>NW_020837991.1:6032190-6447743 GCF_003676395.1 Aethalodelphis obliquidens | reverse complement strand
TTCTTTCTTTCTTTCTTTCTTTCTTTCTTTCTTTCTTTCTTTCTTTCCCTCCTTTAGACAACGAATCATCCCAAATTGAGGAGGTGGTCTCTGAGAGCAAGATTTATGATTTTTTCCCCTTTACCTCTTTTTGTGAGGGTGTATGTGTATGCTTCTGTGTAAGATTTTGTCTGTATAGCTTTGCTTCCAACATTTGTCCTAAGGTTCTATCCGTCCTTTTTTTTTTTTTTCTAAATAAGTATTCTTTAATTCAATAACTTTATTATACTTTATTTTATTTTACTGTATCTTCTATCTTTCTGTCTTTTTTCTTCTTTCCCTCCTTCCTACCTTCCTTCCTCCCTCCCTCCCTCCCTCCTTTCTTTCCTTCTTGCCTTCTTTCCTTCTTTGCTTCTTTCTTTCTTTCTTTCTTTCTTTCTTTCTTTCTTTCTTTCTTCCTTCCTTCCTTCCTTCTTTCCCTCCTTTCTTTCTTTCTTTCTTCATACTTCTACTAATTCCCTGTACTTTTTCTCCCTTTTATTCTGAGCCGTGTGGATGAAAGACTCTTGGTGCTCCAGCCAAGAGTCAGGGCTCTGCCTCTGAGGTAGGAGAGCCAAGTTCAGGACACTGGTCAACAAGAGACCTCCCAGCTCCACATAATATCAAATGGCAGAAATCTCCCAGAGATCTCCATCTTAACACCAGCACCCAGCTTCACTCAACGACCAGCAAGCTACAGTGCTGGACAACCTATGCCAAACAACTAGCAAAACAGGAACACAAACCCACCCATTAGCAGAGAGGCTGCCTAAAATCATAATAAGGCCACAGACACCCCAAAACACACCACCAGATGTGAACTTGCCCACTAGAGAGACAAGATCCAGCCTCATCCACCACAACACAGGCACTAGTCCCCTCCACCAGGAAGCCTACAGAACCCACTGAACCAACCTTAGCCACTGGAGACAGACATCAAAAACAGCGGGAACTATGAACCTGCAGCCTGCAAAAAGAGGCCCCAAACACAGTAAGATAAGCAAAATGAGAAGACAGAAAAACACATAGTAGATAAAGGAGCAAGATAAAAACCCACCAGAACTAACAAATGAAGAGGAAATAGGCAGTCTACCTGAAAAAGAATTCAGAATAATGATAGTAAGGATGATCCGAAATCTTGGAAGTAGAATGGACAAAATGCAAGAAACATTTAACAAGGACCTAGAAGAAATAAAGATGAAACAAGCAATGATGAACAACACAATAAATGAAATTAAAAGTACTCTAGATGGGAACAATAGCAGAATAATTGAGGCAGAAGAATGGATAAGTGACCTGGAAGATAAAATAGTGGAAATAACTACTGCAGAGCAGAATAAAGAAAAAAGAATTAAAAGAACTGAGGACAGTCTCAGAGACCTCTGGGACAACATTAAAAGCACCAACATTCAAATTATAGGGGTTCCAGAAGAAGAAGAGAAAAAGAAAGGGACTGAGAAAATATTTGAAGAGATTATAGTTGAAAACTTCCCTAATATGGGAAAGAAAATAGTTAATCAAGTCCAGGAAGCACAGAGAGTCCCATACAGGATAAATCCAAGGAGAAATATGCCAAGACACATATTAATCAAACTGTCAAAAATTAAATACAAAGAAAGCATAATAAAAGCAGCAAGGGAAAAACAACAAATAACACACAAGGGAATCCCCATAAGGTTAACAGCTAATCTCTCAGCAGAAACCCTACAAGCCAGAAGGGAGTGGCAGGACATACTGAAAGTGATGAAGGAGAAAAACCTACCACCAAGACTACTCTACCCAGCAAGGATCTCATTCAGATTTGTTGGAGAAATTAAAAACTTTACAGACAAGCAAAAGCTGAGAGAGTTCAGCACCACCAAACCAGCTTTACAACAAATGCTAAAGGAACTTCTCTAGACAAGAAACACAAGAGAAGGAACAGACCTATAATAACAAACCCAAAACAATTTAGAAAATGGGAATAGGAACATACATATCGATAATTACCTTAAATGTAAATGGACTAAATCCTCCACCAAAAGACACAGATTGGCTGAATGGATACAAAAACAAGACCCTTACATCTGCTGTCTACAAGAGACCCACTTCAGACCTAGAGATACATACAGACTGAAAGTAAGGGGATGGAAAAAGATATTCCATGCAAATGGAAACCAAAAGAAAGCTGGAATAACAATTCTCATATCAGACAAAATAGACGTTAAAATAAGGACTATTAGAAGAGACAAACAAGGACACTACATAATGATCAAGGGATCGATCCAAGAAGAAGATATAACAATTGTAAATATTTGTGCACCCAACATAGGAGCACCTCAATACATAAGGCAAATACTAACAGCCATAAAAGGGGAAATCGACAGTAACACATTCATACTAGGGGACTTTAACACCCCACTTTCACCAATGGACAGATCATCCAAAATGAAATTAATAAGGGAACACAAGCTTTAAATGATACATTAAACAAGATGGACTTAATTGATATTTATAGGACACTCCATCCAAAAACAACAGAATACATATTTTTCTCAAGTACTCATGGAACATTCTCCAGTATAGATCATATCTTGGGTCACAAATCAAGCCTTGGTAAATTTAAGAAAATTGAAATTGTATCAAGTATCTTTTCTGACCACAACGCCATGAGACTAGATATCAATTACAGGAAAAGATCTGTAAAAAATACAAACACATGGAGGATAAACAATACACAACTTAATAATGAAGTGATCACTGAAGAAATCAAAGAAGAAATAAAAAAATACCTAGAAACAAATGACAATGCAGACACAATGACCCAAAACCTATGGGATGCAGCAAAAGCAGTTCTAATGGGGAAGTCTATAGCAATACAAGCCCACCTTAAGAAGCAGGAAACATCTCGAATAAACAACCTAACCTTGCACCTCAAGCAATTAGAGAAAGAAGAACAAAAAAACCCCAAAGCTAGCAGAAGGAAAGAAATCATAAAAATCAGATCAGAAATAAATGAAAAAGAAATGAAGGAAACAATAGCAAAAATCAATAAAATTAAAAGCTGGTTCTTTGAGAAGATATACAAAATAGATAAACCACTAGCCAGACTCATCAAGAAAAAAAGGGAGAAGACTCAAATCAATAGAATTAGAAATGAAAAAGGAGAAGTAACAACAGACACTGCAGAAATAAAAAAGATCATGAGAGATTACTACAAGCAACTCTATGCCAATAAAATGGACAATCTGGAAGAAATGGACATATACTTAGAAATGCACAACCTGCCAAGACTGAATCAGGAAGAAATAGAAAATATGAACAGACCAATCACAAGCACTGAAATTGAAACTGTGACTATAAATATTCCAACAAACAAAAGCCCAGGACCAGATGGCTTCACAGGCTAATTCTATCAAACATTTAGAGAAGAGCTAACACCTATCCTTCTCAAACTCTTCCAAAATATAGCAGAGGGAGGAATACTCCCAAATTCCTTCTACGAGGCCATCATCACCTTGATACCAAAACCAGACAAGGATGTCACAAAGAAAGAAAACTACAGGCCAATATCACTGATGAACATAGATGCAAAAATCCTCAACAAAATACTAGCAAACAGAATCTAACAGCACATTAAAAGAATCATACACCACGATCAAGTGGGGTTTATTCCAGGAATGCAAGGATTCTTCAATATACGCAAATCTATCAATGTGATAAACCATATTAACAAACTGAAGGAGAAAAACCATATAATCATCTCAATAGATGCAGAGAAACCTTTGACAAAATTCAACACCCATTTATGATAAAAACCCTGCAGAAAGTAGGCATAGAGGGAACTTTCCTCAACATAACAAAGGCCATATAGGACAAGCCCACAGCCAACATCATCCTCAATGGTGAAAAACTGAAAGCATTTCCACTAAGATCAGGAACAAGACAAGGTTGCCCACTCTCACCACTCTTATTCAACATAGTTTTGGAAGTTTTAGCCACAGCAATCAGAAACGAATAGGAAATAAAAGAAATCCAAATCGGAAAAGAAGAAGTAAAGCTGTCACTGTTTGCAGATGACATGATACTATGCATAGAGAATCTTAAAGATGCTACCAGAAAACTACTAGAGCTAATCAATGAATTTGGTAAAGTAGCAGGATACAAAACTAATGCACAGAAATCTCTGGCATTACTATATACTAATGATGAAAAATCTGAAATGGAAATCAAGAAAACACTCCCATTTACCATTGCAACAAAAAGAATAAAATATCTAGGAATAAATCTATCTAAGGAGACAAAAGACCTGTATGCAGAAAATTATAAGACACTGATGAAAGAAATTAAGGATGATAGAAATAGATGGAGAGATATACCATGTTCTTGGATTGGAAGAATCAACATTGTGAAAATGACTCTACTACCCAAAGCAATCTATAGATTCAATGCAATCCCTATCAAACTACTACTGACATTTTTCATAGAACTAGAACAAAAAATTTTGCAATTTGTATGGAAACACAAAAGACCCCGAATAGCCAAAGCAATCTTGAGAATGAAAAAAGGAGCTGGAGGAATCAGGCTCCCTGACTTCAGACTATACTACAAAGCTACAGTAATCAAGACAGTATGGTACTGACACAAAAACAGAAAGATAGATCAATGGAACAAGATAGAAAGCCCAGAGATAAACCCACACACATATGGACACCTTATCTTTGATAAAGGTGGCAGGAATGTACAGTGGAGAAAGGACAGCCTCTTCAATAAGTGGTGCTGGGAAAACTGGACAGGTACATGTAAAAGTATGAGATTAGATCACTCCCTAACACCATACATAAAAATAAGCTCAAAATGGATTAAAGACCTAAATGTAAGGCCAGAAACTATCAAACTCTTAGAGGAAAACATAGGTAGAACACTCTATGACATAAATCACAGCAAGATCCTTTCTGACCCACCTCCTAGAGTAATGGAAATAAAAACAAAAATAAACAAATAGGACCTAATGAAACTTAAAAGCTTTTGCACAGCAAAGGAAACCATAAGCAAGACCAAAAGACAACCCTCAGAATGGGAGAAAATATTTGCAAATGAAGCAACTGACAAAGGATTAATCTCCAGAATTTACAAGCAGCTCATGCAGCTCAATAACAATAAACAAACAACCCAATCCAAAAATGGGCAGAAGACCTAAATAGACATTTCTCCAAAGAAGATATACAGACTGCCAACAAACACATGAAAGAATGCTCAACATCATTAATCATTAGAGAAATGCAAATCAAAACTACAATGAGATATCATCTCACACCAGTCAGAATGGCCATCGTCAAAAAATCTAGAATCAATAAATGCTGGAGAGGGTATGGAGAAAAGGGAACACTCTTGCACTGCTGGTGGGAATGTGAATTGGTACAGCCACTATGGAGAACAATATGGAGGTTCCTTAAAAAACTACAAATAGAACTACCATATGACCCAGCAATCCCACTACTGGGTATATACCCTGAGAAAACCAAAATCCAGAAAGATTCATGTACCAAAATATTCATTGCAACTCTATTTACAATAGCCTGGAGATGGAAACAACCTAAGTGCCCATCATCGGATGAATGGATAAAGAAGATGTGGCACATATATACAATGGAATATTACTCAGCCATAAAAAGAAACGAAATTGAGCTATCTGTAATGAGGTGGATAGACCTAGAATCTGTCATACAGAGTAAAGTAAGTCAGAAAGAAAAAGACAAATACCGTATGCTAACACATATATATGGAATTTAAGAAGAAGAAAAAAAGTCATGAAGAACCCAGGAATAAACCCAGGAATAAGACAGGAATAAAGACACAGACCTACTGGAGAACGGACTTGAGGATATGGGAAGGGGGAAGGGTGAGCTGTGACAGGGCGAGAGAGAGTCATGGACATATACACACTAACAAACGTAAGGTAGATAGCTAGTGGGAAGCAGCCGCATGGCACAGGGATATTGGCTCCGTGCTTTGTGACCGCCTGGACAGGTGGGATAGGGAGGGTGGGAGGGAGGGAGACGCAAGAGGGAAGAGATATGGGAACATATGTATATGTATAACTGATTCACTTTGTTATAAAGCAGAAACTAACACACCATTGTAAAATCATTACACCCAATAAAGATGTTATAAAAAAAAAAAAAGCATCACCCTCAATGCCTAACTGCCTGTATAATATTCCCTTTCACCCTACAGATGGCTCTTAGTTTTATTTGGCTGCCATAACAAAGTACCACAAACTATGTGGCTTACAACAATGAAAATTTATTCTTTCACAATTCTGGAACCTAACAGTCAAAATTGTAGCGTTGGCAGAGCCATGCTTCTTCTGTAGCCTCCAGCAAAGAATTGTTTCCTACCTGTTCTAGCTTCTGGTGGATTCTTTAACGTGCAGACACTTTACTTCAATCTCTGTCTCCATCTTCACATGGCACTCTCCTCTATGTTTTTATGTGTCTCCATTTCTTTCTTCTTATCAGTCATTGTATTAGGGCCCAACATAATCCATCTTTTAACTTAATTAATATCTGCAAAGACTCTACTTCAAAATAAAGTTATATTCTGAGATTCCTGCTGGAAGTGAATGGGGGTAGAGGGATTCTATTCAACCCAACATAAAGATAGTCTATGCAATTTATCTTTCTTGAGACTGAGTTGCACCTTGTGGGACTCCTGGGTACAAAATCCTTTTTGTGTCCTCTTCCCTGAGTTCCAAAGAGCAGGTTCAAACAGTTCCTAATCAAGGAAGGGAGGGGATGCAGAGACAAGGGAGGAGCAGTCAAGAAACAATAGTGCAGCCTTGGGGCAGGGTCCTGGTTCCCCCTTAAGGGATACACATAACAATATCTTTGAGTTGTTTTGCAGTTACTGAAAACCCCACTGGATGGGAGAAGTTAACTGTATTCTGCCCACAAGCACATAGACCCCAGACCAGTTGGAACCAGAAGTCTTATGATGTTGACTCCCAATTACCTCACCGCAAACCAGTCAGAAGAATGTCCATGAGCTGATCACACCTTCCTCCTTGAACCATTACTATAAAACTCCTCACTACCCGCTCCAGGTCGGAACACACAGTTTTGAGGGCATTGGCCTACTGTGGGCTCCTTTGCCTTGCAAAGCAATAAAGCTATTATTTTCTACTTCACCCAAAACTCTGTCTCCGAGATTTAATTTGGTGTCAGGGTAGAGAGGCCAAATTCAGCTTCAAATTTGGACAATATTCTATTTCAAAAGACATTCACACAGGGTGATTGAAATTAAAACATGTCCATTCACACCACTGTACTAAGTGGAGAGAAAAACATTTGAGGATGAAGAAAAAAATAGTGGTTAGTTTCTCCTTGTGGCCAAGACTATAATATAGAACTACTAGATACTGGATATTAAAGATCACAACAACAAGATAAACTTGGGAGGATCTTCTCTGAGGTTATGAAAAGGTGAAGCTATAATCAAAAACATCTAGGAAACTGCAATAAACTTTCTCTGATAGAAGAGAACTTAATCAGATGGTGGTGTATTGTGCAGAAACACCCTCTACCTCACTGTCTGTTTTTTTTCTTTTTCAGTATTTAACATCCTTCACTTGGATCTGCCACTGTTCATGGAAGGTTCTGGTTACAGAAGTCAAGGGGTAAACTTCTAACCTCTGTGCTTACACAAGGCATTCTCTTGTCACAAACATGATGCTAGGTGGCCTCCAGCCATTTCTGCATGAATCCCCTGCCATTTACCCATCTACCGAAATTTAAAGTATCAGACAGAGAACTACAAGATCAAGAAACCAGATTTTTGTGTGTGTGGTGGTGGGGCATTCTTTGCTCTGATATATGTACCCTTAAACCAATCTTGTTATTTGGGTTACAATTTAATGATGTGTTCTTTTGCAAAAACGATCTTTTTTTAATAGGCCTAACTGGACCATTTGTCTATTCAATATCTTTCAGCATCTTGTCAAACCCTGAGAGTTCATTAAACTTTCATAGACTTGCTGATACACAGGCAAGGCAAAAAAGACCCTATAGGTCACTAAACATGGAGAATTTGATCAAGCCCTTGGATATCCCCAAATCCTTGCTCTGTAGGGAGCCACAGGCAATGCTGAAAGTGGAAGTGGCTTTAGCTCCTTTTCTACTGGACCATGTGACCTAGAGTAAATCAGTTAACATCTTGACTTCAGTTGCTTTTTTGTAAAATGTACAATAGAACACAATAAAACATGGTAAAATGCAGTCGTTTATCTGCTAAAGAGTGGTAATAGCTCCCTGGTTTCGAAGCTCTATTATAGGAGGACCTTGTGCTAGATGTATTTTCTCAAACTATTTTATTTACTCTTTACATTAATCTTTAGGTTAGGTGTTATTAGCAACAATTTGAAGATGACAAAACAGGATTCATATGAGTTGAGTAGCTTATCCAAAATGAACAAGGTGTAAGGAAAACATCCAGGATTCAGACGTAGTTCACTGACTCCAAAGTCTATTCTCCTTTGGTACCCAATGTTGTCCTTATAGGACTTGGGCTAGATGATCTTTTGAGGTGCTTTCTAACCCCAACATCTATAATACTCTAGTGTGATACTTGGTACAGCAAAGAGGGTTGATTTTTGGTACACAGCTGAGGACCGTTTGCAATGGGCACAGTCTATTTTTATTACCCTTGTCTTCTCTGAGAAAGAAGAATTCAGGGATACAGGATGACCTTACAGCATCTCTCCTTTATCCATTGCCTTCCTGATGCTGCCAATAATATTAATGTCTATTCTCTATCTTTCTCACCTGATTTCCCTCTACCCTTCACCTCTTTCCCACAAATGTGAAAATGGCAGCTCTCACTTAACTGTTCATTGGTGTCTGTCTTGTCTAGAAAAAGTCAGGGAAATAGTACCTTTTATGTAGTGTTTCATGGAGTAAAGAAAATAATACTCATTGACTGCCAACTCATTAGGTATTCTGTTAGAATCATTTCATATATAATTTCACCTAATTGGCAGCAGCAAAACCACTAGCTAACTTTGTGAAAATGCATTTTCTGAAGGTAACTACAACCTACAAGCCTGTATATACACAGAATCCAGAAAAGACAACCAGAAACATTATTTTTGTGACTCGGCTGCCACCCACAAGTTCTACCTCTCTTCCCCCAAGTTAGGTGTTCTTTTTCCAGATGGAAGGACTGAAGTCCAAAGAATTTAAATATTCTACTCAAGATCAAACATACTGTGAGCCTGCATTCAAACTAATTTTTTTCTGGCTCCAGTGTATTTGCTGGTCTCTACTCTTCACATCCTCCTACTCTGGTTCTGTCTTGGAAGGTGTTTACTCTGTGTCAGTCCTGTTCTAGGTGCTACAAATGGAGCTGGTAAGAAACCCAAGTCCCTGCACTCATTGACCTAATACTGTGAGTGGAAGCAACTGAAAATAAATGAGGAAATGAATACATAATGACAGATGACTTTGTGTGGTGCTAGGTGTTATGAAGAATACAACTTCAGGTTGTGTATTAGTAAGAGGGCTTAGAGTGTACAATTCAGATGCATTAAAGAGAAGGCATTTAGTAGGAAACCCATGTGCTAGAAAGGAGCAGACATAATATCATCTGAAGGACAATATTCTGCAGAGAGGAAGAGCTAGTACAAAGGCCCTGATGCAGGAGTTTTTACCTGAAAACTGGGTTTGCCTCTTGGTGGATGATAAGCCAATAGAAACAACCAAGCCATAGCTCAGGAGAAGAAAGGATTTATTATTACTTGCAGCAAGTAAGGAGAACACTGGGGATCTTTCCCAAAGCAGTGTCACCCCACCAGCACAATTGGGAAAATTTTATTTATTTAATTTATTTATTGTGGCTATATTGGGTCTTCACTGCTGCACACAGGCTTTCTCTAGTTGCAGTGAGTGGGGGCTACTCTTTATTGCGGTGAGCGGGCTTCTCAATGCTATGGCTTCTCTTGTGGAGCATGGGCTCTAGGTGCGTGGGCTTCAGTAGTTGTGGTACATGAGCTCAGGAGTTGTGGTTCACAGGATCTAGAGTGCAGGCTCAGTAGTTTTGGCACACGGGCTTAGTTGCTCCTCAGCATGTGGGATCTTCCCAGACCAGGGCTCAAAACCGTGTCCCCTGCATTGGCAGGCTGATTCTTAACAACTGTGCCACCAGGAAAGTCCAAAATTGGGAAAATTTTAAGCTAAGGGAACATGCATATTCATGAAGGGGCTTGAGCAGAGGAGAATTCAGCATAGAATTAGGGTCGAGGTCGACAGAGTCCAAGCTTTAGTTGACTGAAGTCAGGAAGGTCAACATCATCATTCCATCCTCAACCTGGGTGGGGGCTTTAGTTCCTGCAGAACTCAAAGGTATATTATTATGTATATCCCTTGAGGCACCAGGACCCTGCCCCAAGGCTGCACTCTTGTTTGACTGCTCCTCCCTTTTTTCTGCATTCCCTCCCTTAATATCATTAATTACTAAGACCTGTTCAAGGGCAAGTATTGCAGTTAGGCTTATATCACAAAATGGCTTAGGCCAAAATGGGTTCTCTCACATGGAGAAAGCCTTTCCTGGTTCTCTTTCTCCAGGGACCCCCTAACCTATCTGCTACAGGCTGAGCTGGTATGTTCAAGGTACAGATAAAAAACACATTCCCAGAGATTGGGGAGCTTTTCTCTCTTGCCCATTTGTCATTAATGAGAGATGCTGTAGCTTAGACCAGAAGGAAGGCTGGTTCCCTGGACCAGCAGAAGGACACAAACTCCATCTGGAAGCCATGGTGCCATTCATCACTCCTGCAGGGTGACTGCCTGCTCTCTGTGGAGCAAAAGTCAGTCCTGCACACCCAGACCAGTTCAGGTCCTCTCTCCCTGGAGGAACTCTATAACACACAAAGCAATGTGGTATTGTTTTTAAATTACAGAAGTGGCATTTCATTGCATAGGTTCTAAGCAAAAAGTCATGAAATTGTAGAAGAAATGGCCACAACAACTTGCAGGAAGTCCCAAAGGGGAGAAGAAATAAACAAAAAGGCTGGAGGAAAAGAACGAGGCATTTCAGTTGACCTTAAGCTGACTTTTCTTCATTTCCCATAAGGTCACATTCAAAACTCTCTTTGCATTTGGATAGCTTATGCTGGTTGGATGTTTATTATAGGAAAATGATCACCTTTTCTGCACCTTCTCCAGTCAAGTCTGTGCAGCTGATGACAATAGGGAAAAGATGAATGCAAAACCATCTGGGACCTTGCTTCCTGGTAAATCACAGAAAGCAAACAGAAAGCAAAGAGGATGTCTTTTAATTCTGATAAAATAATCTGCTCCTTCTTTTCCCTTAATATCTACTATCCCTGCCTTTGCAGGAAAATGATGGCTAAAATATACATGATGATATTCAGGGCAAAAGAATTCAGAGTATTTCAGGTAACATGTATCCCTAGGAGAGTCATACATTTTCAGGTCTGAAAATCTAATCAGGTCCTAAGGGAGGGTTTATGTGGTAAGGTTGACAGTGGTGTTTTGTTTTTGTTTCCATTTCAACATGCTTTCCCTCTTCAGAAGGTCATGCATACAGTATCTGGCTTACACAGTAATATTAGAAATGCCCTGTCAGCCAGCTAACAGTAACACATTTACAAAGCACTCACTATATAAAAATAGCTTTTTTTAAAAAAAAAATTATTGAAAGTATAGTTGATTTACAATGTTGTGTTAATTTCTGCTGTTCAGCAAAGGGAATCAGTTATACATATATATATTCTTAAAAAGAGCTTCTTGAAGGAAATTCACTCTTACCCTAATATTGTGGCCTGCTAGGGTCTGGGGCCATATATGGATGTAATAGGGTGAAGTTATTATCTCAACTAGTTTATATCAGTACTAGCGCAGCTCCTCCAAGGCACAGCTGAATTCAACCAATATGGAGGGAGGTGGAGGAGAGATTCAGAAAAAAAGTGTTCAATGCACATGCTCATCATCTTTTGCCAAGAAAATTTTCATAATTTTGGCATTTTGAGCATATACAATCAGTCAATTAAACATGTCCCAGTTTTACTTCCTAAATTGTCTTTGGTTCACATTTGCTTCCACAGCCTCTGTTCAGGGCTGGGATTGAGAAGATAACCAGGACTCCCTTCCTGCCTTGAGGGACTTATGGTCCTCATTAACAAATGGTACAGACCAGGTGAGGTACAGGACATGTGGTCTGCTCCTGCTTGATGGTCATGGAGCTGCCCAGAATGATGCAGAATAAGAGTCAAAGCAACTGTGACCCACCTACATGTCTAAGCTAGGACAGTCACATTCTGTTAAAAACTTGAAAGGATAAGAAGAGGGAAGTGAATGAAATTTTTTGATATTGTGAAGGCCTCAGAAAATGTGAGTGGGAGTGCAAGACCGGAAGTAAAGAGAGCCACGGTGATTTCAGAACAGACACCTGGAGAGTCTGAGAAGGAGACAGACATGCTAATGTGACACCCAAGCAGATACTTTGCTTCAAGTGGGATTATCAGCAGCAACAACTTCAACAACTCCTGAAACCCAGGCTGCACCCAGACCAATGAAGCCAGGATCTCTGGACTGGGGCCCAGGTGATGCCATGTGCAGCCATGGCTGAGATCCTGTGAACTTGACATTGTATATGGTGAAGAAACCCCACAGAGAGTACTGCTCAGCATCCAGCTAGCCCGTCTTCCTCCTTTTTTGCCCCAGACCCCAGGGATCTTGGCCAGGTTTCCTCTTTTCTGGGCAGTGTCTCTACCCAATCTAACTCGGGAATCTCTTCTCTCTTCTAAACCTAAATTCTTTCTTTGGCTCTCCTAAATACAAAGCATATCAACTCTTTTTAATTATACAGACATAGAGGAGGAACAGTAATTCATGAGATCAAGTTAACAAGTGTACATATGCTGCAAGACTTTAGGATCCAAGAACCCGTTCCACATGGTGCTGTACAAAATGCCTTCCATGCATCATGATTTCACTAAGTCCTCACAACCATTCTATGAAGAAAAGAACTGTAAGAACTGTTAGATCCTTTTTTTTTTTTTTTTAACAGATGGGAAAACAGCTTAGAAAAGTTAAATAATTTAACAAAGATCCTTTGGCACATCTGTGATGAAGACTTGATGTGAGCCCAAGTCTGTGGGATTTACGTCCCTGACCTTAACTGGTCATAGGGCAATATCATAGGATATGATCAAGCCTATCACTGTTCATCATTTTCCTTTTGCTGTTGAGGCTGAAGCCCCAACTCAACACAAACTCCTCACACCAGCTCTAGGAAGGCCTGTGGTCCTTCTCCACCATGGTCACTCCCCTAGCTGGATCATGCCTTTGGGGCTAAAGTCTAAAATCCAGGCAGAGCCGGACTAGCATAATTTACTGTGGGTTTGGGACTCTGAGTCCTCCAATTTTAAACTGTATGACCTTGAGTGAGTTACTTCTTTATCTCTTTGAGCTTTAGTGCTCATAGATGTAACAAGATTTTTTTTTTCAAAAAGCATTGTTAATGAGAACTAAAAGAGAAAACACATAAAAATGTCTATTAAAATGCAAATGTGAAACATATTCCAAATAGATGGTGGTAGGCAGGGAAGTCATTGGTTTATATTTCAGAGATGCCACCCACCCAGGACACTCCAGACACAGAACTCTCTCCTGCTGCTTCGGGGTATTGCCTCCCATGGGACTGCAATGGAAGCACATATAAACCTCAGTCCTGGCCCAAAGAAGGGACTAGTTTCCACAACCCCCACTCCATACCCCCAAGTTTTGAGACTACTGAGCCATGAACAAGTGTTTGAAGGGGGAAAGCAGCCTGACAGAGGTTTCTGGGGACCCAGGACAGGAGGAGAAGGCATCAAAGATGTGACTGTACATCACAAAGTCATCAGTAGACAGAACTGACCAACTCAATGCCAGTGACTTCCTGAAACTCGTTAATGATGAATGTTAATTAGGCTTCTATAATCTTTTTTATTCCTGCTGGTTAGACATGTATCTATTTCATGAATTTCATGCTTTAATTAATGATTTTATGTTCTATATATTACCTTGGCTTATAAATTCAAATGGACTCTTGGAGGCTCTTCAAGTAGGAAATGCATTCCATAAATGTAAGATTTTATTAATCTTGATTATTAATTTTAAAATGAATAATTAACTTCATTCTCATTCCACTTTTTATGGTGTTTCTGGAACTGTTGCTTTCTTTCATGTGTGACCCAGAACACCTCACTCTTCCGGGGCTGTCATTTGTTTTGAATATCAAGATTTATGTTGTCTTTGCATTCAGTCTTTGTCTTAGTGAGGACTCCTAAGAGCAAGTCACAGACGCAGATTAGGGCTGATATGAGCAAAAGTGGAACTGATTGAACAAATGTCAGACAGAAGAGTGAAGGTTGGAAAAACCTGGCTTGTAAATGTGCAGAATCCAAAAGAGGATACACCCACCACCCACACCCCATAACTATGTGAGGGAAGGACTACTGCCCTCCTCGCTGAATCCAAGACATGTCAAATGCACTGTCAAGGGTTCTGCACTGGACATGGGTCCAGCCTCAATCACTGCTCCCATTTGTCACTAGCTCCTCTCTGATGCAGAGGCATATACATCTATCTCATTGACCCCTAGTCACCTGCCCATGCTCTGATGCAAAAGAGGCTGAGAAGAAAGATTCTGGACCACTCAGATCCTTAGCAGGATTGCATTCCAAATAGACAGGCGTTTCAGATGTTGGAACTCCCCAAAGACAATTGCCTAGTATAGTCTCCTTCCTTACCAGCTTCACCAGTTTGTAGAATAGTAAAGCTTCATTGCCTATACTTCAGTGTCTTTGAAATTAGTACTGCTATTACTTCTGGTTGTGAAGGGCAAATTATTTTTCTCTGTTAAGGTGTTGTGTTTCTTTTTGTTTTGGGGGGTTTGTTTTCTTTTGCTTTTTCTTCTTCTATTTTGGCAACACTGGATATTTAATAAATTTAAAATTTCCCCAAATTAGTCTTACATTGCACGTGGTTAAGAGTTTGGGCTTTGGAGTCAGACTCTCTGACTTAAGATCTGTCTGTCCCCTCACCAGCTATGTTAACCTTAACCATCCTGTGTCTCACATTTCTCTCCTGAAAATTAAAATAAAAATAATAAATACCTCTTAGGGCATTTGTGAGAATTCAATGATTAATAAAGTGTCACTCAGAGTGTGGTTTTTGGGTAGGACCAGCTGACCTCTGGGACCACATCTGGCCCCTGGGTCCTGAGCTTAAGCTCCTCACATTTTCACCCACCCTGCTGTCAAGGACTTTTCCACTTTTTTTTTTTAACTGTTGTATTCTGTTTTGTGTTGTTGTTTCACTTCTATTTTTTCTAATATATTTTTAAATTTTATTTTATTTTTTATTCTTTGTTATTGTTCTGTTCCTTTTAAATTGTTGCCTTTTTTTTTTTTTTTGCCATGCCACATGGCTTGTGGGGTCTTGGTTCCCAGGCCAGGAGTCAGGACTGACCTCCTGTGGTGGCAATGCTGAGTCTAAGTCACTGGACTAACAGAGAACCTCAGACCACAGGGAATATTAATCAGAGTGAGGTCTCCCAGAGATCCTCATCTCAGCACTAAGACCTGGCTCCACCCAACTGCCTGCAAACTCCAGTGGAGGATGCCTCAGGCCAAACAACCAGCAAGACAGTAACACAGCCCCACCCATCAAAAAAAAATGAGACAAAAAAATAATATGTAACAGATGAAGGAGCAAGTTAAAAACTCCCAAGATCAAATAAATGAAGAGGAAAGAGGCAACCTATCTGAAAAAGAATTCAGAGTAATGAGAGCAAAGATGATCCAAAATCTCAGAAATAGAATGGAGGCACAGATTGAGAAATTACAAGAAATGTTTGACAAGGACCTAGAAGAAGTAAAGAACAAACAGTGATGAACAACACAATAACTGAAATGAAAAATACAGTAGAACAAATCAATACCAGAATAACTGAAGCAGAAGAACGAATAAGTAAACTGGAAGATAGAATGGTGGAAATAACTGCTGAGGAACAGAATAAAGAAAATAGAATGAAAAGAAATGAGCACAGTTTCATAGATCTCTGGGACAACATTAAATGCACCAACATTAGAATTATAGACATCCTAGAGAAAGAAGAGAAAGAGAAATAGTCTGAGAAAATATTTGAAGAGATTATAGCAAAAAATTTCCCTAACATGGAAAAGGAAATAGCCAACCAAGTCCAAGAAGGGCAGAGAGTCCCATACAGGATAAACCTAAGGAGAAACACACCCAGACACATATTATTCAAACTAACAAAATTAAATACAAAGAAAAAATATTAAAAGAAGTAAGAGAAAAACAACAAATAATATACAAGGGAATTCCTGTAAGGTTAACAGCTGATTTTTCAACAGAAAATCTACAGGCCATCAGGGAGTTGCAAAATATATTTAAAGTGAAGAAAAAGAAAAACCTACAGCCAAGATTACTCTACCCAGTAAGATTACCCAAGATTACTATCATTTAGATTCAACAGAGTAAAGAAAGCTTTATAGACAAGCAAAAGCTAAGAGAATTCAGCACCATCAAACCAGCTTTACAACCTACAAGAAGGACCTACAAAAACAAACCCAAAACAATTAAGAAAATGGTAATAGGAACATGCATATAGATAATTACCTTAAATGTGAATGGGTTAAATGCTCCAACCAAAAGACACAGGCTCGTTGAATGGATACAACAATAAGACCCTTGTAAATGCTGTCTACAAGAAACCCACTACATACCTAAGGACACATACAGACTGAAAGTGAGGGGATGGAAAAAGGTATTCCTTGCAAATGGAAATCAAAAGAAAACAGGAGTAGCAATACTCATATCAGATAAAATAGACTTTAAAATAAAGAATGTCACAAGAGACAAGAAAGGACACTACATGATGGTCAAGAAATCAAACCAAGAAGATATAACAATTATAAATTTATATGCCCCCAACATAGGAGCACCTCAATACATAAGGCAAATGCTAACAGCCATAAAAGAGGAAATTGACAATAACACAATAATAGTAGGGGACTTTAACACCTCATTTACATCAATGGACAGATCATCCAAAGAGAAAATTAATAAGGAAACACAAGCTTTAAATGACACAATAGAACAGATAGATTTAATTGATGTTTATAGGACATTCCATCCAAAAACAGCAGATTACCCTTTCTTCTCAAATGCACACAGAACATTCTCCAGGACAGATCACATCTCAGGTCACAAATCAAACCTCAGTAAATTTTAAAAAAAAAATTGAAATCATATCAAGTATCTTTTCTGACCACAACACTATGAGATTAGAAATCAATTACAGGATATAAAGCTGTTAAAAACACAAACACTTTGAGGCTAAACAATTTGCTACTAAATATGCAGGAGATCACTGAAAAAATCAAAAAGGAAATCATAAAACACATAGAAACAAATGACAATGAAAACATGATGATCCAAAACCTATGGGATACAGCAAAATAGTTCTAAGAAGGAAGTTTATAGCAATTCAATCTCACGTCAAGAAACAAGAAAAATTCCAAATAAATAATCTAACCTTACACCTAAAGCATCTACAGAAAGAGGAAGAAGAACAACAAAAACACCCAAAGTTTAGAAGGAAAGAAATCATAAATATCAGCAGGATAAATGAAATGTAGAAATATAAATGAAGAAAACAATAGCAAAGATCAATAAAACCAAAAGTTGGTTCTTTGAGAAGATAAACAAAATTGATAAAACTTTAGCCAGACTCATCAATAAAAAAAGGGAGAGGACTCAAATCAATAAAATTAAAAATGAAGAAGGAGAAATTACACCTGACACCGCAGAAATACAAAGGATCATAAGAGACTACTATATGCCAATAAAATGGACAACCTGGAAGAAATGGACAAATCCTGTTAAAGGAACAGCTCTCCAATACTGAACCAGAAAGAATTAGAAAATATGAACAGTCCAATCACGTCATGAAATTGAAACTGTGATTAAAAATCTTCCAATAAAATAAAGCCCAGGACCAGATGGCTTCATAGGCAAATTCTATCAAACATTTAGAGAGGAGCTAACATCCATTCTTCTCAAATTCTTCCAAAAAATTGCAGAGAGAGGAACACTCCCAAAATTGTTCTATGAGTACACCATCATCCTGACACCAAAACCAGACAAAGATGTCACAAAACAAGAAAACTACAGGCCAATATCACTGATGAACATAGACGCAAAAATCCTCACCAAAATGCTAGCAAATAGAATCCAACAACATATTAAAAAGATCAAACACCATGATCAAGTGGGATTTATTCCAGGGATACAAGGATTCTTCAGTATACTCAAATCAATAAATGTGATACACCATATTAACAAATTGAAGAATAAAAACCATAGGATCATCTCAATAGATGCAGAAAAAGCTTTTGACAAAATTCAACACCAATTTATGATAAAAACTCTCCAGAAAGTGGGTATAAAGGGAAACTACCTCAACATAATGAAGGCCATATATGACAAACCCACAGCAAACATCATTCTCAATGGTGAAAAACTGAAAGCCTTTCCTCTAAGATCAGGAATAAGACAAGGATGTCTACTCTCACCACTCTTCTTCACCAGAGTTTTGGAAGTTCTAGCCATGGCAATAAGAGAAGAAAAAGAAATAAAGTGAATCTGAATTGAAAAAGAAGAAGTAAAGCTGTCACAGTTTGCAGATGGCATAACACTGTACATAGAAAATCCTAAATATGCCACCAGAAAACTACTACACCTAATCAATGGATCTGGTAAATTTGCAGGATACAAAATTAATGCACAGAAATCTGCATTCCTGTGCACTAAAATGAAAGATCAGAAAGAAAAATTAAGGAAACAATCCCATTTACCATCACAACAAATAGAATAAAATAACTAGGAATAAACCTACCTAAGGAGGCAAAACACCTGTACTCAGCAAACTATAAGACACTGATGAAAGAAATCAAAGATGACAGAAACAGATGGTGAGATATACTGTGTTCTAGGATTGGAAGAATCGACATTGTGAAAATGACTATACTACCCAAAACAATCTACAGATTCAACACAATCACTATCAAATTATGGCATTTTTCAGAGTTAGAACAAAAATTTTACAATTTGTATGGAATAACTAAAGACCCTGAATAGCAAAAACAATCTTGAGAAAGAAAAATGGAGCCGGAAGAATCAGGCTCCCTGACTTCAGATTATACTACAAAGCTACAGTAATCAAAACATTGTGGTACTGGCACAAAAACAGAAATATAGATCAATGGAACAGGATAGAAAGCCCACAGATAAACCCACACACATATGGTCACCTTATCTTTGATAAAGGAGGCAAGAATATACAGTTGAGAAAAGACAGTCAATTCAATAAATGATGCTGGGAAAACTGGACAGCTACATGTAAGAGAATGAAATTAGAACACTCCCTACAGCCATACACAAAAATAAACTCAAAATAATTGAAGATATAAATGCAAGACCAGACACTATAAAACTCTTGGAGGAAAACATAGGAAAAACACTCTTTGACATAAATCACAGCAAGATCTTTTTGACCCACCTCCTAGAGTAATGAAAATAAAACCAAAATAAACAAATGAGATCTAATTAAGACTAAAAGCTTTTGCACAGCAAAGGAAACCATAAAGAATTCGAATAGACAACCCTCAGAATGGGAGAAAATGTTTGCAAATGAAGCAACTGACAAAAGATTAACCTCCAAAATATACAAACAGCTCAGGTAGCTCAATATCAAAAAAACAAAAAAACAATTAAAAAATAGGTGGAAGACCTAAATAGACATTTCTCCAAAGAAGACATACAGGCCAAAAAACACTTGAAAAGATGCTCAACATCACTAATTATCAGAGAAATGCCAATGAAGACTACAATGAGGTATCACCTCACACTGGTCAGAATGGCCATCATCAAAAAAATCTACAAAAGGTAAATGCTGGAGAGGGTGTGGAGAAAAGGGAACCCTCTGGCTCTGTTAGTGGGAATGTAATTTGATACATCCACTATGGAGAACAGTATGGAAGTTCCTTAAAAAACTAAAAATAAAACTACCATATGACCCAGCAATCCCACTACTGGGCATATACCCTGAGAAAACTATAATTCAAAAAGACACATGTACCCCAATGTTCATTGCAGCACTATTTACAATAGCCAGGTCATGGAAATGACCTAAATGTCCATCGACAGATGAATGGATAAAGAAGATGTTGTATATATATATATACATACATACAATGGAATATTATTCAGCCATAAAAAGGAATGAAATTGGGTCATTTGTAGAGATGTGGATGGACCTAGAATCTGTCATATAGAGTGAAGTAAGTCACAAAGAGAAAAACAAATATCATATATTAATACATATATGTGGAATCTTCAAAAGTGATACAGATGAATCTATTTGCAGGGCAGGAATAGATATGCAGATGTAGAGAACAGATAGGTGGACACAGGGGAAAGGGGAGGTTGGGATGAAATGGGAGATTAGGACTGGCATATATACACTACCTTGTATAAAACAGATAGCTGTTGAGAACATGATGTATAGTGCAGGGAGCTCAGCTTAGTGTTCTGTGATGACCTAGATGGGTGGGATGGGGAGAAGGGAAGTTCAAGTGGGAGGCGATATGGGGATATAAGTTTACATGTAGCTGATTCACTTTGCCATACAGCAGAAATTAACACAATATGGTGAAGCAATTATACTCTAATTATAAGAAATAAAAAATAATAAAGGTGACATATAGTGGGGTGTCTATGTTCTTTCTTTTAATTTCTGGCTTTTTATGTTTTTCCTGAAAAGTAGAGAATAGAACTTGTCAGTTGGTTGGTGATATTTGTAGGAAGATTTTGGGTCAAGATAAGGAGAAAAATAACCAAACTAACAGCTCCCCTCACAAATTAAAAGATTGGGCTTCCGTAAGCAGAAGATGGATTATATCTCTAAAAGAGTGTAAGAACTGAAAAACGTGTGGCTAAGATGCCTTCTGAGTCTCCTTTTGATTCTGAAATTATGTAGAGGATGCACCTCTGCATAATTGAATAGCTGTTGAATGGTGACTGAAGTGACCAGGAGGGGTGTGCATCACCACATTCTTTGCATATCTACATCTTTAGCTCTACTACCTTTTTTTTTGCTTCTTCAAATAGTTCCTCTTCCCCCAAGGATGCAGCTTTCAATGTTCTGTTCAATTTCCCAGTATAATACCACTTCCTCCCCCATATACTTTTCACTGACGGTTGTTCAGTCTGTACCTGGTAGGGCAGCTGTTTCTTCTGCTCCAGGTATCCAGACACAGTTGCCTTCTCTGGTATATGAGTTAAGCAACATTTGTTTGGTTTCCATCAACCACCTTGGCATGCCCTTTCAAATGCCTTTTTTCCCCCACCTGCAACTCATTAAGATAATTGATTTTTTAAAAAAACTTTATTTTAGCTATAGCATAAATTTTACTCCTTTAAAGAATGTGATGGCCTGACTGGTTTTTAAATGATGTTAAAGTGATTATAATGACAAGTGCTCTCCCTAGAAGATGGCATGGGGTTCCTGGTGGGGAGTAGCAATTTCCATTTCAGTGAACCAGACAGAAAGGACTTTTCCTGAGGGAGTGACTTAGGATAGACACTCCCAGGCACCTTCTGAGAGTAAGAGGCGCAAGACACAGAAGAAAGAGGCAAAGAGACATCTGTGGAATATAATTTCTGGGGAAAGAGACAACTACAACCACCACAAATCCCAGAGATTTACACACGAGTTGAAGGAGCTATAAAGAGTCCTGAAGTCATCAGATCTGGTTTGCGTCCTGGTGGCTCTACCTCTTCCTTGCTGTGTAATATTGAGCAAGACTGGGGAGTGGAGCTCAGGGTTTGGTGGGGACAAATGGGGTGGTGAGGGTGAGGAGATAATTAGCTGACAATACATAGTGCTCAGTTATGAAGAATTCTGTGAATTAAAATAAAATTGTAATTTTATTAATGGCCAAACAACAACTTTGTCATAGGTGTCAGAGAATGTATAAGACAAGTTGGAAAGGAATTGAGAAAAACAAACTATAAGGTTAGGGCAACAACTTAGGGGTCTAGAATAAGACAATAACAGTGGTAGTAACAATGAGACAGACACAACAACTAATAAGAAAAATCAATTAGGTGAATTGTTGAGGATAAATATGACTCCTCATATTTTTGGTTTAGTGGTGCCAATCATACCATCAGAGCAGGATGAAATTACGTGGAAGACAATAAGGGATTCTTCTGAGGTCATTTTGACACAAAGGGCTTATATATCATATAGGTGGAAATGATCTACAGATGGTCATATTTGGATGTGAAATTCAACTCATAGCAATATTTTTTTTTGTATCTGTCTCCTAAGGCAAAAGAAACAAAAGCAAAAATTAATAAATGGAACCTAATTAAACTTAAAGGCCTTTGCACAGAAAAGGAAACCATCAGCAAAATGAAGACAACCTGCTGAGTTGAAGAAAATATTTGCAAATGATATTACCAATAAGGAGTTAATATCCATAATATATAAATATCTCATAAAGCACAATATCAAAAAACTAATTAAACCAATTAAAAAGTGGGCAGAAGATCTGAATAGACATGTTTCCAAAGAAGATATACAAATGGCAACAGGTACATGAAAAGATGCTCAACATTTTTAATCATCAGATAAATACAAATCAAAACCAACCACAATGAGATAATACCTCACACCTGTCAGAATGTGTATCATGAAAAAGTCTCCAAATAAAATATGTTGTGAAGATGTGGAGAAATATCAACCCACGTACACTGCTGGTGGAAATGTAAACTGGTGTAGCCACTATGGAAAACAGTATAGAGCTTGCTCAAAAACTAAAAATAAAACTATCACATGATCCAGCAATTCCACTAGGTATATATAGCCAAAGAAATTGAAAACACTAATTCAAAAAGATATATGCACCTGCATGTTTATAGCAGCATTATCTATAATAGTCAAGATATGGAAACAGCCTAAGTGTCCATCAACAGATAAATGAATAAAGAAGTTGTGGTATATATATAACAGACTATTACTTGGCCATAAAAAAGAATGAAATTTTGCCATTTGCAAGAATGTGGATAGACCTAGACAGTATTATGCTTAGTAAAATAAGTCAGAGAAAGACAAATATTCTATGTTATTACTTATATGTGGAATCTAAAAAATAAAATAAATGAATAAATATAACAAAACAGAAACAGATTCATAGATATGGAGAAAAAACTAGTGGTTACCAGTAGGGAAAGGTGAGGGGAAGGGTATGATAGGGTAGGGGATTAAGAGATACAAACTACTCTTTGTATATGTATATGTATAAAATAAATAACAATAATAGAAATCACAGAGATAAACCTACCTAAGGAGACAAAAGACCTGTATGCAGAAAACTATAAGACACTGATGAAAGAAATTAAACATGATACAAACAGATGGAGAGATATACCATGTTCTTGGATTGGAAGAATAAACATTATGAAAATGACTATACTACCCAAAACTACAGATTCAGTGCAATCCCTATCAAACTACTAATGGCATCTATCACAGAACTAAAACAAAAAGTTTCATAATTTGTAAGGAAACACAAAAGACCCTGAATAGCCAAAGCAATTTTGAGAAAGAAAAACGGAGCTGGAGGAATCAGGCTCCCTGACTTCAGACTATACTACAAAACTACAGTAATCCAGACAGTATGGTACTGGCACAAAAACAGAAATATAGATCAATGGATCAGGACAGAAACCCCAGAGATAAACCCACGCACGTATGGTCACCTTATTATTATTATTTTTGTGTGGTATGCAGGTCTCTTACTGCCGTGGCCTCTCCCGTTGCGGAGCACAGGCTCCGGACACGCAGGGCCAGTGGCCATGGCTCATGGGCCCAGCTGCTCCACGGCATGTGGGATCCTCCCGGACCAGGGCACGAACCTGTGTCCCCTGCATCAGCAAGCAGACTCCCAACCACTGCACCACCAAGGAAGCCCTGGTCACCTTATTTTTGATAAAGGAGGCAAGAATATACAATGGAGAAAAGACAACCTCTTCAATGAATGGTGTTGGGAAAACTGGACAGCTACATGTAAAAGAATGAAATTAGAGCACTCCCTAACACCAAACACAAAAATAAGCTCAAAATGGATTAAAGACCTAAATGTAAGGTCAGACAATATCAAACTCTTAGAGGAAAACATAGGCAGAACACTCTGAAATAAATCACAGCAAGATCCTTTCTGACCTACCTCCTAAAGAAATGGAAATAAGAACAAAAATAGACAAATAGGACCTAATGAAACTTAAAAGCTTTTGCACAGCAAAGGAAAACATAAACAAGATGTAAAGGCAACCCTCAGAATGGGAGAAAATACTTGCTAATGAAGCAACTGACAAAGAATTAACCTCCAAAATTTACAAGCAGCACATGCAGCTCAAAATCTAAAAAACAAATAACCCAAACCAAAAATGGGCAAAAGGCCTAAATAGACATTTCTCCAAAGAAGATATACAGATTGCCAACAAACACATGAAAAGATGCTCAACATCACTAATAATTAGAGAGATAAAAATCAAAACTTCAATGAGGTATCACCTCACACCAGTCAGAATGGCCATCATCAAATAATCTACAAACAATAAATGCTGGACAGGGTGTGGAGAAACCCTGGACAGGGTGTGGAGAAACCCTTGCACTGTTAGTGGGAATGTAAATTGATACACCACTATGGAGAACAGTATGGAGGTTCCTTAGAAAACTGAAAATAGAACTATCATATGACCCAGCAATCCCACTACTGGACATATATCCTGAGAAAACCATAATTCAAAAAGAGTCATGTGCCACAAGGTTCATTGCAGCTGTTTTTACAATAGCCAGGACATGGAATCAACTTAAGTTTCCATTGACAGATGAATGGATAAAGAAGATGTGTCACATATATACAATGGAATACTACACAGTCATAAAAAGAAATGAAATTGAGTTATTTGTAGTGAGGTGGATGGACCTAGAGTCTGTCATACAGACTGAAGTAGGTCAGAAAGAGAAAAACAAATACTGTATGCTAACACACATATATGGAATCTAAAAAAAAAAAAAAAAAACTGTCATGAAGAACCTAGGGGCAAGACAGGAATAAAGACACAGACCTACTAGACAATAGACTTGAAGATATGGGGAAGGGGAAGGGTAAGCTGGGACAAAGTGAGAGAGTGGCATGGACATACATATACCACCAAACGTAAAATAGATAGCTAGTGGGAATCAGCCGCATAGCACAAGGAGATCAGCTGGGTGTTTTGTGGCCACCTGGAGGGGTGGGATAGGGAGGGTGGGAGGGAGGGAGACACAAGAGGGAAGAGATATGGGGACATATATATATGTATAAACGGATTCACTTTGTTATAAAGCAGAAACTAACACACCATTGTAAAGCAATTATACTCCAATAAAGATGTTTAAAAAAAAAAGAATCAAACTAAAATAAAATAGTTTCATAAAAAAAAGAATAATTCCAGAGAATTCTATTTTCAATAATTCAAAAAAAAAAAAGGAAAAAGAAACTCTTCAACTATTGCTGGAAACTCATTCCTTTTAGTTAAACAAATCTAACCAAGTACTTTTTTCATGTAAACATGGTATGGCCAATAGAAGCAACATGCAAGTAAATGAGACCACACTTTGACCAGGTCCTGGGACTGACAGTGAAACCAAATGTGTGCCCCACAGCCAACAGCAGCAGGGTTACATTCATTACTTAGCCACAAGGCTTATTGGGTATTTTCCCAGAATAATTCACTTTCTTTACGGATCTTGGGATTCCTTGTACATTGTTAAGGGATCTTTATTTGTGCTGAAATGCTTGTGTGTATGTGTGAGAAAATGTGTTTGATTTCCATGGGGTGCCGCTTGTTCATAGGACCTCAAGGCTAAGCCATGATTGTTGCATTTAGTGAGTAAAGAATAATAAATGGAGGAGAGAAACGCTGAAAGGAAGAAAATCTGTAAATGTACACAGCCCCAATTACATTAAATGGAGCAAGTCTCTCTCAGTTGAAGTAAACTCATCATACAAAATTTAATGCTTCTCACATTGACAAAGAAATAATAAAAAAGAAGAATGCTACCATATTTTGATTTCCTACTAGGAGCGGGGTCCTGTGTTCCTCACCTCTTATACATTATCTCATGTATCTTTTACAGCTATTACATGGGACAGATAACTCTTCCATGTTGCAGTTGTCCAAGAAATGAGAGAGATTAAGTAAGTAAACAAGGCCTTGTAGCAAGTAACAGTAACAATGGCTGCTATTTGAACTCTTAGTTTAGGTCAGATACTGTTTTAAGTGGGTTTTAGGGTTTTTTTTATCATTAACTTATTAAATGAAGATTTGTGGCATGCCTTCTATATATGAGGCTTTCTTTTAAGCCCTAGGGATACATTAGGATGCAAGACATGATGTCCTCATAGACCACATGTTCTAGCTGGGGAACAGTAAACAAGTGACTACATTTCACGGCATAGTATTATGGTATGTAAATGCATTGAAGAATAGTACATCAGAGGAGGGGAACAGGAAGGGCTAGAGGGAGTTCCATTTAAAGTAGGATGGAAGGGGATCCCTGGGAAGGTGAGCAGCCTAGATGCAGCACTGTCAGGTTATACTTATGCACATCTGGTTGACATCCATCACTTCAGCAGGTACTGGAATAAGAACTGTGGTCCAGAGCATGAGGGATGGCATAAAAGGAATGTCAGACCCCCAGGCTTACACAGAACTGGGCACACTACTACAGCATGGTTGTACAGACACAGGTTTTAGAAATAGCCCTCTTTGGTTTGAATAATACCTTTAGGAGAATTCTCTTAGGCAAACGATATCAATTTCCTTAAGCTGAAAATGGGAGGTTATGCATCATAAGGTGCTTGTGAGGATTAGTGATTATCTGACCTCACTTCCTACCACTCTTTCTCACAGGCTTCTCATGCACTCTGCCCAGCCCCCTCACCCCCATCCAATTCTCTCGACCACACCCTTATTCCTGTGGTTTGCTCCTCAGGTTGCCTTTTCCTGAATCACACTTACTCCAGATTCCATGATGGCTTGTTCAGTCACCTTTTTCAGGTGTTTGTCCAAGTGTCATCTTCACAGTGAGGCCCTTAAGGACCTCACCTGCAGCAAGTGCCTTGCAAGGTGATTTTTGTTCTTCTGAAGATTCTCCTTCATCACTCATTACCTCCAGGGCAGTGAGCAGTGTCAGGTCTCAGCACAGTGCAAATAAGGACATGCAGTCTAGTATCCAGAAGGAAATAACTCCAAACAGAAAGAAAAAAAAAGCCAGCACACCCATAGTAGGATACTAGCAGGAATGGGGGGAAGGTGAGTGGGACTGGATCTTGAGGGATTGTAGCAGGAGGTGGAGTGGGGAACTGGATTATAACTTTGGATCGGCAAGAATTTATTGACATAGAAGTGGTGCACTGTGCCTGAGCTTTAGCATCCTGACAAGGTCAGCAAGAAGCAGCCCGGATGTGCTGTGGGTATGACTCCTTGAAGCTCTGACATAGTGAAGCTTAATGGTAAATGCCATAGATATGGCAGGACTACAGTGTTAGGGAATTGAGGTAATGACCAGAAGGTGCAGGAAAGTATAAATATGTTTATTATATAAAACCAGAGAAGCCACCACTTGACTATGTTCTCTAGACAGGCCTATAGGTCACTCCTTTAACTAAGATAAAGAGGCATGTACCAGTGAGGAGGCCTGAGCATCTTAACAATATTGGTGCTGATTCTCCTCTGCAGGCTGAAGCTGACAGCAGGAGATATCATCACAGACCTGGGGTCTCTAGTAACAATGTAGATGATGGGTACAGAATATTAATGAGGGGATTCTAGAATGACAGAGGCAAGGTGATGCTGTTTAACTGTCAGAGGCAAGATGTGATCACCAAAATATATAGGGAGGCTAGAGTGACAATGAGAATGTCTTGTCCGCTTGGATCTGTGGTGACAGCTAGTAGATCACAGCATTCAATGAGGCAAGATAGGTGAATACTCCATTGAGAGAGACAGAAAGCGAGCTGTTACCCAGAAAGCAGATGACAACACTTGTGGAAAACTATGACCCCCTATCTAGCACTGTTCATAGGCTCAGAACCCATCCACTGAATGTGGAGGCCAGAGGAAGTATTTTGCAATGCCACCACAAGTATTCATCTTCAATGTTGGCCAGATCCTTTTCAAAAGAAGCCAGTAATAATATATCTGACTAAAATTGCACTATAGAAAAAAGAATACCCAGATTTTTCAAGAGTGGTTGGCTGTATGTTCAGATCTAATATCAGTACAAAGAAGCCAAAACCCCATCAGAATCTTCTGGCTAGTAAGGGTCCTATCGATGCCAGTTATAAATGGAGTTCTAAACCAAGTCATCTCCCAATGGATTCACTCTTACGGCAGACCCTCCCTGTGATCATTTCTCTAGTCTCCAAGCATATAATTGGGATAAATGTATTTAGAACTGGAAGAACCTCATTCTGGCATAAGAGCCATTGTGATGGTAAGGACCAATTGAAATCCCTGAAATGGTCCTGTGTGACACCTTCTCCCCTCCACAATAATAGTAAATCAGAAGGAATAATGCATCCTACAGCAATTAAAGGGATTAAAGCCACCATTAAATATTTAAAGCCTTAAAGGATGCTGTAGTGTTACTGCCCATTATAATCATATTCAATTAGTTTGTATGCCTCCTGCAAACAAAGATCGCTCTTAGAAAATGATAGTGTTCTACTGTAACCTTAGATAAATGATAGCCACAATTTCAGTTACATGTGTAATGTGATACTTCTATGGAACAGATTAACAGAGTGCAGCCTCTGGCACTTAATATGTGGCCATTAATCTAGTGAACATGTTTGAAATCAGCTCTGTCATACTATGGACCTGACTAGAGACTGAGCTCTTGACACTGAGATATCTAGTGCCTATATAACTGGATATATTGAAGTCTTGCAAAGTGATAATATATTAAAGTCTCAGATAAGGTTCCAGTTCAAGAAAAATATTGCATAGCATGGGAAGCTATCTTTCAAGTGTTTGTACTGGATAAATAACTAATATATGGTGTTGTACCCCCCAAAAATAGACCTCAGAGTCTGTGAAATAGAAGGTAGAAAATGTCCCTCTTATGATCACTCACAGTGACATACTTATGACATTTATGATATTTTTTCTCCTTTTCCCCATAAACTTAGGCTCTGCTATAGTAGACAGCATTGTTTCTGGGCAGAGGTGGGGAAATAGTTTAGTCATGGGACAGAGAGAAAATGTTCTACAGAACATGAAGTCACCATTATAATGTGATCATTTTGGGTCCTTCATGTCAGTGGACCAGAAGGCAAAGGATGATTTACTTTACTAGTAAGGATGACTAATCCTTATTACAACTGTGCAGAGTTGATGCTTTTCAATGTGGGCAATGAAGAGTGCATCTCACAATTCCAGAGATGCGTTAGGGGAACACTGATGTTTCCATGTAGGTGGTAAATGTTAAGGGGACAGATTAACAACCTCAGATCAACAAGGGCAAGGCACCCGAGGACACATAATACTTGGGGATGAAAGTCTAAGACATCCTACCAGACAAGCAAAGGGATTTTAGGGTTTGGAATGGAAGAGGAAGATGATAAAAATCCATTATTGCCTCAGGTCTAGCTGTAGCAGTGGGGACCCTAGTTTGTCCCATTAATTCTTTGTATTAAGTCTTTGAAGATACTGTGATTGGATACCAATTTGAGGGAGACCCTGTGACAAAGTGGACTTAATGTAAGGCAAAAATGGGTCTGAGCAGTACAAGGTCACTACTTGCTCGCCTAGGGCATTACTTCTCATCTTCTGAACCCACTTCTTATTCCAACCACCACAACTATGACCAGCTCTGCATAGGTGTTAATCAGTTCAGGCAGATGCAATGTGTTTTATCTTGGCCTTGTTTTGTAGACCTCTCACTCCCTATCCTGGAGTTTTTCTGACTCTGCAGCATGCTATATCCACAGGAAACTGTTGTTGCTCATCAAGTGTAAACCAGAAGTGAAGTTAACACTCATGTGGTCACCTTGACCAACTGGGAAGAGAAGTCAATGGATAAATGCTTTTCCCCTTAGCATTCCAGGTGGCTGGTTCTGTGAAGCACTCCATAGACTCTTCAGAAAGGCTTGTGGTGATGGAAAAGCCACTAATACATCATTCACCTTTTTTCCTCCTTCTCTGTTCACTCCTTTATCTCTCACACTTGCTACGTGCAATCACATTTTAAACAAATTATCTACATGAAAAACTGTCTTGCTCCACCTTCAGGGAAACTGAGGCTAAGACATTTCAGAATCTATGTATTCATCCCATGTTTTTAAACTTTCTGTTAAGTCTCAAATATAAATGAATTTTACCTTTCAATAGGTTAATTTGGTGATCTCAGGAGATAATCATATAAAATTTTTTAACATGTTGCTGAACGTGTGGCTAGAACTCAATATAAATAAGCACCTTTAAATAGGAACTTTTTTAGTGTCTGACTCCCCATGTACTTGTGTTGAGGACAAAGCTGAAGAAACACCTTACTGGACTTCTGAGATGACTTTACTCAGAGTTTGTTCAGACCAAGATGAAGAACTCAAAAATAAATTATCAGATAAAATAATTTAAGGAATGGGTTAAAGAACATACTTAACACCAGCTAATAAAGCAGATAGAAGGAAGTAAAAGTAGGTACCTTGGGTGCTGAAGTCTTCCAACTCAGCTGGGTTGTGGACCAGTTGACCTCTGCTTCAGCTGGGGTAACACAACATCCTCCTTCATGGGAAGAGGGCAGAGCTCCACATGTGGGAAAAGGGAGAGGAGAGTCTCAGGAATCATCAAACATCAACCTTAGCTACCAAGTCTTCTCTACTTTTGTGACTTCCAGATGAATTACAATGTCCAGGGATGAATAATTCCCAGCATATATGTTGCTGTTTTCTCTTCCTCCTGACAAGACAGTCCTCAATGATCAACTTTGGTACTCTTTCCCAGAGTTCAGATGTGGCTTCAGAATCATGCTCCACACCATGCTCTGGGCAGCCACAACATGTGTAGAAAGACTAAATCAGTATTAGTTTGGAGAATCATTACAATGCTGTGATTAAGAACGTAACAGATACTCTGCGGTGTCTCTGGGTTATACTGATGCACTTATAGGAAAAATACAATATTGAGGCAAGCTCTTTTTTAAAAAAATCAGATGAAAATAGATTTGAGGAAATAAAAAATGTAAAGGTTATCTTTCAATCACATGCTCTGGGTTAGTAAGTAGAGAGTGTTTGAATTTCAAGAATAAGGATAAGGAGGATGTTAATAGAAAATCTGTGCCAAACATTGTGCTAAGTGCTTTCATGTGCCAACTTTCAAACAACACTCTGAACTAAAAATCACTATGTCTAATCAAGAAATAAGAAAAGAGAAATAGAGGAAGGTAAGCAACTTGCTTAAGATACACATTCAGATAAAGGAAGACCATAGATTCAATCATAATGCAGGATATTTTATCTATATGGAAGAAATTAACAGAAAGATGCAGGTTATTACAGAATTTATCTTTTTTTTCTTCAATAATATTTTCAATTCGGTTTTCTTTTGCAATGGGAATTCAAGTTATTCAATAAACAATTATTAACAATCCCATCTGGCAATGGAGATATGGACATGAATGTCTTGACTCTTCCCTTTAGGAAATAGGCCTAGCTGGAGGACAGATAGATACAAAAGTTATTATAACACCATAATTACTATAGTTTGAGCAAACTTATATCAGATGCTTTAGTAACCAAGAGATATTGAGGGGCCATGCTGATATGGAGTAACATTAGGGAAGGCTGCTTAATGGGATGGTAGAGGAAACAAACTGGAAAAGGAATTGGAGGCTATATAGGGAATAAATATGTCTCTTGGAAAAAGCAAAACGTTGGAATGTTTTAATTCACACTACAATCTCTAGCTCTGTAACTAATGCAAATTGATGAATGTATGAGCCTCAGTTTTCTAACTATAAAGTGGATACAATAAAAACTAAGAGAAAACAGCTAATCTTTTTGTTAAGCATCTTACATTCCGAAAATGTTGTTAAAAGTTTTAAATATATTATCTGATATAGTCTTTTAAATATTCTTACAATGAAAACAGTCTCAGAAAATTTTAGCAGGTTACACAAGTCATAGAAATATTAAGCAGTAGAGTCAGGATTTGAAACCACAATCATCTGAACTCCAAGTTCACGCTCGGGTTAGGGATTCAACATATGTGACGTCTGGGCTGGAGGTGGACACAAATATTCAGCCCATAAAAGGAATTGAGGATCTCCTCCATAAAAGGAATAAAAACACTAGCAAAAAAAAAAAAATCAAATAATTCAGAACTCTGGAAATTAATCAAAATCACAAGGAGTGTTTACTCAAGAAAAAATAAAAAGTCAAACCTCATTAGAACAGAAAGCTCTCTGTCTTTTAAGTTGCTACAGTTTGTCTCCCCTCCAGCTCTTGAAAACCTTCCAGCCACTGGAGGCTTCCAGCCACTGGAGGAGAAAGACGGTTTAGGATATTGAATTTAGTTCTGTCCATTTATAAAGCACTTTCTATGTGCATTTACCTTCTAAAGCATAGCAAGGAGATAAAGATTTTTCAGTAGTTGCAATCACAGACCTAACACCCTAGCAAGAGGTCAGCTAAGTAGGGGGCCATTTCTACATAATAAACTACCTATTAAGGAGGCTTCTCTGCTATAAGGAGTGTTCTCAGACAGTTCAGAGGTAGGTATGTGCACATTTTGGCTATAGGAATCATGAAAGGATTTCTCAAAGAGTAAAGATCCTAGGTATGCTAGCATCTTAACTGTGTGGGAGTTCAGGCAAAGTCATAGAAAAAGGAAATGGGGAGGTGGCTGGGGATTAATAAGTAGTCCAGTTGGGTTCATGGTCTCCTGATGGATTTTCCTTTATAAATTTAATACATTTTGCTGTTAAAGGCTTATCACATTTACTGTATCACAATTATCACCTCTTTAGGCACTTCTGAGATATTTCTCAGTCAATATGGGTATTTGTCACAGTTCTAGAGATGCAAGTTTAATTAGTAGTCTATTTATTCCCTTTACTATGCTATGAATGAAGATTTTTCCTAAGATGAATCGTCAACTCATGCAGTGTAGCAGAATCTATTGCCTGATCAAATAACTTATTTCCCTTTGATGACTGTGGCTGGCAGATAAATTTAATTCAATCCTTCCTCTGAAATTTTTTTAAAATTTAATTTAATTTAATTTTTATACAGCAGGTTCTTATTAGTTATCTATTTTATACACGTTAGTATATATAGGTCAATCCCAATCTCTCAATTCATCCCACCACCACCACTGCCCCACCCCCTGCTTTCCCCCCTTGGTGTCCATATGTTTGTTCTCTACTTCCATGTCTCTATTTCTGCCTTGCAAACCAGTTCATCTGTACCATTTTTCTAGATTCCACATATATGTGTAAATATACAATATTTGTTTTTCTCTTTCTGACTTACTTCACTCTGTATGACAGTCTCTAGGTCCATCCACATCTCTACAAATGACCCAGTTTTGTTCCTTTTTATGGCTAATATTCCATTGTATATAGGTGCCACATCTTCTTATCCATTCATCTATCGATGGACACTTAGGTTGCTTCCATGACCTGGCTATTGTAAACAGTGCTGCAGTGAACATTGGGGTGCATGTGTCCTTTGGAATTATGGTTTTCTCTGGGTATATGCCCAGAAGTGGGATTGCTGGGTCCTTCCTCTGAAATTCTGACCCACTCAAAGGAGAATAAGCTTTGCTGGAAATACCTTTGTTGCCTCCCATAACTCATAGGACCACTTAATCTGTCACTCAATGCCAACTTTTTTTGACCCTCCCTTCATGCAATCCTTTTATGTCATCTGCTTTTACTCACCCATTACTCTCTATTTTTCTGCCTCTGCACTTGGGAAACCCCTCCACAGTTATGCCCAATTCTGCATTCCCGCCCCCCTTTTTTCATTTTGGCTATGCTGCATGGCATGCAGGATCTTAGTTCCCCAACCAGGGATCAAACCCGTGTCACCTGCAGTGGAAACATGGAGTCTTAACCCCTGGGCCACCAGAGAAGTCCTCCCATTTCCCCCTTTTACACATGTACAGGTGAGTTCAACTCTGAGCTGTAGTGTCACCTTTTACCTAGTGTTATTCTTGTCCTTCACCCTCATGCATGTTTACTTAGGGGGTTGTTATCTCCTGCTCTACACCAATAAAGAGCTTAGTAAAAATCACTTTATTTACCTGATTTGTGTCTTCTGCCTCAATCCTCACGTGCAAAAATTCCATTGCAAAATGCAGGCATTCTTTTTCTTAATAATCCTCTCATTTCAGCATATCCTGTACTCTGTTATACATTGTTAATGAAGACCCAAAACATCCAAATGTGTCTTAGTGTTATTGATATCATAAGCTTTCTCCTCACTCTGATTTATTTGCTTTTGGTGCTTGTTCTGATTGACTTTGCATGGCCATTATAGCTGCTATTGCTGTTACATTGATTGGACATATTTTGCTGGTAGCAGCATCCTTCCCATTGGGTCAGGTCACACTTCACAGGGGCAGAAGCTTTTGCTGGTAGTGTTGCCTTCTCCCCAAATGAACTTGACTATCTAGTATTGCATCCCATTCATGAAGATCAGAGTTAATATGGATTGGCTGAGAAATTGTCTGTGATTCAAAGGACAGACTCAAGAGGGAAGTGGTATGATAAAACTGTGTCTTAAGGTTTCCTCCAAAGTCCCACCTCCACTGCCTTTGTTCAGACAAAGAGCACTACCAAAGGCATTTGAGGTAGAGCACTCTCTCTGCCTTATTTAATCAACTCTGATCTATCTTCCTGACTATGGCAGATAGATTACTGCTTAAACTATTTCCTCTGATCCTCTTTCCTTTCAGGATAAAGAAAGGACTAATTTTCTAATTGTATTCCATTGTGGTTGGACAGTATACTTTGTATTAAGTATCTCACGTACACTTGAGAAGTATGTATTTTCTGTTGTTACGGTGGAATGTTGTATAGGTGTCTATTAAGACTAGGTGATTTATAGTCTTGTTCAAATTTTCTATTCTCTTGTTGGTCTTCTGTCTAGTTGTTCTATCCATTATTGAAAATGGAGTATCCGAAGCTCCAGTTATTACTGTTGAATTGTCTATTTCTCTCTTCATTTAGGTTAGTTTTACTTTGTGTATTTTTGGTACTCTGTTTTAGGTGCATATATGTTATTAATTATTATTTACTCTTGATGGGCTGGACTTTTATCATTATAAGGGGTCCCTTTTTATAATGTTTTAAAACAAACTGTATTGAACTCTATTTTAAAATCCTTTTTTTTTGTTTTTAATTCTATTGTATCTGATATTAGTGTAGCCATTCCAGTTTTCCTATTGTTGTTTTCATAATACATGCTTTTCCATCTTTTTATTCCCAATCTATGTATCTTTAAACCTAAGTATGTCTCCCATAAACAACATATAGTTGGCTTGAATCATTTCCTGAATCATATTCCCCAACCTATTGGCAAACTTCTAATCATCCTGTAAGATCCAAAACCCTGTGAAATTTTATCGCCTACCACAGAAGATCAGGTTACTTCCTTCATGACCCCCATGTGTGCTTAATCCATTCTTATATTTATTCTTTCATATTGATATTATTTTTGTTGTTGTTTTTCTTTTGACTTGTTTGCCTTCCATTTTAGACTATGAACACCCTGAGTGCTAGTTTTGAAATTTTGTTACTGTATAATATATATTTTATAAGTGAATCAGGGGATGAACACATGAAGGAAACAATGCCCCATTGAGATAATAGAATTCAAGACTGAGATGTTGGACCCAGAGGCTTGAGCTATGGATTTAGGGCACAGTTGGTATTAAGATTCTCCCATAGTGAAAAAACAATTCCAGATCCTCTTGTTTCTGGGAGACAATAATGGTTTCATGGAAACTTATTGCTATTCCTAGAAACAAAAGTCTACTTAAGTCGATAGAGAGGAGTGGATTTGAAAGTGTTTGGAAGTCAGGAGACAGGATTCTAATTCTCATCTTGCCAGGATGCTTTGTACACAGAGTTCTGGTCCTCCTCTATTAAGGGGAAGACTAGAAAAACTCTATTATGTGATGAAAGTTGTCATTAGCTTAAGATGTTAAATGACACAACTTTCATGGATCTGGCACTCTAAAGAACAAACTGAGATATGATTCTCAAACATATTACCTCGTATCCTAATTCCTGAAAATGTGGAACAATTTTGTCCTTCCCACCTGTTTACTAAGGACCTGAAAAGCAAGTGATTCACATTAAGGATGAGTGCTACAGATTCTTTGCAGTAGCAACATTTGATTCTTCTCTAGTTAACCTTATTTGTAACCTACAAGGAATACTTTCTTTGATCACACAAGGAATCTGAGAAAGCAAAAGGGGATGAAGAGGATTGCTATCGACCAAGTAAAATAGCCTGGATGATTCTGATTATTGCTGTTTATCCACATCTCTTTCAAACTCAGGTCCAGTGATGTCATTTTAATAGGTTGAAATTGTTCATGGTGAACAAATTTGTGAATATTTACATCACAGAAACCAACAAAGTTACAAATCTGTTGTTTCTCCCACCCCCTAGTTTATCATACCTCTGAATTATTTTATTCCACTCTTTGGGACAAAGATAATTTTGTTACCTATGACAAAGAAATGGAACTGCTTCTTAGTTGCAATTAACTGATAATTTTTATCTTGTGATATTTTAAAGTGTGCTGACCTGGGTTTCAGGACCTGAATTCTTATCCTGATTCTACTATCTCTGTCGCCTAATATAAACCACTTTATTACCCTTGGACCCTGTATCATCAATTTCAAAATGGATTGGATTAAATCGTGTCCTAGATGCTTTCAGTTCTACTGATTATAACTTTAGGCTTAGAATAAATATGTTCTGGAGCTACTTGCCTGACAACACATGAAAAATTATTTAATAGAAAAAGAGCCTGGTTAATGTCTCTTAAGAGAACAGATATTGGCCTATATTGATATAAGCACACTCCTTTTAAGCAGACTTAGTTATCTATACAGGTGAGAGAAGTATTTTTCCATAGCTTTTTAATTCTTTGAATGTTTATTTCAAATTCAATATTTTTCCAACCTTTCATCTGTTTACCTTTCTGCCTTTGAAATCGTTTTGCTATTCACACCCCTCTTCTCCTTTTCTTCGCATGCCTCCTCTGCAGATGGCCTGAATCAATTCTGATCTGTACTGTAATTAAAAGAATGAGTCATCATTTATTCTCAGATGCTCGCTATCTCAAGTTTTATTATCATACCTAATCTCTTTTTCTTATTTCCCCATGTTTACATTTGTGTAAAGACTTTCCTGAAAATTATAGTAGATTTATTCAGTTATTTCTGCTTAACTACTGATGCTAAGCATTTCTTCTGCAGTTTGTATGAGCAATAAGACTGTCCTTAGGCAAAGTTGCAGAGTACTTGAAGCTTGTCTTCATCACTCTTTCTCTCTTTCTTCTATTTCTGATAATCCGTATAATGAAAACAATAGAAAATAATAATAAATCGTCACTATTAATTGCATTCTTACTATGTACAAGGCACTGTATCATGGCATTATGAGATTAGCTCCTACCTCACCCCAGTAGGCAGCATACTCTATTCCTATCCCTATCTCCCCCATTCTGGCTCTTTGCACTTACCCCATCCATGGAATGACCTGATTCCTGACCTGGCTACTCCATTTAGGCATCTTCTTTTTCACAGTTTTCTAATTCCTAAAATGGTCTTTCCTTCCCATCTCAGCCCTTCAATGCCCTAATTTCAGCTGCCTCTAACGTTAAAAAAAAAAAAAATCACCTCACATACTAATAGAAATATGTTGTGAAAGACAGTTTAAATCATAAATTCACTAAGAAAAATTGAATACCACTGAAAACAAAAGAAATACTACATACATAACAAAAGAGATTTTCCTACAGGGCATCGCATAGCTCAAAGACTGCCAACCACCCACTCCCTTGGGGCAGTTTGGGCTTTCCAGAAACATACATTGACACAGGGTTCAAAGTGGAAGTTGTTGGTAGGGATCAACACCTGTGAAAATCTAAATTATAATGCAGGCCCACAAAACCTCAGCCAAACTGGTGGGAAACTCTGGAGTGAAGAGTGGCTGCTGAAGTTGTCTCATGCAGAATCAAAGGGCTGGGCTGGGATACCCCAACCTTGCTCAGAGACCACATGGGAGCTACCCCATGAAGAGCATGCCCTCAGGGGAAGCTACTCTCTGCAGCTGAAGCACAACCCAGAAGGGATGGTAGCTTGATGCTGTCTGCTGATGGCACCTCTGCAGCTGGGCAGAGACCCTCTCTTGAAAGGGGATGAGATAAGACATCTCCATGTTGACCACACCTCCTGTACATCTTTTACTAACAAGTGCCTGGGTTAGATGACAGAAAAATGAAACTTGAGCCCTTTTTGATCCAATTCATCTTCAGAAGAGGGATAAATTGAAAAGTTCACAGTTCTCCAACGTGTTGTCATTTTATATCTCTGAGTTTTGAAAATGCTTGTTCTCTCTTTCTGGAATTTCTGAAATATTCCACCCTCCATCTCCTTCAAAACCAAATACAGAATCAGAGTCCCAGGCTACCTGCTTGATGTTGAGATAGTGGTTGTTTCATTCTACTATGGAACTCTGAAAATTGAAGTTTCTCCTAATTTGGCTCTCCTGAGACAATTACTTGTTTAAGTATCAATGTTGTCACTAGGCTATGAACCCCTCAAGGATGAAGCCATACTTGAAATGTTGACATTCCACAAGTATCTACAGGATTGACTGAATAGCAATTGACAGAAACATACATACAGCATATATCTTAAGTTACTCAAGAAAGAAAAGAAATCCCCAATCCTCTGATTAGCAGATCTCAGTAATGTTCTCTCACATTTTCTAATTCTCTGCAGATGTATGGTATTGACACATCCTGAGTCCCAGGCTTTCATAGATTTTTCTAAAGCACAACAGTTGGTGGCTTCGTGGGGTGCCAGGTTGTGTTAGGGCAGACATCACACCCTGAAGAAAGTCGCACCAGGAGATTCAGGGCACCAACTGTGTTCCAAATTATCCTGATGTACAAGCTATTGGCATGCAGCAAGCCATGTGGAGTGGAACTCATGGTTTCTCCTCCTGCAGGGCTTTTTACTGTTCCTAATTAAATAAATTGGGGTGCTACTGGGGGTGGTGTACAGAGACACACTGGCACAAGGATGAGAGAATGCTGCTGACAGCAGTCTGATGGAAAGCAATCATTACATCTTGTTCTGGTAGACTCTTCTGAATTGTTCCAACTATCCCGGCATCTCAACTACCCTGGTCTCTGTAGTGTCCCAAGCATTAGGTAAAGGCTTCTGGTGTAACATGCACTTGACAGGGGAGGGTGCTGGAGGCCTGGAATACTTTAGTGTATAGTCCATTGCCCTTTAGATCACTCTGCCTACGCTTAGCAAAGGCTGATGACCTGTCCTCTACTCACTGCTAAGAAAGTTCTTTGATGCAACTAAAGCAACACTGTTCCTGTTTCTTTCTAACACCAATCCCACTCTGGCTGAAACTCACATCCCCCCTCTACTTAACAACTTTTTTCTCCTAATTACTCCCTTTCTTTTATATATCATGTTTTTCTCTTTTCTTTAGGTTATTATAAGCAGTTTATAAACAGTTTCCATCTTAAAGCAAAATCTGTCTCTGAACACACTCCTCATCTATGTTCTCTGATCACACTTATTGTCAAATTCCTCAAACAGGTTTCCTTCTGTCACTCTATTTCCTCATCTCCAAGTTACATCAGTTGAGCTTTGTTTCTGCCTCTCCCACAGAACTGTTCCTGATTTTGTCAGGGTTACTAAGGGCTTACATGTTGCCAAGTTCAATAGTCAGTCCTTAGTTTGTGTGTTAACCCTGTCTTTATGACTTCTAAATGTTGACATGCCACAGGGCTGATGTTTGATCTTATTGTCTTCCTGTCTATACTGATGCCATGGGGCATCTCATCCACTCCTATGGCTTAAATCCTATTTATATGCTAAAGAGTTTCAAAGATATCTGTAACTAAAGGAAAGGCATTTATGTAACAAAGGATTAACATTGCATAGCACTTAATTGAAGTCCTAAAAATATGAACAGCTTGACTAATAAGTTCGCCCATGATCTAACAATGACAAGTACATCACGACCACCACCTGGCTACCAGTGATGAAAAAGAACATCATTTGGATGAGGCATTCTTATTTTACAATGATATTAAAGTGTGAAAGAAAAATGAGCATTGGAATTAATGAATTATAACATATTCTTCTGCCTGCTCTACATTATTACTTGCATGGCTAAGAGACAATTTAAATTGACCATGCCCCAAACAGAATTTTTTCAACTCACTAACTCCAAAGATCTACTCTTTCTCCCATTTTCCCCAGATCATTTATTAGGCATACCATTTCCCCAGTTGCTCAGGTCAAAAACCCAAACAAACAAAAAAAAAAAAAAAAGAAGGAAAGCAAAACTAAAAGAAGAATGAGCTATTTTTGGTTTTCCCATACCTGCCACACCACAAATTGAACTGATTAATGGATTTGGTCACTTCTTCCTTTATTAGATCTAAATGTACTACTTTCCACTCTGCTTCATGGATGCCCACTTTTCAACAGCATCATCTTTTATTTAAAGAGCCTCCAATGTCTTTCCCTGTTTCTACTCCTGAATGATAAGTTTTTAATCTTAAATAAGATCATATCTCTCCACAGTTCACAACCTCCAACTGTTTATACCACAAATATAATTAAAGCTTAAGTCCTTACCTTGGCCTTCAAAATTCTACATGGTTTAGACTTCCTGTTCCACCCCCGCTATACTAATTTTCTTGCTCTTTCTCAAAATGACAGGTTAATTGCTTACTCAGGCTCTAAGTCCTTTGTACTTACTGCTACCATTACTAAAACATCAGCTAAGCAAGGCTGATGTTTTATTCCGATGTTTGTATTCCGATGTTTGTATAAATGCCTCCTCGAAGATGTATTGACCCCATTATACAAAAAATTGTGCCTTCATTCACCCTTCAGTCAGTTTCTAACTTCTTTCCCTGCTTTATTTTCTTGCAAAACACCTATTTCCATTTGAGATTATATTACATATTTCTTATTTTATTTGTTTATTATCCGTAAAAGATGTAAGTGAAATCAGGGATTTAGTCTATCTTGCTCATGCCCATATCTCTATTTTTATTAATTCATTTAAAAATGTCTTAGCTTTATTGAGGTAAAATTGGTCAGAAAATGTGTATGTATGTGTGTATATATGTATATATATATATATATATATATATATAGTAAAATGTGATGAATTGACATGTGTATAGTTTGTGAAATGATTACCATGATCAGGTTAATTAACAGATTCAACACCTTACTTAATTACCTTTTTTGTGTATATGTGGTGAGAACATTTAAAGTCTACTCTCTTGGCAAATTTCAAGTCAAAACAAAGTATTCTTGACTTTGGTCACCATACTGTACATTAGATTCCCAGAGCTTATTCATCTTATAACTGAGCTATTGTCACCATTGACCGGTGTCTCCCCAACTCCCCCATCCCCTAACTCCTGGTAATCATCATTTTACTCTCTGTTTCTATGAGCTCTACATTTTTTTTTTATTCCACATGTAAGTGAGATCTTACAGTATTTTTTTTCCTCTGGTTAATTTTACTTAGCAGAACATCCTCTAGGTTAATCCATGTTGTTGAAAATGTCAGGATTTTCTTCTTTCTCAAGCACACATATATATGTATATACATATTCATATATCACATCTTCCTTATCAGTTCATCCATTGACAAACATTTGTGTTGTTTCCATGTCTTTGCTATTGTGCATAATGCTACAATAAGCATGGGAGTGCTGATATTCTTCAAAATACTGATTTCATTTAATTCGAATACATACCTAGAAGTGGGATTGCTGGATCATATAGTAGTTCTGTTTTATTTTTTTCCCCTGTTTTCCATAATGGTCATACTAATTTACATTCCCACCAATGGGACAAAAGACTTCCCTTTTCTTTACATCTTCTACAACACTTGCTATCTCTTGTCGTTCTGAGAAAAGCCATTCTCTTGGATTTGAATTTTCCTGATGGTTAGTGATGCTGAGCACTTTTTCATGTTCCTCTTGGCAATGTATATGTCTTCTTTGGAAAAATCTCTATTCAAGTCCTTTAAATATTTTTAAATCATGTTGTTTGTTTTTGCTTTTGAGTTGTATAAGTTTCTTACCTATTTTTTAATATTAATACCTTATCTGATACATGGTTTGAAAATATTTCTCTCATTCCGTAGGTTGACTATTCACTTTGTTGATTGTTTCCTTGCTGTACAGAAGCTTTTTAATTTAATATCGTTCCACTTGTTGATTTTCATTTTTCTTTCTTGTCCTTTTAGTATCATATCCAAAAAACCTGTGCCAGGACCAGTGTCAATGAGCTTCTTTTCTATGTGTTCTTCCAGGAGTTTTATGGTTTCAGGTCTTCCATTCAAGTCTTTAATCTATTTCAAGTTAATTTATGTGAAGGGTATAAGCGTCCAGTTTTATTCTTTTGCATATGTGTATCCAGTTTTTGCAACACCATTTATTGAAGAGACTATTCTCTCCCCATTTTTTGTTCTCAGCACTCTTGTCAAAGATTAGTTAACCATACATGCTCAGTTTATATCTAGGCTCTCTATTCTGTTCCATAGATCCACGTGTCTGTTTTTATGCACCATATTTTTTAGATTACTATAGCTTTGTAATGTAGTGTAAAATCAGAAACAAAACTAAAGTAATCAAGACAGTATGGTACTGGCACAAAAACAGAAATATAGATCAATGGAACAGGATAGAAAATCCAGAGAAAAACCCATGCACCTATGGTCACCTAATCTATGACAAAGGAGGCAAGAATATACAATGGAGAAAAGACAGCTTCTCCAATAAGTGGTGCTGGGAAAACTGGACAGCTACCTGTAAAAGGATGAAATTAGAACACTCTCTAACACCATATACAAAAATAAACTCCAAATGGATTAAAGACCTAAATGTAAGGTCAGACACTATAAAACTCTTCAAGGAAAACATAGGCAGAACACTCTTTGACATAAATTGCAGCAAGATCTACTTTGACCCACCTCCTAGAGTAATAAAAAGAAAAAGAAAAATAAACAAATGGGACCTAATTAAACTTAAAAGCTTTTGCACAGCAAAGGAAACCATAACAAGATGAAAAGACAACCTTCAGAATAGTAGAAAACATTTGCAAATGAAGCAACTGACCAAGGATTAATCTCCAAAATATACAAATAGCTCCTGCAGCTCAATATCTAAAAAACAATCAATCCAATCAAAAAATGGGCAGAAAACCTAAATAGACATTTCTCCAAAGAAGACATACAGATGGCCAAAAGGCACATGAAAAGATTCTCAACATCACTAATCATTAGAGAAATGCAAATCGAACCACAATGAGGTATCACCTCACGCTGATCAGAATGGCCATCATCAAAAAATCTAGACACAATAAATGCTGGAGAAGGTGTGGAGAAAAGGGAACCCTCCTGCACTGTTGGTGGGAATGTAAATTGATACAGCCACTATGGAGAACAGTATGGTGGGTCCTTAAGAATCTATAAATAGAACTACCATATGACCCAGCAATCCCACTCCTGGGCATATACCCAGAGAAAACCATAATTCAAAAAACCCATGCACCCCTATGTTCATTGCAGCTCTATTTACAAGAGCCAGTACATGGAAACAACCTAAATGTCCATCAACAGAGGAATGGATAAAGAAGATGTGGTTCATATATACAATGGAATATTACTCAGCCATAAAAAAGGAATGAAATTGGGTCACTTGTTGACACATGGATGGACTTAGAGAGTGTCATACAGCGTGAAATAAGTTAGAAAGAGAAAAACAAATATCCTGTATTAACACATATATGTGGAATCTAGAAAAATGGTATAGATGTCTTATTTGCAAAGCAGAAATAGAGACACAGACATAGAGAACAAATGTATGGATACCAAGGAGGAAAGGGGGGTGGGAGGAATTGGGATTGACATATATACACTATTGATACTATAAAATTAATACTAATGAGAACATACTATATAGCACAGGGAACTCTAATTAATGCACTGTGGTGACTAAATGGGAAGGAAATCCAAAAAAGAGGGGACGTGTATATGTATAACTGATTCATTTTGCTGTACAGTAGAAATTAACACAAAATTGTAAGGCAACTATACTCCAATAACAATTAATTAAAAAAAATAAAAGTGTGATGCCTTCAACTTTGTTGTTCTTTCTCAGGGTTGCTTTGGCTACTCAGTGTCTTTTGTGGTTTCATATGAATTTTAGTATAGTTTTTTCCTACTTATTAGAAAAATACCAATGGAATTTTGATAAGAATTTCAGTGAATTTATAGATTGCTTAGGGTAGTATGGACATTTTAAGAATATGAATTCTTCCAATGCATGAAAATGGGAATATCTTTCCATTTATCTATGTCTTCAATTTCCTCATTAATATCTTATGTTTAAAGTGTACAGATCTTTTATCCCCTTGGTTGAATTTATTCCTAATATTTAGTTGTTTTTGATGTTATTATAAATGAGATTATTTTCTTAATTTATGTTTCTGATAATTCATTGTTAGTGTATAGAAATGCAACTGATTTTTGTATATTGGATTTGTATCCTGAAACTTTATGGAATTTGTTCATTAGTTCTAACAGGTCTTCTGTCTATATACCATGTAATCTGTAAATGTGGACAATTTTACTTCTTCCTTTCTGAGTTGGATATTTTTTTCCTAATTGCTGTGGCTGGGAATTCCAGTACTCTGTTGAATAGAAGTGGCAAGAGTGGGTACCTTTGTCTTGTTTTTGAACTTAGAGGAAAAGCTTTCATTTCTTCATCATTGAGCATGAAGTTTGTGGTGGGCTTGTCATTTGTGGTCTTTACTATGTTGAGGTGCGTTCTTTCTATACATAATTTGTTTAAAGTTTTTATCATGATGTTGAAATTCGTTAAATGCTTTTTTTTACTTTTGTTGAGATGATCATATAATTTTTATCCTTCATTTTGCTAATGTGGTGTATCACATTGATTGATTTCCAGATCTGAACCATAATTGCATCTATGGGATAAATTTCACTTGATCATGATGTATGATCCTTTAATGTGCTATTGAATTGGGTTTGCTAGTATCTTGCTGAAGATTTTTACATTTATATTCATCAAGGATATTGGCCTGTGGTTTTTGTTTGTTTGTTTTTGCTTGTTTGTTTGTTTTTTATAGTGTCCTTGCCTGGCTTTTGCTTCAGAGTGAATGTGGCCTTGTAAAATGATTTTGGAAGTGTTCCATCCTTTTAAATTTTTGGAAGAGTTTGAGAAAGACTGGTGTTAATTCTTCTTTAAATGTTTAATATAATTCACCAGTAAAGCTATCAGTTCTGAGTCTTTTCTTTGTTAGGAGGTTTTTGAATACTGAATCAAACTCCTTACACATTATTATTCTGTTCAGATTTCCTATTTCTTCCTGATTTAGTCTTGGCAGGTTGTAAGTTTCTGGGAATTTATCCATTCACTTTGTTGGCATATAATGTTTTATAATAGTATATTATGAGTCTTTGCATTTCTGAGTTAGTATTGTAACATCTCCTCTTTCATTCCTTATTTTAGTTATTTGATTCTCTCTTTTTTAAGACAGTCTAGCTAAATTTTTGGCAATCTTTTTTTATATTTTCATGTATCTAATGCCTAGGTTTGTTGATCTTTTTTATTGTTTTGCTGATCACTGTTATATTTATTTCTGCTCTGGTCTTTATTATCTCCTTCCCTCTCCTATTTTGTGCTTAGCTTGTTCTTCTTTTTATAGTTCCTTGAGGTGTAAAGTGAGGTTGTTTATTTGAGGTCTTTATTTTTTCTTAATGTAGACATTATGACTACAAACTTCCCTCTTAGCACTGCTTTTGCTGCATCCCATAAGCTTTGGTTTGTTGCCTTTGTTGCTTATTCATTTGTTTCAAGATTTAAAAAAAAATCCCTTTTGATTTCTTCTTTAACCCATTGGCTGTTTAGTAATGTGTTGTTTGTTTTCCATATATTCATGAATTTTCAAGTTTTCTTCCTGTTATTGATTTCTAGTTTTATATCATTGTAGCTGGAAAATATACTTGGTATAATTTTAATCTTCTTAAATTTCCTAAGACTTCTTTTGTGACCTAATATATGATCTACCCTGAAGAGCATTTCATGTGTCCTTGAGAAAATATGTTTTCTCTTGCTGTTGGATGAAATGTTATGTATATGTCTGTTATGTTCACTTGGTATAAAGTGTGGTTCAAGTTCTTATTTCTTTATTGATTTTCTGTCTGACTAGTCTATCCATTGTTGAAAGGGGGTATTGAAGTCCCCTACTATTATTATATTGTTGTCTATTCCTCCCTTCAGATCTGTTAGTATTTGCTTAATATATTTAGGTGCTCCAATATTAGGAGCATATACATGAACAGTTTTTATATCCTCTTTATAAATTGAACTCTTTATCATTGTATTATAACTTTCCTTATGTCTTATTACAGTTTTTAGCTTAAACTCTACTTCTCTAAGTATAGCTAACCCTGCCTCTTTTTGGTTTCTGTTTATAGAGAATATCTTTTTCTATTCCTTTACTTTCATTGTCTGTTTTGTCCTTCAAGCTGAAGTGAGAGTGAGTCTCCTGTAAGTAGAATATAGTTAGGTCTTTTTTTTTTTTTAATCCATTCAGCAACTCTATGCCTTTTACTGGAGAATTTAGTTCATTTACTTTTAAAGTAATTATCAATAGTATTGGACATAATATCATCTTATGGATTGTTTCCTGGCTGTTTTGTAGTTCATTGTTCTTTTCTTCTTCTCTTGCTGAATTGGTGATATCCCATAGTGGTATGCTTTGATTCTCTTTTCTTTATATTCTATGTGTCTACTTTTGTAGGTTTTTGCTTTGTGGTTACCATGAGGCTTACATAAATCATTTAATAGTTATAACAGTCTATTTTATGCTGAAAAAACCTTAACTTCAATCACATAGAAAAATTCTACTCTTTTAACTATTCCTCACAATTTCTGTTTCTGATATGGCAATTTACATATTTTTATATTATATATCTATTAACAAAATATTGTAGCTATATTTACTTTTAATGCTTCTGCCCTTTTATCTTCATACTGTAGGTCAGTGATTAACAAATCACAATATTACAGTATTAGAGTATTCTGAATTTGACTATATACTTTCCCTTATGAGCATGTTTTATATTTTCAAATGTTTTTATGTTACTAACTAGCATCCTATTATTTCAGCTGGAAGAATTCCTTTTAGTATTTCCTGTTAACCAGTTGCAGTGGTGATTAACTCCCTCAGCCTCAGTTTGTGAAAATTTTATCTCTCTTCTTCATTTCTGAAAGACAGCTATGCCAAGTAAAATATTCTTGACTGTCTGTTTGTTTGTTTTTTTCCTTTGAATACATTATCCTACTCTCTCCTTGCCTAAAGGATTTCTGCTGAAACATCCAGTGAAATCCAGTCATTCCCTTGTATGTGAGGAATTATTTTTTTCTTCCTTCTTTTAAAATTCTCTTTTGGATTTTGATTTTAGAGAGTTTTCTTATAATATATCTTGAAGATCTTTTTTGTTGAGACTTTTGGGGAGCTTATGAACTTCATGAGCTTGGATCTCCAAATCTCTCCCCAGATTTTGAAAATTTCAGCTATTATTCATTTAAATAAGCTTTCTTCCCCCCTTTCTCCCCCTCTTCTCCTTCTGAGACTCCAGTAATATGTAGATTGTTTCTTTTTATCGTGTCCCATAATTCATGTAGGTTTTCTTCACTTATTTCATTTTTTTTCCCTTTGTCTCCTCTGTCTGGATAATTTCATATGAACTGCCTGTGACTTCACAGATTCTATCTTCTATTTTATCAAGTCTGCTGTGGATACTTTATTGCATTTTTTTAAAAAAATATTCATTGTATTCTTCAGCTCCATAATTTCTGTCTGATTCTTTGTTATAATTTCTCTCTGTTAACTTCACAGTGTGAAATTCACAGTGCTGAATTCTCATTTTGTGATTTTTCCTAATCCCTCAGAAGGCAGCATTTTATGCATGCTCAGTAGAAAACAGCATGGAGAACCCTCAAAAAATTAAATGCAGAATTACCATATAATCCAGCAATTTCACTTATGGGAACATATCCAAAGGTAATGAAAACAAAACTCAATAAGATATCTGCACCCACCCCCCATGTCCATAGCAGTATCATTTATAATAGCCAAGACCTAGAAACAACTTAAGTGTCCATCTGTGGATGAATGGGTAAAGAAGCCATGGTTTGTATACAATAGAATATTATCCAGACATAAAAAATGAGGAAATCCTACCATTTGTGACAACACAGATGAACCTTGAAGGCATTATGCTAAGTGAAATAAGTCAGACAAAGAAAGACAAATATTGTATGATCTCATTTATATGTGGAGTCTAAAGAAAAAAACAAAGTAAAATAAAACAGGACAAAATAAAAACTCATAGAAAAGTAGATCAGACTTATGGTTACCACAGGCAGGGGTGGAGAAAGTGGGAATTGGAGAAAGGCAGTCAAAGGTACAAACTTCCAGTTATAAGGTAAATAAATACTAGGGATGTAACATACAACATGATAACTATAGTTAACACTGCTCAAGTTCACATCACACACACACACACACACACACACACACACACACACAGACAGATAAATAAATTTATAAATACATAAATAAATACTCCTGTTATTTTTGTGATGTCACCTTCCCATCATGTCCTTACCTCTGATTTCTATAATAGTGCCTGGCACCTAGCAGGTGCTTGGCAGGTATTTACTTAATGAATAAATAAACACTGAACCATTATAAGAAGAACTTGGGTCAAATTTTGGGTTGGTTGCTTTTCATTTTGTGATGTTTCATTTTAACTCTGTTTTCCCTTCTGTAAAATGGGGGAGAAATAGCTAATTCACACAGTCTAGATTAGAATTTTTTTTTTGCAGTACGCAGGCCTCTCACTCTTGTGGCCTCTTCCGTTGCGGAGCACAGGCTCCGGATGCGCAGGCTCAATGGCCATGGCCCACGGGCCCAGCTGCTCCGTGGAATGTGGGATCCTCCTGGACCGGGGCACGAACCCGTGTCCCCTGCATCGGCAGGTGGACTCTCAACCACTGCACCACCAGGGAAGCCCTAGGTTAGAATTTTTTAAAGATTGCTAAAGTACCTACATGTAGTGCAGTATAACTAACAAATGTTCATTTTTATTCATCTGTATTTTTAAGTTATTTTAAGTGTAACTGATGTGCTTCTTGTTGTCATTCTGACAAGCAAGATGAAGAGCATCATGCAAAATTCGCTCAGCCTCTTCTGACTCATCTTTAGAGATGCTGGACTTGGCTCACTTAAGCAGCTGGATGATCTGGGTGCTGCCGTGTCCTTCTCAGGGACCTCACCTGCTACCTGCTGTTCCTTCTCCTCCATCCCAGCAGGCTTTCAAAACCTGGGGAGTATTGCCAGCAGCCACAGCAGGCTTTGCATTTTGACTCAGGAAGGTGGTCCCTAAGCACCAAGCAGCGCCACCACAGCCCGCAGGAGGCCTTGGCCCAGGCTTGGGGCTCAGGATGTGGTACATGCTCCCACCACCAGTTTTTCATTGTCTTTAATTCCTTCCTTTATATAATGGAAGTTGCACACTTTTTCCTTCTACTGTATTACAAGTTGAAGGTATGATCAAATGAATTAATGAGAGGAATTTGGATACTAGTTTATGAAATATGAGGAGTCTTTGTTTGTTTTGTTTTTTAACATATATGAAGGATAAAGGGAGATGGAGTGAATCATCTCTGAGCCCTTCAGCAATCTGTCCTTCCTTTGATCAATGAAGGAAAAACAGAATTTTATCTTATTATTACTTTTTACACCGGATAATCATGAAGGATACATTTCAAGTAGCATACAAATCATTTTTTACTAAAGCCAGAAAAGTAAACAGCCGAAGTGTATAATTGAGCGTGGCCAGATCCTGTTTTCTGTTTTGTCATAGCTTGATCCTTAAAAATAAAGGAGGCTATGCAGTAGCAGGATAAATGCAAGTGAATTAAGAAATGTGTGGCTATCAAATCTCTTTGTTTAAAGTGTGTCAGACAGGTTTCCAGCACTCAAATCATTTTCTATTAACATCTCAGGTTGACTAAATTCCATTATTAAATAAGGATCCCCTTTGGAATTTGACATATTTTCTGGATTTCATACTGAAAATTAAATTAAAATACACCTTTCCAAACAAAAAGTTCCACATTTATCTGGTAATACCCAAGGAGTAAGCTCTATTGCTTGAGATGGAAGAAGTGAATATTAGAACTGCTGTATATTTTTATCTTTCTTTTATATACTTGCCAAGTTTTATAAATTTTAAATAATTTTAAACTATTGTGAAATATATAAATATGCTACTAAATGAGTAATTCAGTAGCATAAACATATACTTTATAGCTAGAAGCTATATAAGTATATATATAGATGGTACCTGGTCAAAATATTTTAATCAGTCAACAAAATAAAATTGGAATGTCTTTTTGTTGGATAGAAAGGAATTCTCAACAGACTATTTCCCCCGTCTGCAACAAAAAGCACATGAAAGTATACTCAATGTCATTCACCATTAAGGAAATGCAAATCATAAGTGTGAGACACCACTTCATATCCTTTAATATGGCTATAATCAGGAATATAAATAATAAGAAATGTTGACGGATTTGTGAAGAAACAGGCACCCATGTATATTAATAGTGGAAATGTAAGTGGCACTGTCACTTTGGGAAACTGACAGTTCCTCCAAAGGTTAAATAATGTAGTCAACATATGACCCAGCAATTCCACTCTTTGGCATATACCCAAGAGAAATAAAAACATTGTCCATTTTAAGCACATGCTTCTTTTTTTTTTAATAAACTTATTTAATATCTTATTTTAACCTGTTTCTACTATAGTAGATTACAAATTTCTTGAGGACAAAGACTGTTTCTTATTGATTCCCTAGAAACAGGAAGTAGTATTAAGTATTATACTATTGGTATAAAGTAAGCATCAGTAATACCTGGTATAAAGGTCAGTAGTAATGCCTGGTATAAAGGTAGCAATACCTGGTATAAAGTAGGTATCTGATATAAAGTAGGCATCAGTAATATCTTTGACAAGGGCAGCTCCATAAAGCTCTACCAGTTATGGCTTTAATGAAGGTTAGTGGATGGTCATTTGAGACTTCTATGGGTGCACTTTGAGTTGAAGAGATAGGAATGTAAGCAAAGGTAGAAGTCAGGAAACCTAAAGGTTTTAAGCTTCTCAGTTTTCCTGGAGGCCAGTCAAGATTTCCATAGCAAATTTTACATGGGTCATCAGACTTGTTCCTTTTGCCATATGAGATTGCCAGAAATTCACTTTTTGAAATTAGAATCTTCAATTCTTGCTGCCAAATAACAGTGAAGTTTTCCTTCAGTCCTCATCATCACTTTTACTCTCTCAATCACATCCCTTTTTCATCTTCTATCATCTTGTTCTCTCTTCTCCTTTTTCTTTCACCAGTGTCCATTTTCAGTAAAGATGGTTTATATTCACTTATACTGAATAAACTTAAGTCATGGTGCTCATTCCCCAAGGGTACTGGAGTTTGTAGTTGCCTCTTAAAAACAGAGTCTCAGACGTCATCAAAGAAATGATGAAAAAATTAGAGGGCCCACACCTCTGAAATTCATTCATGATAGCCATGACTTTGTGTGTTTAATCATAAACATGGGCTACCGCTTTCTCACAAGTCGAAGGATCAAACATCTCATGTATTAGAGCTCTCCTGTGTATAGCTGACAAACCTACATCAACAAAAACATTCAGAAGAGAAAAGCAGAAGTACTTCATTTATTTAAGACCTTATGCTTGATTTCTTGTAGGCACACAGAAGGATGACTTCTAAATCTATGGTACATGAAATACAATTTATTCTTAAGCTTTCGTCAAATAGTACTTGAAAATTTCTATTTGTTCTTCTGTTTGGAGTATATATGTGTGTTTTCAGAGTGAATCTTGGGTGAATTTGTTCAACTGTCAGGATCTCAGCCTAACAGCAGGTTTAGATGGACATGAGAGATGACCAATGACAAAAACAAACAAACACATAACAAAATACTTTTAAACTAGCTTGCTTGATTCTCTATTAGCTGTATTACAGTCATTTTTCTCAGAAGTATAATACTGAACCTGGCTAAAGCAGACCAACCTTCTTAGATTGGAGAGATTGGTGTCCCAGGTCTCAGAGCTGTGTATGGTTGAGGAAATTCCTTAACAGAAAAATCCCGTCACGTCTATGCCCCACAGTCTGCACTTGGCAGTGAGCTTGTTCAGTGATTGTCAGCTCCTAAACACTGCATGCTTATAGAATGATGTATGGACTGTCCATGTCAGGGAGAAGCATCAGCAACAAACATCCAATGTGCCTGTATTTGCCATGATTCTGACACAGACATCTCTTCCCTTTCACTAGACGCTTTTCTTCGTACAGGCTTGTGTTTGTTTTAGATAAGCCTTGTCTCAATAAAGGTCTAAACACTTCTTTGAAAAAACAAAACAAAATACCAGAAGGCTTATTGAAAATGAAAACTGCCCACTTAAAGCAAAGTTAACCCACTTAAGCAGCATAAGTAATCAGTATTGATATGAGGGACAATTGAGCCAATGGATAAAGTTATTAGGTCCGATACTGGCTATGGAGACTATGATAGTGACTATTTATTAAGCAACTATTGTGGGTTTAGCTTGGTACCAGGAGCTTTATATGCAATATGAATCACCCTCTTATCAGTACCCTTTACCACAAGCGTCCTGTCGTGTGGTCCTGACATAGATGCCACTCACCTGTTCTATTTGTATAAGAACAGTTTTTAGTTTATATCACACTGTGCAGTTATCATTTATTTTGTGTCAGTTATATATATGGTGTTTGATCTGATGATCCACACCTAATACTAAGATAAAAGAGTAATAACTATAATACTAGGCACTATTTCTTAAATAGCATCTATGCAGAAGGCACTATGCTAAATTCTTTCTGCCTGTGGATGATGATAATATTGGTCACTATATGATACACACCTATTTACTAGACACAGTGTCAGCATTATTCAAACTGGTACAATAAATGTGTAAAGGTTTTGCAGGCAAGGAAACTTGATGTTCAGAGACATTAAATATATCATCTAAGGTCACATAGCTAGTATGTTCAGGGGCTTTGGATTGAATCTGCAGCATGATCTTTTCTACTCTGCTATGCGGTCAGTGTGTGTTTGTGTGAATCTGTGTGTGTGTGTGTGTGTGTGTGTGCGCAGGAACACAGTGAAGTCACTAGTTTTATGGCACTTTACATACACACCTGAAGTAAAGGCTCTTGACAGAAGAATCATAGCTCACAGCTGACCTTTTTCAAGATAGCCTTTTAAGAACTAAAATTACACATTACTTAGAGCTAAAAATGTCCTTAAAAACTAAATTAGATTTATTCGAGCCATGATTAAGATGATAGACTTGATTTACTCTTTTACAAAAATATTTTTTAAGTTCTCCTATTCAAGAAAAGGATTATTTTTCTTACTTCATTTCTGGGAAATAGGAGACAGAATTCAGTAGTCAAGAATGTAGTAATCATATCTATTTGTAGGTTAAAAAATATCACACAATGAAACAAACAACCAAATAGAGTTTCTCCAAAGCAAGGCAAGTAAACAGGGACCACCTTTATCTATAGTCAGAAGTAAAATAAGAAAAAAGGCCACACATAGTTGTGGCTCCTTCAGGCCCTGATGCATTAATCACGACCCTCCTGCTTTACGTTCTCAGGTCTGACCAACAGCTTCACTGCTAATGGTTAACATGCCTATGATCATTATGGTGTGGCATTTAGCCCAGTTGTGCATGTTATTACATTCCCAGTACTTCTGCGTCATGAATGATACAGATATCTTAGCAAAAGGATATAAAAAATTGAACTAGTATATTGCTTTGGTTCTGGACAACACAGGATATATGTTTGGAATTTTATCTCTGTCTGGACCTTTGGAGAATCCCACTTTCTGTACCCAGAGACAATTGTTCATTAGTGATGCAAGTCTAGCATCCTTGTTCTTCCATGGGGTATCCGGAATCCTCCTTCTCACATTAACTTCTGCCTCCTGATTCATCCCCTGGATCCTGGTTGATTGCCTTAGACCCTGCCATGAGTCTTATGCCCTGGCTCTTATTATTCTTCTTCTGGTAAATTTTTTTAAAAATTTGTCAGATGAGTCTTTCCTGCCCTTTGGGTCAGCTATCTTCTGTTGGCTCTGGAATGTCCCTCCCATGCTAATTAGGTATGAGTCTAATCCATTCTAGAATATGATATAAATAAATCTCCCAGGTTTATTGGGATAAACCAAATAGTTCCCTTTCTCCATTACCATCCTTCTTCCTTGCTCTGTAGTTTTCCCATTTCCCAGGCATGCAGAAGCATCCTTCCTGAGCTGACCTTCTCCAGGTGGTCAGTGATTCATACCTTCATCTTATCTTTATTTACCTTCTTTCACTTTCCCCTACACTTCCTGATCATTCAGCTCTCAAAGAGAAAAGATATTTGAGAAATTATTCAGAAGGAATCAAAATACAATGGCAGGGAGGTAGACTTTTGCAGGCAAAAGGTTACTTTATTTCCTCTCAAATCACAATTCTTTAAACATCCATCTAGTCCTAGGCCAGGGTTTGAATTAAGAGTAATTGGAATTATTAAAGAGTTATCTGTAGACTTAAAACTTTTCATGAGTCATACCTTGGGTACCAGGGAGGAAAAGGAAGTTACTATGCATAGATGCAGAGCTTCATACTCATAAACTGCTCTTCAATTTAGTATGTTGTTTTACCTAATTCTCATTTTAAACCTTTAGACTAGATGTTATAACGATCTCAATTTTATAAAGAAGAAAATTGAGTGTTAGAGAAATTTTGCAGTTCCTTTAAGTTCCCAGAGGTGGAGAAGTATAGATTCATAGCCAGATCTACTTGTCTTCAAAGATAACGTTTATATCTGTGACCAAGATCAACTGGGGATGAAGAGATAGAGGCCAAGAAAATGGTGGGTATGCAATCGAGAGCGTATCAAGAGAAGAGCTGGAAAAAAAATGGTGTTTAGCCTGTTACAAAGACTTAGGCTACCATGATTACTGTCTTCACATATTTAATATTAAGGAAGAATGGTTAGGCTCTTTGCATTTTGTAGCTACAGAAAGAACTAACATCTACAAGTGAAAATTATGAGGAGCTAGACTTGGGCTTAATGGAAGAAAGGACTTTCAAATCATTACAGTTGTCCTCAAATGGAATGAAGTGTCTGGTGGGGCAGTGAATCCCCCATCACTAGAAGTGTACAATAAGAGGGTACAGGATCACTTATTTGGAATTTATGCATCTAGTGAAAGGGTTAATATAGATGACCTCATCTTACTTCCCATTCTGAGAGCCTATGATTTGATACTTGATTGTGTCTGTTCCAAGAATATTTTAATGTAATTACTATAGCCTGAGCCAACACAATTTGGTGGATCTATGACCAACTTGGCAGCCTCTTTTTGTTTTGTTTTTTTTCTTTTTTAGTATTTTGTTACTTGTTATATACCTTTTTGAAGTCTTTTATAGCTGGAGTCAATAAATTGGCTCTCATGTTGATTGCTGCTTCTAGCTCTATCTTCCCACAGAGAAAGAAAGAGAAAGCAATCAGCTATAATATGTACAGAGGTGAGGGTCAAACACTCTTCTGAAGAATCTGTTTTTCCTGCACAAAGTCTAACTTTTCTTTTCCTATTTTCTCCTTTATGATTCACAATTTGGAAAATCAGGAAAATTGTTGTAAGAACTTTCAAAGAATGGAAAGATCATTAGGATCACATAGAATGCAGCTCCAAAATGGGGCTATAGCTTTGTAGAGTTTTAAATTCATTGAAAGTGAACACGCCAACCTGTGCAATAAATCTCAATGTATTTAATCAAGAAAACAGGACAAATTGGAAGTGAGGGTCTACAGAGCAAGAGCAGATGTAGCCTATTTCAGGAGGCAATTTATGTGCCCCTCATGTCTGCAAGAGGCACAGCACTACTGCTGACACTTTTTATACTGATAGGATCCTGAAAAAAGTCATAAAAAAGCTGAACTTTTGCTATATCACTGTATTTTTTACTTCGGTTTATATCATTTTTCCAGAAGAACATACACAAAGCAGCAAAGTATTGTCATTTAAGTAAATATTCACAAGAAATATTAATACATTAACTTGACAATTGTGATGAATTACAGCAAAGGCTAAGTAAATATAGTACTAAGAGATTCCTGGCATCTTGAACATATTAAAACCACATATATGATATTTTTAATTTAATTTTATTTTTTATACATCAGGTTCTTATTAGTTATCTATTTTATACTTATTACTGTACATATGTCAATCGCAACCTCCCAATTCATCCCACCACCATCACCCCCCCACTGTCCCCCCTTGGTGTCCATATGTTTGTTCTCCACATCTGTGCCTCTATTTCTGCCTTGCAAACCGGTTCATCTGTATCGTTTTTCTAAATTCCACATATATGCATTAATATATTTGTTTTTCACTTTCTGACATACTTAACTCTGTATGACAGTCTCTAGATCCATCCACATCTCTACAAATGGCCCAATTTCATTCCTTTTCATGGCTGAGTAATATTCCATTGTATATATGTACCACATTTTTATCCATTCATCGGCCCATGGGCATTTACGTTGCTTCCAATACCTGGCCATTGTAAATAGTGCTTCAATGAACATTGGGGTGCATGTGTCTTTTTTTTTTTTTTTTTGCGGAATGCAGGCCTCTCACTGTTGTGGCCTCTCCCGTTGCGGAACACGGGCTCCAGACGTACAGGCCCAGTGGCCATGGCTCATGGGCCCAGCCAATCTGTGGCATGTGGGATCCTCCCGGACCGTGGCATGACCCTGTGTCCCTTGCATCGGCAGGCGGACTCTCAACCACTGCACCACCAGGGAAGCCCTGCATGTGTCTTTTTGAATTATGGTTTTCTCTAGGTATAGGCCTAGTAGTGGGATTGCTGGGTCATATGGTCATTCTATTTTTAGTTTTTTAAGGAACCTCCATACTGTTCTCCATAGTGGCTGTATCAATTTACATTCCCACCAACAGTGCAAGAGAGCTCCCTTTTCTTCACACCCTCTCTAGCATTTGTTGTTTGGAGATTTCCTGATGATGCCCATTCTAAGGAGTGTGAGGTAATAACTCATTGCAGTTTTGATTTGCATTTCTCTAATAACTAGTGATGTTGAGCAGCTTCTCATGTGCCTCTTGGCCATCTGTATGTCTTCTTTGGAGAAATGTCTATTTAGGTCTTCTGCCCATTTTTTGATTGGGTTGTTTGTTTTATTAATATTGAACTGCATGAGCTGTTTATATATTTTAGAGATTAATCCTTTGTTGATTCACTTGTAAATATTTTCTCTCATTTTTTGAGTTGTCTTTTCATCTTGTTTATAATTTCCTTTGCTGTGCAAACACTTTTAAGTTTCATTAGGTCCCATTTGTTTATTTTTGTTTTATTTCCATTACTCTAGGAAGTGAGTCAAAAAAAGATCTTGCTGTGATTTATGTCAAAGAGTGTTCTGCCTATGTTTTCCTCAAAGAGTTTTATAGTGTCTGACCTTACATTTAGGTCTCTAATCCATTTTGAGTTTATTTTTGTGTATGGTGTTAGGGAGTATTCTAATTTCATTCTTTTACATGTAGCTGTCCAGTTTTCCCAGCACCACCTATTGAAGAGACTGTATTTTCTCCATTGTATATCCTTGCCTCCTTTGTCATAGATTAGTTGACCATAGGTCCGTGGGTTTATCTCTGGATTTTCTATCCTGTTCCATTGATCTATATTTCTGTTTTTGTGCCAGTATCATATTGTATTGATTATTGTAGCCTTGTTGTATAGTCTAAAATCAGGGAGTCTGATTCCCCCACCTCATTTTTTTCCCCCTCAAGATTACTTTGGCTATTCGGGGTCTTTTGTGTCTCCATACAAATTTTAAGAATTTTTGTTCTAGTTCTATGAAAAATCCATTGGTAATTTGATAGTGATTGCATTGAATCTGTAGATTGCTTTGGGTAGTATAGTCATTTTCACAATATTGATTCTTCCAATCCAAGAACATGGTATATCTCTCCATCTGTTTGTGTCACCTTTGATTTCCTGCATCAGTGTCTTATAGTTTTTTGCATACAGGTCTTTTGGCTTCTTAGGTAGGTTTATTCCAAAGGATTTTATTCTTATTGTTGCAAGGGAGAATGGGACTGTTTCCTTCCCTTTTCTTTCTGATATTTCATTGTTACAGTATAGGAATGCAAAAGATTTCTGTGCATTAATTTTGTACCCTGCAAATTTACCAAATTCATTGATTAGCTCTAGTAGTTTTCTGGTGGTATCTTTAGGACTATCTATGTATACTATCATGTCATCTGCAAACAATGACAGTTTTACTTCTTCTTTTCCAATTTGTATTTATTTTTCTTCTCTGATTACCATGGCTAGGACTTCCAAATCTATGTTGAATAACAGTGGCAAGAATGGACATCCTTGTCTTATTCCTGATCTTAGAGGAAATGCCTTCAGTTTTTCACCATTGAGAATGATGTTTGCTGTGGGTTTGTCATATATGGCCTTCATTATGTTGAGGTACGTACTCTCTATGCCCACTTTCTGGAGAGTTTTTTATCATAAATGGGTGTGAAAATTTGTCAAAAGCTTTTTCTGCATCTATTGAGAGGATCATATGGTTTTTATTCTTTAATATGTTCAATCACATTTATTGATTTGAGTATATTGAAGAATCCTTGCATCTCTGGGATAAATCCCACTTGATCATGGTATATGATCCTTTTAATGTGTCATTGGATTCTGTTTGATAGTATTTTGTTGAGGATTTTTACATCTATATTCATCAGTGATATTGGTCTGTAAGTTTCTTTTTTTGTACTGTCTCTGTCTGGTTTTGGTATCAGAGTGATGGTGGCCTTGTAGAATGAGTTTGGGAGTGTTCCTTCCTCTGCAATTTTTTGGAGGCGTTTGAGAAGGATGGGTGTTAGCACTTCTCGTAATGTTTGATAGAATTCACCTGTGAAGCCATCTGGTCCTGGACTTTTGTTTGTTGGAAGATTTGCAATCACCAGTTCAAATTTATTACTTGTGATTGGTCTGTTCATATTTTCTGTTTCTTCCTGGTTCAGTCTTGGAAGTTTATACCTTTCTATGAATTTGTCCATTTCTTCCAGGTTGTCCATTTTATTGGCCTAGAGTTGCTTGTAGTAGTCTCTTATGATGCTTTGTATTTCTGTGGTGTCCATTGTAACTTCTTCTTTTTCATTTCTAATTTTATTGATTTGAGTCCTCTCCCTCTTTTTCTTTGATGACTCTCACTAAAAGTTTATCAATTTTGTTTATCTTCTTGAAAACCCAGCTTTTAGTTTTATTGACCTTTGTTATTGTTTTCTTTGTTTCTATTTCATTTATTTCTGCTCTTGTTGTTATGATTTCTTTCCTTCTGCTCACTTTGGGTTTTGTTTGTTCTTCTGTCTCTAGTTCCTTTATGTGTAAGGTTAGATTTTTTTATTTGAGTTTTTTCTTGTTTCTTGAGGTAGGGTTGTATTGCTATAAACTTGCCTCTTAGAACTTCTTTTACTGCATCCCATAGGTTTTGGATAGTCTGTTTTCATCATCATTTGTCTCTAGGTATTTTTGATTTCCTCTTTGATTTCTTTAGTGATCTCTTGGTTATTTAGTAATGTATTGTTTAGTCTCCACGTGTTTGTCTTTTTTGCATTATTTTCCCTCTAATTTATTTCTAATCTCATAGCATTTTATTCAGAAAAGATGCTTGAAATGATTTCAATTTTCTTAAATTTACTGAGGCTTGATATGTGACCCAAGTTGTGATCTATATTGAAGAATGTTTCATGTGCACTTAAGAAAGTGTAATCCGCTGTTTCTGAACAGAATGTCCCATAAATATCAATTAAATCTATCTGGTCTATTGAGTCATTTAAAGCTTGTGTTTCTTTACTAATTTTCTGTCTGGATGATCTGTACATTGGTGTAAGTGAGGTGTTAAAGTCCCCTACTATATTTGTGTTACTGTCAATTTCCTCTTTTATAGATGTTAGCATTTGCCTTATGTATTGAGGTGCTCCTATGTTGGGTGCTATATATTTATAATTGTTATATCTTCTTCTTGGAATGATCCTTGATCATTATGTAGTGTCCTTCCTTGTCTCTTGTAACATTCTTTTTTTTTTTTTTTTTTTTTGCGGTACGTGGGCCTCTCCTGTTGCAGAGCACAGGCTCTGGATGCGCAGGCTCAGCAGCCATGGCTCACGGGTCTAGCCGCTCTGCGGCATTTGGGATCCTCCCAGACTGGGGCACAAGCCCGCGTCCCCTGCATCTGCAGACGGACTCTCAACCACTGCACCACCAGGGAAGCCCTCTTGTAAAATTCTTAATTTTAAAATCTATTTTATCAGATATGAGTATTGCTACTCCAGCTTTCTTTTGATTTCCATTTGCATGGAATATCTATTTCCATCTCCTCACTTTCAGTCTATATGTGTCCTTAGGTCTGTAGTGAGTCTCTTGTAGACAGCATATATATGGGTCTTGTTTTTTTATCCATTCAGCAAGCCTGTGTCCTTTGGTTGGAGCATGTAATCCGTTCACATTTAAGGTAATTATCTATATGTATGTTCCTATTACCATTTTCTTAGTTGTTTTGGGTTTGTTTTTTCAGTCATTTTCTTCTCTTTTGTTTCCCCCTTAAAGAAGTTCCTGTAGCATTTGTTGTAGAGCTGGTTTCATGGTGCTGAATCCTCTTAGCTTTGTCTTGTCTGTAAAGCTATTGATTTCTCCATCAAATGTCTATCAGATCTTTGCTGGGTAGAGTAATCTTACTTGTAGATACTTCCCTTTCTTCACTTTAAATATATCATGCCACTCCCTTCTGGCTTGTAAAGTTTCTGCTGAGAAATCAGCTTTTAACATTATGAGAGTTCTCTCATATGTTATTTGTCATTGCTCCTGGTTGCTTTTAATCATTTTTCTTTGTCTTTAATTTTTGTCAATGTGATTACTATGTTTCTCGATGTATTGCTCCTTAGGTTTATCCTGTCTGGGACTCTCTGCACCTCCTGGATTTGGGTGGCTATTTCCTTTCCCACGTTACGGACGTGCTTGACTATAATCTCTTCAAATATTTTCGCAGGTCCTTTCTCTCTCTCTTCTCCTTCTGAGACCCCTATAATGCAACTGTTGGCACATTTAATATTGTCCCAGAGGCCTCTTAGGCGGTCTTCATTTCTTTTCATTCTTTTTTCTTTATTCTGTTCTGTGGCAGTGAATTCCACCATTCTGTCTTCCAGGTCACTTATCTGTTCTTCTCCCTCAGTTATTCTGCTATTGATTCCTTTTAGTATATTTTTCATTTCAGTTACTGTATTGTTCATCTGTGTTTGTTTGTTCTTTAATTCTTCTAGTTGTTTGTTCTTTAATTCTTCTAGGTCTTTATTAAACATTTCTTACATCTTCTCGATCTTTGCCTCCATTCTTTTTCCGACGTCCTGGATCTTCTTCATTCTCATTATTCTGAATTCTTTTTCTGGAAGGTTGCCTATCTTCACTTCATTTAGTTGTTTTTCAGGGGTTTTATCTTGTTCCTTCTTCTGGTACATAGCCCTCTGCCTTTTCTTTTTTTTTTTTTTTTTTTTTAACATTTTTTTTGGAGTATAATTGCTTTACAATGGTATGTTAGTTTCAGCTTCACAACAAAATGAATCAGTTATATATATACATATGTTCCCATATCTCTTCCCGCTTGCGTCTCCCTCCCTTCCACCCTCCCTATCCCACCCCTCCAGGCGGTCACAAAGCACCGAGCTGATCTCCCTGTGCTATGCGGCTGCTTCCCACTAGCTATCTACCTTACATTTGGTAGTGTATATATGTCCATGCCTCTTTATCGCTTTGTCACCGTTTACACTTCTCCCTCCCCATAGCCTCAAGTCCATTCTCTAGTAAGTCTGTGTCTTTATTCCTGTTTCACCCTTAGGTTTTTCATGACATTTTTTTTTTTTAAATTCCATATATATGTGTTAGCATACGGTATTTGTCTCTCTCTTTCTGACTTACTTCACTCTGTATGACAGACTCTAGGTCTATCCACCTCATTACAAATAGCTCAATTTCGTCTCTTTTTATGGCTGAGTAATATTCCATTGTATATATGTGCCACATCTTCTTTATCCATTCATCCGATGATGGACACTTAGGTTGTTTCCACCTCCTGGCTATTGTAAATAGAGCTGCAATGAACATTTTGGTACATGACTCTTTTTGAATTATGGTTTTCTCAGGGTATATGCCCAGTAGTGGGATTGCTGGGTCATATGGTAGTTCTATTTGTAGCTTTTTAAGGAACCTCCATACTGTTCTCCACAGTGGCTGTATCAATTTACATTCCCACCAACAGTGTAAGAGGGTTCCCTTTTCTCCACACCCTCTCCAGCATTTATTGTTTCTAGATTTTTTGATGATAGCCATTCTGACTGGTGTGAGATGATATCTCATTGTAGTTTTGATTTGCATTTCTCTCATGATTAGTGATGTTGAGCATTCTCTCATGTGTTTGTTGGCACTCTGTATATCTTCTTTGGAGAAATGTCTATTTAGGTCTTCTGCCCATTTTTGGATTGGGTTGTTTGTTTTTTTGTTATTAAGCTGCATGAGCTGCTTATAAATTTTGGAGATCAATCCTTTGTCAGTTGCTTCATTTGCAAATATTTTCTCCCATTCTGAGGGTTGTCTTTTGGTCTTCTTTATGGTTTCCTTTGCTGCACAAAAGCTTTTAAGTTTCATTAGGTCCCATTTGTTTACTCTTGTTTTTATTTCCATTACTCTAGGAGGTGGGTCAGAAAGAATCTTGCTGTGATTTATGTCATAGAGTGTTCTGCCTATGTTTTCCTCTAAGAGTTTGATAGTTTCTGGCCTTACATTTAGGTCTTTAATCCATTTTGAGCTTATTTTTGTGTATGGTGTTAGGGAGTGATCTAACTTCATACTTTTACATGTAGCTGTCCAGTTTTCCCAGCACCACTTATTGAATAGGCTGTCCTTTCTCCACGGTACATTTCTGCCTCCTTTGTCAAAGATAAGGTGACCATATGTGCGTGGGTTTATCTCTGGGCTTTCTATCCTGTTCCATTGATCTATCTTTCTGTTTTTGTGCCAGTACCATACCGTTTTGATAACTGTAGCTTTGTAGTATAGTCTGAAGTCTGGGAGCCTGATTCCTCCAGTTCCTTCTTTCGTTCTCAAGATTGCTTTGGCTATTCGGGGTCTTTTGTGTTTCCATACAAATTGTGAAAATTTTTGTTCTAGTTCTGTGAAAAATGCCAGTGGTAGTTTGATAGGGATTGCATTGAATCTATAGATTGCTTTTGGTAGTAGAGTCATTTTCACAATGTTGATTCTTCCAATCCAAGAACATGGTATATCTCTCCATCTATTTGTATCATCTTTAATTTCTTTCATCAGTGTCTTATAATTTTCTGCATACAGATCTTTTGTCTCCTTAGGTAGGTTTATTCCTAGATATTTTATTCTTTTTGTTGCAATGGTAAATGGGAGTGTTTTCTTGATTTCACTTTCAGATTTTTCATCATTAGTATATAGGAATGCCAGAGATTTCTGTGCATTAATTTTGTATCCTGCCACTTTACCAAATTCATTGATGAGCTCTAGTAGTTTTCTGGTAGCATCTTTAGGGTTCTCTATGTATAGGATCATGTCATCTGCAAACAGTGACAGCTTTACTTCTTCTTTTCCGATTTGGATTCCTTTTATTTCCTTTTCTTCTCTGATTGCTGTGGCTAAAACTTCCAAAACTATGTTGAATAAGAGTGGTGAGAGTGGGCAACCTTGTCTTGTTCCTGATCTTAGTGGAAATGCTTTCAGTTTTTCGCCATTGAGGATGATGTTTGCTGTGGGCTTGTCATATATGGCCTTTATTATGTTGAGGAAAGTTCCCTCTATGCCTACTTTCTGCAGGGTTTTTATCATAAATGGGTGTTGAATTTTGTCAAAAGCTTTCTCTGCATCTATTGAGATGATCATATGGTTTTTCTCCTTCAATTTGTTAATATGGTTTATCACATTGATAGATTTGCGTATATTGAAGAATCCTTGCATTCCTGGAATAAACCCCACTTGATCATGGTGTATGATCCTTTTAATGTGCTGTTGGATTCTATTTGCTAGTATTTTGTTGAGGATTTTTGCATCTATGTTCATCAGTGATATTGGCCTGTAGTTTTCTTTCTTTGTGACATCCTTGTCTGGTTTTGGTATCAAGGTGATGGTGGCCTCGTAGAAGGAGTTTGGGAGTGTTCCTCTCTCTGCTATATTTTGGAAGAGTTTGAGAAGGATAGGTGTTAGCTCTTCTCTAAATGTTTGATAGAATTCGCCTGTGAAGCCATCTGGTCCTGGGCTTTTTTTGTTGGAAGATTTTTAATCACAGTTTCAATTTCAGTGCTTGTGATTGGTCTGTTCATATTTTCTATTTCTTCCTGATTCAGTCTTGGCAGGTTGTGCATTTCTAAGAATTTGTCCATTTCTTCCAGATTGTCCATTTTATTGGCATAGAGTTGCTTGTAGTAATCTCTCATGATCTCTTTTATTTCTGCAGTGTCAGTTGTTACCTCTCCTTTTTCATTTCTAATTCTATTGATTTGAGTCTTCTCCCTTTTTTTCTTGATGAGTCTGGCTAGTGGTTTATCTATTTTGTTTATCTTCTCAAAGAACCAGCTTTTAGTTTTATTGATCTTTGCTATTGTTTCCTTCATTTCTTTTTCATTTATTTCTGATCTGATTTTTATGATTTCTTTCCTTCTGCTAGCTTTGGGGTTTTTTTTGTTCTTCTTTCTCTAATTGCTTGAGGTGCAAGGTTAGGTTGTTTATTCGAGATGTTTCCTGCTTCTTAAGGTGGGCTTGTATTGCTATAAACTTCCCCCTTAGAACTGCTTTTGCTGCATCCCACAGGTTTTGGGTCGTTGTGTCTCCATTGTCATTTGTTTCTAGGTATTTTTTGATTTCCTCTTTGATTTCTTCAGTGATCACTTCATTATTAAGTAGTGTATTGTTTAGCCTCCATGTGTTTGTATTTTTTACAGATCTTTTCCTGTAATTGATATCTAGTCTCATGGCGTTGTGGTCAGAAAAGATACTTGATACAATTTCAATTTTCTTAAATTTACCAAGGCTTGATTTGTGACCCAAGATATGATCTATCCTGGAGAATGTTCCATGAGCACTTGAGAAAAATGTGTATTCTGTTGTTTTTGGATGGAATGTCCTATAAATATCAATTAACTCCATCTCGTTTAATGTATCATTTAAAGCTTGTGTTTCCTTATTTATTTTCATTTTGGATGATCTGTCCATTGGTGAAAGTGGGGTGTTAAAGTCCCCTACTATGAATGTGTTACTGTCGATTTCCCCTTTTATGGTTGTCAGTATTTGCCTTATGTATTGAGGTGCACCTATGTTGGGTGCATAAATATTTACAATTGTTATATCTTCCTCTTGGATCGATCCCTTGATCATTATGTAGTGTCCTTCTTTGTCTCTTCTAATAGTCTTTGTTTTAAAGTCTATTTTGTCTGATATGAGAATTGCTACTCCAGCTTTCTTTTGGTTTCCATTTGCATGAAATACCTTTTTCCATCCCCTTACTTTCAGTCTGTATGTGTCTCTAGGTCTGAAGTGGGTCTCTTGTAGACAGCAAATATATGGGTCTTGTTTTTGTATCCATTCAGCCAATCTGTGTCTTTTGGTGGGAGCATTTAGTCCATTTACATTTAAGGTAATTATCGATATGTGTGTTCCCATTCCCATTTTCTTAATTGTTTTGGGTTCGTTATTGTAGGTCCTTTCCTTCTTTTGTGTTTCTTGCCTAGAGAAGTTCCTTTAGCAGTTGTTGTAGAGCTGGTTTGGTGGTGCTGAACTCTCTCAGCTTTTGCTTGTCTGTAAAGGTTTTAATTTCTCCATCAAATCTGAATGAGATCCTTGCTGGGTAGAGTAGTCTTGGCTGCAGGTTTTTCTCCTTCAACACTTTCAATATATCCTGCCACTCCCTTCTGGCTTGCAGAGTTTCTGCTGAAAGATCAGCTGTTAACCTTATGGGGATTCCCTTGTGTGTTATTTGTTGTTTTTCCCTTGCTGCTTTTAATATGTTTTCTTTGTATTTAATTTTTGACAATTTGATTAATATGTGTCTTGGCGTATTTCTCCTTGGATTTATCCTGTATGGGACTCTCTGTGCTTCCTGGACTTGATTAATGATTTCTTTTCCCATATTAGGGAAGTTTTCAACTATAATCTCTTCAAATATTTTCTCAGTCCCTTTCTTTTTCTCTTCTTCTTCTGGAACCCCTATAATTCGAATGTTGGTGCGTTTAATGTTGTCCCAGAGGTCTCTGAGACTGTCCTCAGTTCTTTTCATTCTTTTTTCTTTATTCTGCTCTGCAGTAGTTATTTCCACTATTTTATCTTCCAGGTCACTTATCCGTTCTTCTGCCTCAGTTATTCTGCTATTGATCCCATCTAGAGTACTTTTAATTTCATTTATTGTGTTGTTCATCGTTGCTTGCTTCATCTTTAGTTCTTCTAGGTCCTTGTTAACTGATTCTTGCAATTTGTCCATTCTATTGTCCATTCTATCTCCAAGATTTCGGATCAACCTTACTATCATTATTCTGAATTCTTTTTCAGGTAGACTGCCTATTTCCTCTTCATTTGTTAGGTCTGGTGGGTTTTTATCTTGCTCCTTCATCTGCTGTGTGTTTTTCTGTCTTTTCATTTTGCTTATCTTACTGTGTTTGGGGTCTCCTTTTTTGCAGGCTGAAGGTTCGTAGTTCCTGTTGTTTTTTGTGTCTGTCCCCAGTGGCTAAGGTTGGTTCAGTGGGTTGTGTAGGCTTCCTGGTGGAGGGTACTAGTGCCTGTGTTCTGGTGTATGAGGCTGGATCTTGTCTTTCTGGTGGGCAGGTCCACGTCTGGTGGTGTGTTTTGGGGTGTCTGTAGACTTACTATGATTTTGGGCAGCCTCTCTGCTAATGGGTGGGGTTGTGTTCCTGTCTTGCTAGTTGTTTGGCATAGGATGTCCAGCACTGTAGCTTGCTGGTCGTTGTGTGAAGCTGGGTGCTGGCGTTGAGATGGAGATCTCTCGGAGATTTTTGCTGTTTGATATTATGTGCAGCTGGGAGGCCTCTTGTGGACCAGTGTCCTGAATTTGGCTCTCCCACCTCAGAGGCACAGCACTGAGTCCTGGCTGCAGCACCAAGAGCCTTTCATCCACAGGGCTCCTTAATTTGGGATGATTCGTTGTCTATTCAGGTATTCCACAGATGCAGGGTATATCAAGTTGATTGTGGAGCTTTAATCCGCTGCTTCTGAGGCTGCTGGGAGAGATTTCCCTTTCTCTTCTTTGTTCTGACAGTTCCCAGGGGCTCAGCTTTGGATTTGGCCCCGCCTGTGCGTGTAGGTCGCCGGAGGGCATCTGTTCTTTGCTCAGACAGGACGAGGTTAAAGGAGCCGCTGATTCGGAGGCTCTGGCTCACCCAGGCCGGGGGGTAGGGAGGGTCACGGAGTGCGGGGCGGGCCTGCAGCGGCAGAGGCCGGCGTGACGCTGCAGCCTGAGGCGCGCCGTGCGCTCTCCCGGGGAGCCGTCCCTGGATCCCGGGACCCTGGCAGTGGCGGGCTGCACAGGCTCCCCAGAAGGGCGTGTGGCTAGTGACCTGTGTTCGCACACAGGCCTCCTGGCGGCGGCAGCAGCAGCGGCCTTAGCGTCCCATGTCCGTCTCTGGGCTCTGCACTCTTAGCCGCGGCTCGCGCCCGTCCCTGGAGCTCTCTCAAGCAGCGTTCTTAATCCCCTCTCCTTTTGGGAGGTCTGAGGTCTTCTGCCAGCGTTCAGTAGGTGTTTGTAGGAGTTGTTCCACGCGTAGATGTATTTCTGGTGTATCTGTGGAGAGGAAGGTGATCTCCGCGTCTTACTCTTCTGCCATCTTCCCGGAAGTCTCTGCCTTTTCTTTTTGTCTATCTTTCTGTGAGTGTGGTTTTCATTCCACAGGCTGCAGGATTGTAGTTTTTCTTGCTTCTGCTACCTGCCCTCTGGTGGATGAGGCTATCTAAGAAGCTTGTGTAAGCTTCCTGATGAGAGGTACTAGTGGTGGGTAGAGCTGGGTGTTGCTTTGGTAGGCAGAGCTCAGTAAAACTTTAATCCCCTTGTCTGCTGAGGGGTAGGGCTAAGTTTCTCCCTTTTGGTTGTTTGGCCTGAGGTGACCCAGCACTGGGGCTACAGGCTCTTTGATGGGGCTAATGGTGTACTCTCGGAGGGTCCATGCCCAGGAGTTCTTCCCAGAAATTCTGATGCTAGTGTCCTTGTCCCTGCAGTGAGCCACAGCCATCCTCCACTTCTGGAGGAGACCCTCCAACTCCAGAAGGTAGGTCTTGTTCATTCGCCTATAGGGTCACTGCTCTTTACCCCAGGTCCTGATGCACACACTACTTTGCGTGTGTCCTCCAAGAGTGGAGTCTCTGTTTCCCCCCGTCCTGTTGAAGTCCTGCAATCAAATCCCACTAGCCTTCAGAGTTTGATACTCTGGGAATTTGGCCTTCTGTTGCCTGACTGCCAGGTTGGGAAAACTGACATGGGGCTCAGAACCTTCATTCCAGTGGGTGGACTTCTGTGGTATAATTGTTTTCAAGTTTGTAAGTCACCCAACCAGAGGTTATGGGGTTTGATTTTATTGTGATTGTGCCCCTTATACCATCTCATTGTGGCTTCTTCTTTGTCTTTGGATGTGTGGTGTCTTTTTTGGTGAGTTCCAGTATCTTCCTGTCGATGATTTCTCAGCAGTTAGTGGTGATTCCAGTGCTGCCTCAAGAGGGAGTGAGCGCACGTCCTTCTACTCCATCATCTTAGATAAGGTCTTTAAAACCACACATATGATTTACTCTAAGCCCTTCAAGTCTTATTTTAATTTGATGCTTTCTTATATTTTTAATATTTTTTTTCTGAATTTGAGTATTGTGTTTGTTTTTATATGCATTTTGTTATTTTTTGGTTTGAATACTGCTTTGTCATGTCTTGGGTGTATTATGGATTTCCAACTCGCTTTGGGCCTCATCATTGTATTGCACTGGTGTTCAACTCTTTCTGATCTCCTGCTCATTTAATTTATCTATTGTTTATCCTCGGTTCCATATCATTAATAACAAAGACAAATTAAATGCAACCAACTCTCATCCTCATGGTAGGAAAGCCTCCTGGCTGAATATGCTTCTATTTATCAACTGACTTTGCATTCAGCCTATTAACCATTCTTCAATCCAATAGACAGTGCTTCAAACATAACTTAGGATGAATTCATGTTTTTCAATCTTCTAGCAGAATTCAGATGTTCTTGACCTTTTAGTTCATTGTTATTGTTGATCATTAAATATCAGGGATGAGGCAGTTTGCTCTGGGGCAATTTGCATTTTCTTCATCATAAATGCATTATGTTTTTGGAGCAAATACATTTGATTTTATACTTTTCTGTTAATAGGCCTAATGTTTGATATTAAATATTGTAAATGATAAGGGTGAGGATCAGATGTTACTTCTTCAACTTGAAAGTAGGTATCCCAGTAGACTTCCCATGCCAGTTTTTCATTTTCAAATTAGAGGTATTCTAGATGCAAATAACAGGGTCTTGAGGGAATACATCAGTCACAGCTTTCCAAGATACTCAGTCACCTGCTACTTGTTCAACTCCTTAGGGAAGTCTTATCTGTCATTTATCAATATTTGGTCACAGATTAATTATGTATAAACTGTCCAATATGTATAGGAAGGAAAGTTCTCTTGCAAAATACAGGCTTTCTGAGATATCACCCGCAAAATCATTATTTTTTTTCTTTCCTTTAATAAATCAAATTGATAGACTTCCAAGACAGATTTTCCTTCCAACATCCTTTAAAAGTTCCTTCTGCAATTCACTCATTTGATTGGAAAATTACCTTCAATATTGAACAATACTTAATAATAATAATACTTATACACTAAGCATGGTCAATTAGAAAGGTCAAAGCTTAAAAAGGGTCATGTATATTATGAAAAAACTATAATGAATTACAATGCACAAAGACACATATTTAAATTAGTAATTTTATTTTATAGCACATTCAGGAGACTATCTACTTGGGAAAATGAATTTTATATATTAGTGGAAAATGAGACCCGATAAGTTAATAGAGTTTATTTTTTTTGATAGCCTTGACAATAAAGCTGAGATGTGTAGATTATTGTACTAGGAAATAGGGAATTCAGGCTTATTTCTGTTGAGAGAGACATGGAGAAAAAAAGACTTAACACGGAGAAAAAATGACTTAGCACAATAAGTCATCTTGGAAGAATCTAGTTGTGAATGAACCATGACAACCAGAAGTGGCAACAAGTGGCTATAGAGATGTTACTTGCAACATATATTATCTTCACTTTTTGAGTGGGGGTGGTGATCCCACTGAGACTTTGGTAAAATACACATAAGTGCCAACTCTCATACTATCAGGATTTCACCAACTATCTGAAGGCCAAAACACCAGATGAAAAAAAGAGAGAAGGGTAAAATGGATTTTGGTATGAAAAGTTACTAAAATTGGCTGAAGGAAGACAGTAGATGAAAGATTATTTTAAATTTGGGCTTAATGAGTTAAATAATGTTAGTATTATCATCAGCAGTAGAGAGACTCAAACGAAGTGTTATTTTAAGCTTTGACCATAAATCCAATTTCACACATGTGAAAATTGTTATAATGAGGAGAAACATAATATTATGAAAGCAATTATAATAGAGAATAATAATAGCCAACATTGCTTGTTTTACAGGTACTGTTTTAAGGTCTTTAATTTCATTAATTCATTTAATATCACCATTAGTCCTAAGAGATACATAATACCACTATCCCCATTTAATAGATAACAAAACCTCCCGCCATGAAGTCACTTGTTAGTGGCAAATTTGGGACTCAAACCCAGAAAGTCAACCTCGTGGGCTTGCTCATTTTATCACTGAATTACAGATACAGGACTAGGGTTTGGTAAGGAAATATATTTAGAGAGAGATTAAGAAGAAGGGCTCTTAAGAAGCCCTCATTAAGAAGATGAGGCAAGTGAGGTGCTTATGCTCCAAACTTGCAGGATCCTGAGGGTGAGATTCTCCTTAAACCTTGATTTGCAGGACCTTGCTCCCAAGGAATTGTCCTGAGACCAAAGCTTAAAGACACTTAGCATGGATTTATGCTCTACAAAATGGACAGTATAAAGCTGGGAGAAAAGATCTAGATGGAAAATATTGGGATTAATACAGGGTCAGAGCAGAAGAGAAGTAGAATCCTGAAAGGATTAGGGAGAAAGTCTAGAGCACTGAAGTATTTCCCTGCACTTGAATAGGAGAAAAATCCCAGAAGGAATTGTTGGTAAAGAGGATGTTCCATTTACCAGGTCTGAGTAACAAATTACCTCAAAACTTAATGATATGAGACATTTATTCAGTTTATAGAATTCATGCTCAGGAATTCAGACAAGGCATAGTGGGAATAGATTTTCTCTGTTCCACCATGGCTGGGGCCTCCTTTAGCAAGAAGTAAAGCTGGCATCACCTGAAGGCTATTCAGTAATGTCTGGTGGCTGATCTGGGCTGTCAACTTGGACCTTAGATGGTCTGGTAGCTGGAACACCACACAGAGCCTTGCTCTGTGGCCTGGCCTTTTCAAAGCATGATGACTAGGCTCAAAGGGCAAGTATGCCAACAGAGAGTCAGGAAGAAGCTAGATTATTTTATGACCTGACCTAGCTTTGGAAGTCACATAGCATGGTTTCTGTCATTTTCTTTTTAATTATTTTATTTATTTATTTATTTATTACAGTAGGTCCTTGTTGGTTACCTATTTTAAATATAGCAGTGTGTACATGTCAATCCCAAACTCGCAATCTATCCCTCCCCCACCATCCTTCCCCCCGGTAACCATAAGTTCATTCTCTAAATCTGTGAGTCTGTTTCTGTTTTGTAAATAAGTTTATTTGTATCAGTTTTTTTTTAAGATTCTGCATATAAGTGATATCATATGATATGATATTTGTCTTTCTCTGTCTGATTTACTTCACTTAGTATGCTAATCTCTAGGTCCATCCATGTTGCTGCAAATGGCATTATTTCATTCTTTTGTTATGGCTGAGGGATATTCCATTGTATATATGTACCACATCTTTATCCCTTCCTCTGTCAATGGACATTTAGGTTGCCTCCACGTCTTGGTAGTCAGGGGTCTGCCCAAAGAGAGGGGAAATAGTTGATCTCTTGATGGGGAGTGACAAGGTTCTCAAAGAGTATGGGGGACTAGCAACATTGCTGTGGCTATTTTTGGAAAATATACCACACAATACAGCATGAAACATGTTTGAAAGAATGGCCAAGTGGGTGATTTGATATTGGATTTAGATGGATTTATTTCAGAACTGTGGTCGGTAAGAGGGGTCATGCTTAAGAAAATTCATTAAAAAACAACAGACACTGGTCGCTCATTCGAGAACTCTGGTAGTTAGAGTGAGAAAGAAACAGGGTAGTAGTTGGAATGAAGACCAAGATCAAGTGAGATGTTTCTCAAACATTATCAGGAAGTCCACAAATGCACAGTGAGGAAAAAGCTTTCCAACATAAATTTTAGAGAGAGGGAGGAAGTAACAAATTTTTGGCAGAAGAAAATATTTTTTTTGCACCTACACTATAGTGTGCTAGGTGTTTCATGCTCTATGTCTCTTAATCCCAACAATAGCGTAGATACATATTTTAAAGCTCATTTCATTCACAGAAAATTGAAGCCATCCAGGTCTGATAACTTTACTAGTTTATGAACTAAGCAACGGAATTAGGTTTAAGGTGGGCATAGCTCGGAAGTTTGTGTTCTTTTCCAATTGCTTTGCAAGGTGCCTAAAGATAACTCCAATCAATTTTACTTTCTTAAAATTATTTTGCAGTAAGGTTTGTGGTCCAGCACATCTGCCTTTTTGTACCTCTAAATATACTGGTCCAGATTATATCTCCTTTTACTTTTCCTGCTTTGACTAGCCAGAGAATAATTTGAAAGTAAATAGCAGACAGGTGAGCTCTTCACATGAATATTCAGAATTGAGTCAGAAGTTGAGTATGCTCAGGGCTTCCCTGGTGGCGCAGTGGTTGAGAGTCCACCTGCCGATGCAGGGGACACGGGTTCGTGCCCCGGTCCGGGAAGATTCCACACACCGTGGAGCGGCTGGGCCCATGAGCCATGGCCGCTGAGCCTGCGCGTCCGGAGCCTGTGCTCTGCAACGGGGGAGGCCACAACAGTGAGAGGCCCGCGTACCACACACACACACAAAAAAAGAAGTTGAGTATGCTCTTATTTATAGGAGTAAACTCCCAGAGTAAGGAAAGGAGAGAAGGGCATGAAAGGCAAACATATTTAGTCATTGTGTTCGATGACCCAGGCATTGTGCTGGGAGATTAGCATTGCAGAAACACTAGTATGCCTCCCCTAGATTCCTGGTGTCTGAGGTTTAGACAGGAAAGGCATATTGTCCAAAGTTATTCATCTAGGTATAGCTGAGCCACAATTAAATCCATGACTTTCAAAATCCAAAGCTCTTTAATGCTGCCTTCTTTGAGAAATGTAATGGTGACTTTTCATGGTGACAGCAGTTCAAAATGAAATTAAAAAAATAACTTTTTATATTTGTCAATATTTCACAACTAAATCAAACTCCTATACATCCATTATTCTAGCAAATCATATAAAAAGTTTATATTAGATAAAGAAGGAAGAATAGCTTTAGGGAATGTCTTGACCCAATAGACAAAAATAAAAGTTTACATCTTAAATTAGAGAAATCCATTTATAAGTGTTGGGAGACAATTCTCCACGGGTCTCTCACTTTCCTATACCTCTTTCACCTGGTGGCACTGACAGCTTTTCTGTTCAACTGTCTTTTCAGGGATGTTTGTAGAATGAACAGCCTAGGAATATAGGAATGGTGTCTCCCTTCAGAGCAGAGGGCAGATTTGTTTACTATGCATATAATAAAGGTCATGTCTCCCTCTAGCGGAATGATTGGGCAGGTTTGCTTGAGGCCCATTATAAAAGATTTGGATTCCCTAAGCTCTGTTTTTCTCAGCTGTGACGGGAACTCGCTGTATGGGCAGCATCCATATGGGGCTCTCTACCTCCCCCTTGTGGAACTAGCCTGGGGCAGCAAGGAAACTGACAGGATTGGGAAGGTCATGCCCTGTCCTGTTCCATGAGTAAATGTCCTATGATTCTGACCCAGGAGTTTTGCTTGCATCTTCTTGCAGGACACTGAAACTGGCAGGTGAACTTGTTGGCTTGCAAGAAAGTAAAATCTCTAATCCTTCACAGTTTTTGACAATATATCTAATGGATGCTTTTTTTTTTTAATTAAAAAACTTTTGTCACCACCTTTTTCTTTTTATTTGATAGGCATCTAATTTTTGTAAGAGGAACTTGGAGAATATTTTGAGTAAGCAAATTTCCCAGGTGAAACTATAAATGGGTCCAGAATATAAGAAAGAATAAACATGAGGTAGGAAGAAATAAAAGCCACAAGTGAGTCTGAGAAAATATTTCACAACTAAATCAAACTCCTATACATCCATTATTCTTGCAAATCATATACAAAGTTTATGTCAGATAATGAAGGAAGAGTGACTTTAGGGAATGGCTTGACCCAACATACAAAAATAAAAGTTTGGCAGAAGTTTTCCTTTTCTTTTTTTCTTGTGTTTCAGAAATGAATACCCGGTAACTCTTTGATCTAAAATCAATGACCAAAAACAGCAACATGCACACATCACTGGCAGAATATGGAAACATAAGAAAACCCCTTTCACTGACAAGTATGGATTCTCAAATCAGTTTGTACAGGAGAGGAAAAAGAAGCCTCATTACACGAATGTTCAAACATAGATTGAAAAGGAACATTTTAAAATTCACACCACCTCTCCAGGTTAGAGTAAAAACTTCAACCTGTGAGTATTAGAAAAATGCATTACAATTTTGTTATTAGTTTTTTATATTCTATTAGAAAAATCAGTTAGACATATAACTTCATGAAAATCAGACATGTAAGTTCATGAAGAAAAGAAACACTTCAGTATGATGTGTTTTTGATTTACATGGAGACAAAGACCCAGAGGAAACAGGCCTGTGTGAAAATTCTTCAAAGTTATAGCAATAAATAATTGAAATTCAGGAATACAACAAATCAGGAAATCAAGTAGTTAAGACTAAACGAGTGTATAGCAACAGTTACAGCCTCAACACTTCACCACGGTCAGAAAAATGACCTTTTAACCCTTGCTATGCAAATTCCTGCCCATGGATCAGTAGGCTGGTATCTTCTGACGGATAGAAATCTTATAAATACAGAAACTCAGGCTCCAAACAGTGAATCAAAATCTGTGTTTTCACAAGATCCTCAGGGGATTAATATACAACATAAAGTCTGAGGACTGCTGGGATAAATAGGACGACTTGATGTGCATGCCCGCACGCATGCACACACACACACACACACACACACACATACTGGAATCGTATCATTCCAACATGCTCAGTTACTTATAATACTGTAAACATGCCTTGCCATTGAGTACTTACCTCTTCACACAGGGTAACCCTGTTGTCTGAAATGACCTTTTCTGTTTTCTCTCTCTATCAAAACGCATCTCTTCCATCTCTCCCAATCTTAGAAACCCTCGCAATTCTCCCAGGTCCTGATTCTACCCCTATTGTTTTCCAGATACTGACAGCCACCCTTCTCTCCCTCACAGCCCAGTTGATCTATCTAATTTAACCCCATTCTGCCTTCACATTATTTCTTCAACTAATCTTCTCTCAATCCCTGCTACTACTACCACCCATAAACCAAGATCAACAATTTTTCAAGAGGGAGCTGATTATTCTTCCCCTCTTAATTTTCTACACTTTTTCCCAGTGTGTGTGGTTGGTTTATTTAGTTGGTATCCTCCTCTCACCATCCCTAGTCCAAATCAGATCTATTCCAACCTCATTACACTGATCCATTTGTTTCCCACAGCTGAAAGCCTGCCTTTATTCTTTCTGGGGAGCTAAATATTACTTGTTTAAAAGATGCAGTAAAAATTCTACCTTTTCCATAAAACAACTGATTCTTGAATACATTAGCCTTATAAAAAATGTTTACTTTCAGGAAATGTGGCAGTCAGAGTATCGATCACAAGACAACACTGATGTGATAATGTACGCTCTTAGATTTTTCCATAACACACACACACACACACACACACACACACACACACACACATACACATAAACTTTTCCTGCCCTGCTTTTCAGGTTGAAAGTTGTTTGAGGTTAGGGCTTGAGGAAACCACACTCAGGCTTATATTACACTATATCCTCTTAACTATCTTCCATATTTTCTTTGACCCCATCATGTTATCTTATTTGTTTTATCTCCATCCCCTTGATGTGGATCATAGCTTCTTTTGTGAATTATTAAAATTGTCCTCTAACTTGTCCTGTTGCTTCCAGCCTCCAAAATTCTCAACTCTGGCCTTGTTACTCCCTTGCCCCAAATTCTTCTGTGCCACTTTGTAGTTTCCATAATCTAGCACCAAACACTTGGCAAGAAACACAAAGCCCAGTGTGATGTGGCTCATGCCTTGGGTTTCCAGGCTCTTTTTTCCATATGTAACAACCATCTCACCTGCACTGACCATGAATTCCCAAATTAAGTCAAACACTTTTTTTGTTTTTCAGTTTTATTTTCTCAGATCATATGTTCTCTTTTTTTCTGAAACAACCATCCTCTACTTATCATCCTGGTGAGCTCTTTTCTTTCTTCAAGATGTGGCTTAATCTCCTCTTGGAAATATTTTTGTGCCTCCCTGCATACTCTGTTCTCTGATGTCACATGTGTTACTGATTTTTTGACATTTGCCATGCTGTTGCAATCATTAATTTCTAGGCTGTGAGTCATTGCCAGCTGGGAGCATGTGTTTCATTCTTAATAATGTAGAAGATGAAACAAAATGTTTGCTGAATGAATGAATGAGTGATAAGCCTTTCTTATACTCTTAGATTTTTCCCCCTTCAGGTCAGGCATTCAGCATTGTAAGTTTTGTCTGGTGAACTCTACTGTGAATGTGAAGCTAAGGAATATTTATGGTTATCTTCTCACATCAGTCAGTTTGGCTCATTGAGTTTCTAAGCAAAATTCAACTGTCTCATAAATGCATAAGTCAGCTTCTCTGCATACTATTTTTTCTCAGTCTCTCTCTCTCTCTTCTTCCTCTCATAAGTCTACATTCTCTCATCATTTTGCAATGACAAGAATGCATTGAACTTTTTGTTTGACTCAGAGAAACCTTTTCTCATTTTGCTTCATCTGTCTACTATCTGAACATTATATTTGAACAGTTCTTGTCTTGTCATTTCTCTTTGAATGAGTGAAAATTAAAGTGTAAAAGATGGAAGTAACTTCAGCAATAATTGGATCCTACTCTTTGGTTTTGCAAATGGGGAAATAAAGACATTGAAGGCAGCGGAAGATGAAAGCATGTCCTGAAGTTGCAGCCTGATCCTGTTATCCACTGTGGGAAATGTTTGTTATTTGTTTTGGTGCCTGCTATCTGAAACCTTTTCCTATTTTTTAATAAATCCCCCATTTAAGAGTCAGAGTGTGCCTCATACTCTAGAACTGAAAATACCATCTACTTTTACAGCCTTCCTTGCTGCTAGGAAGGTCAAGGCTCCATCAGATGCACCCACCTTAGACTTTAAGTTGGAAGCTAGTGATCTGAGTAAAGTGGGCTTGACTCATTTCCCTGACAGAGGGGGCATCTCCACTGACTTTCCCAAAGCCTCAATTACAGTGATTTTGCAATGTGTCTGATGACGTAGGTACTGGGTAATATGTAGAGCACCCAGGGATGAGAACACTGGTCTCCACGTTGTACTAGTTTTGTGGTTTGGTTTCAGTCACTTTAACTTTCTATAAAGCTGTAAAGCCTGATTCTCCAGCCCTCCTTGAAATCCAAGTAATACTTTTGTTCTCTGTCATGGTCAGATGGAGTCAATGTTATGTTGTTGCCACTCTTCAGTTTTTTAATCTGCTTGATTATCTTTTTAGTTCTTAACTGCTATCTGAACTTACACTTTATTTGCTTATTTTTCAGTGTCTATTTTCCCACAAAATGTAAGCAGTATGAGGGAAGAGCCATTATCTATCTTGCTTCCTACACTATATCATCTCTGCTACAACAGTGCCTGCCTCATAGCAGGTGCCCAGTAAATATTTATTTTTTATTAATAAATTAATTAATAAATGAATACAATTTTTTTCTCTCCTAGCATTCTTTTTTTTTTTAAGTTCTCTTTTTTTCCCTCAAATTTTTATTTTTCTTTGGAAGTATGCATCTTTTTTTCTTAATATTTTCCTTCTTTTTTTTTTTAGTTTTTGCATTTGTTTTTTTCTTAAATGTGTGTGGTTATCTCTGGATATTCTTGCATAGTTTTGCATGAAAAGTAATACTGATCCGTATAAGAAACAGCCTGAGCTTCCTCTGCTCTTGAGTAGGTCTGTCTGCCCATAAGCTCCTGTGTCTGAAAGAAAGGGGAGATGGCTATAAGCCTGCTGACTGTAAGCATAGGGATGGGCTGTTTTGAATGAAAGATTTCACTGTAGGTGTTTGAAAATGAAAGGGGGTGTGAAAACCCCACAACTCCAAAGACTGAGGCCCTATACTAGGTATGAACTAGCAGTGATAGCTCTCCTTGGGGAAATAGTAAAATACCATTGGATGAGCATCCTTTCATTTTAGATTGGAGTAATTCTATGCCTGTGATTCTGTGGAAGGCGGAGTGGGAGATAGGCAGTCCGATGCCCCTGATCAATCAATTCCTCTGATCTCTGCCCTCATCCTTCTCTGGATTTCTGTGCCCCCCAATATCAAACCAGAGCCTCTCTCCTGTGAGAAGAACAACCAGAGTTCCCAAATGCCTTAAGCTTCTGTGGGCTGAGTTCTCACCACTGTTGTACTGTCCTATTCTCTTTCTGTCTTCCAGAATGTCATCAAAATCACTGGTGTATTTTATATCTTCACCCTGTACCTCATTTATTGTCCTTTGTATATCTTCTCTAACCTTTCACCAAACTATGGGGAGAATGGTAGGTAAATTTGGCCAATCAGTTTGCATCTTGAGTTAAAAATCCAAAGAAGATACTAAAAGCACATATCCCTAGATTATACCCTAGTTGTTACAAATATAATTTAAAAATTAATTTTTATTGAGGTTCTTGTGGTAAGCTGGTGCAAATCTGTGGTTCAGCATTCAGAATGACTTGTTTTAGAGAAGATTTGGACCAAGCCTTTTTGCTCTTCTTCTATAACACCTCTAAATAGAAACCTAGCTTCTGCTTATACATACTTCTAATTGATTCACCAGTAAATGATCAATGGACATGTATTGGAGGAAGAGAAAAATGAGGAGGAAAGGAAGGAAAGAGAGAGTGGAAGTTCTTCCATTAGGTAACACAAGCATTTGAGTGTGAGTTATGTGCCAAGCACTGTATAGATGCTGAGACTGGATGGGACTTCATCCTTGTGTAGGTGAGCCTTTCTGATTTCATTTGTCTTAGCAATAAAGAGAATGAGCTGTGGTTCTGATCCAAGACACTGACATAGGAGGTTCCTGAACTCACATCCTCCCATACACACACTAAATCTACAGTTACACACAGAGCAATTCCCTCTAAAAGAAATCCAGAGTATACCTGAGTGACTTATAAACATCAGACAAATGAGAAACTATCCACATTGAAATGGGAAGAAAAGGCTGAGACATACTCTCATCATAAACCCCACTTCCATCACAGCAACACAAAAATGAGATGGAACACACAAATCCTAGCTTCTCCATGAAGAGAAAAGAATTTGGACCCAACTTCTAGTTCTCAAATCTTCCATCTCATGTATGAGTTCACAAAACACCCAGCTCTGAAATCCCATGGGGCTTATGTTGTCTTGACTCACAACACTATAATAAACAAAGAGACCATTCTTAACAGCTTCCTAAGGACTCGCTGTGGCTGTCCTCGCAGGGCTCAGTACAGAGGGAGCAGACAGAAAAGGCCCAGCTCCCCATCATTCCTTGAAAGAAGTCTATTGGCATACTTTGAAATGTATGCTGCCTGAGGGTCATTTCCAATTACCCTAAGTCTAGGTGCTGACTGATATGCTCCCCTTTGTGACACTGATATGTTTTGTTATACCCTCTCAACTACTGGGAGCCACTAAAAACAAACAAAGAAGGTGACTTGGACAATCTTAGAGGTATGAGAGACAATAAAGGGCTCAGGCCAACCTGAATGATAAGGTTCATCTCCTACAAGAGACCACTCCATTAAGATTGTGAGACATAGTTTTTTATATGATGTGCAGGAAACAACACAGAGGGTCAAGGAAAATGAAGAGATAGAGGATTATGTTCCAAACAAAAGAACAATATAAAATTCTAAAAATAGACATTAATGAAATGGAGACAAGTGATTTACCTGACAAAGAGTTTGAAATAATGGTTATAAACATGCTTATTGAGTTCAGGAGAAAAATACAAGAACAAAGTGAAAATTTCAACAGATAAAAATTATTTAAAAAGAACCAAACAGGGCTTCCCTGGTGGCGCAGTGGTTGAGAGTCCGCCTGCCGGTGCAGGGGACGCGGGTTCGTGCCCCGGTCCAGGAAGATCCCACGTGCCGCGGAGCGGCTGGGCCCGTGGGCCATGGCTGCTGGGCCTGCGCGTCTGGAGCCTGTGCTCCGCAATGGGAGAGGCCACAACGGTGAGAGGCCCATGTACCACAAAAAAAAAAAAAAAAAAAAAGAACCAAACAGAAATCATAAAGCTAAAGAACACAATAACTGAACTTAAAAATTCAGTTGAGAGATTCAACAGCAGACTAGGTGCAAAAGAAAAAAAAAGAATAAGCAAACTTGAAAACAGGGCAGTGGAATTCATTCAATCAGAAGTGAGGGGGAAAAATGAAAATGAGTAAAAATTGTTTAAGAGTTTTATGGGAGACTATTCAAAGGACCAATATATGCATTATAAGGATCCCAGAAAGTGAATAAACAAAGAGATAGGGACAGATACGCATTCAAAAAATAGTGGCTGAAAGCTTCCATTACCTGGGAAAAGAAACACAGCTAGATCCAGAAAGCCCATAAAGTTTCCTAATAAGATGAATCCAAAGAGGCTCACCCAAAAATCTGCTCAACATCACTGATCGTTAGAGAAATGCAAATCAGAACCACAATGAGGTATCACCTCACACTGGTCAGAATGGCCATGATGAAAAAATCTAGAAACAATAAATGCTGGAGAGGGTGTGGGGAAAAGGGAACCCTCTAGCACTGTTGCTGGGAATGTAAATTGATACAGTCACTATGGAGAACAGTATGGAGGTTCCTTAACAAACTCAAAACAGAACTACCATATGACCCAGAAATCCCACTCCTGGGCATATATATACCCTGAGAAAGCCATTATTCAAAAAGATACATGTACCACAATGTTCATTGTGGCAATATTTACAATAGCCAGGACATGGAAACAACCTACATGTCCATCAAAAGAGGAATGGGTAAAGAAGATGTGGCACATATATACAATGGAACATTACTTAGCCATAAAAAGGAACAAAACTGAGTTATTTGTAATGAGGTGGATGGACCTAGAGACTGTCATACAGAGTGAAGTAAGCCAGAAAGAGAAAAACAAATACCATATGCTAACGCACATATATGGAATATAAAAAAGTGGTATTTATGAACCTAGTGGGAGGACAGGAATAAAGATGTAGAGAATGGACTTGAGGACACAGGGGGGAATGGGAAACTGGGACAAGTAGAGGTTAACACTGACATATATACACCACCAAATGTAAAATGGATGGCTATTGGGTAGCTGTTCCATAGCACAGGGAGATCAGTTTGATGTTTTGTGATGACCTAGAAAGATGGGGTGGGGAGGGTGGGAGGGAGGCTGAAGAGGGAGGGGATATGGAGATATATGTATATATATTGTTGATTCACTTTGTTGTGCAGCAGAAGCTAACAAAATTTTGTAAAGCAATTATACTCCAATAAAGATATTTTTAAAAAGGCTCACCCAAGACACATAATTAAATTTTCAAAAGTCAAATGCAAAGCAAAAAACTAAAATAAATACACACAAGGAAAAGAGAAAATAATCTAAGAATAACACTATAGAAAATTATCAAATCACAAAGAGAGCAAGAGAAGGAAAAAGGAAAAAAATAATTTGAAAATGCCAGAAAATAAACACCAAAATGGCAATATTAAGTCCATACCTGTTAATAATTACTTTAAAAGTATATGGACTAAATTATCCAATCAAAAGTCATAGAGTGGCTAAATGGTTTAAAAAAAACCACACAGCTATACACTGCCTATAAGAGACTCACATCAGATTTAAGGACAACACAGACTAAAAGTAAAGAGAGGAAAAAAAGATATCCCATGCAAATGGAAACCAAAAGAAAGCAGGGGTAACTATACTTATATTAGACAACATCAATTTTAAGCCAAAGACTGTAAAAGACACAAAGAGGGCCATTATATAATGATAAAGGGGTCAATCCACAAAGGGTATAACATCTATAAATAAATACCCAATTTGTAAGTATGCAACCAACATAGAAGCACATAAATATCTAAAGCAAATAATAAGAGATCTGAGGGAGAAACATAAAGCAATACAAAGATAGTAGGAAACTTTAGTATCCCATTTTCAACAATGGATAAATCATCCATAGGTAAAATTGATGAGGAAATTTTGTACTTAAAAGACATGTTAGACCAAACAGACTTAATAGATATTTATAGAATATTTCATCCATTAGCAGCAGAATACACATTAGAACATTCTTCAGGATAGATCATATGTTGGGCCATAAAAGAAGTTTTAACACATTTAGAAACTGAAATCATATTAAGCATCTTTTCTGATTACAGTGGTTTGAAACTAGAAATCAATTACAAGAAGAAAACTGGAAAATTCATAAATATGTGGAAATTAACTCACTCCTGAGGATCATTGGGTCAAAAAAGAAATCAAAATAGAATAAAAAAATACATATCTTGAGACAAATGTGAATGGAAATACAACATACCAAAACTAATGGTTTGCTGCAAAAGTAGTTCTTAAATGGAAGTTCATAGCAATAAACACCTACATTAAGAAAAAAGAAAGACCTGGGCTTCCCTGGTGGCACAGTGGTTGAGGGTCCGCCTGCCGATGCAGGGGACATGGGTTCGTGCCCCAGTCCGGGAGGATCCCACATGCCGCGGAGTGGCTGGGTCTGTGAGCCATGGCCACTGAGCCTGCATGTCCGGAGCCTGTGCTCCACAACGGGAGAGGCCACAACAGTGAGAGACCCGTGTACCGCAAAAGAAAACAAAAGAAAAAAAAAAGATAAAAGAAAGACCTCAAAAAAACAACCTAATTTTATACCTTGAGAAACTAGAAAAAAAAAAAAAGAATAAATTAAGCCAAAAGTGAGTAGAAGGAAGGACATGGAAAAGATTAGGGCAGAAATAAATAAAAGAGAGATTAAGAACATAGTAAAGGTTAATGAAATTGAGAGCTGCTTTTTTGAAAAGATAAACAAATAGACAATTATTTAATTAGACTCACCAAGATAAAAAGTGAGAGTACTCAATAAAGTTGAAAATGAAAGAGGAAATATTACAACTGATACCCATACAAGTATAAAGGATCATAAGAGACTACTAAGAATAATTGTACTCCAACAAGTCAGACACCCTAGAAACAATGGATAAATTCCTAGATACATATTACCTACCAAGTCTGAATCATTAAGAAATAGAAAATCTGAACATAGTAATTACTAGTAAGGAAATTGAATTGATAATCAAAAACTTCCCAGCAAAGAAATGTCCAGAACATATGCTTTTACTGGTGAATTCTACCAAACATTTAAAGAAGAATTAGTACCATCCTCTCAAACCCTTCCAAAAATAGAAGAGGAAAGAAAATTTCCAAAGTTCTTTCCTTAGGCCAGCAATACCCTTATAACAAAACAAGATAAGGATATTACAAGGAAAGAAAATTGTAAGCCAATACCCCAGATGAAAACAGATGCAAAAATCCTCAAAATACATTAGCAAACTGAAATCAAGAGTACATTCAAAATATCATAATTGAGAGGAGTTTATTCCAGAGGTTCAAGAATGGTTCAACTTTCATGAATCAATCAATGTGATACACCACATTGACAAAATAAAGGAAAAAAAATCATATGATCATATCAACAGGTGCATAAAAAGCACTTGACAAAATTCAACAAGAATTCATGATTAGAACTCTAAACAAAGTGGATATAGAGGGAATGTACCTCAACATAATAAAGCCCATATATGACAAGTTCACAGCTAACATCATACTCAATGGTGAAAATCTGAAAGCTTTCCTCTAAGGTCAGGAACAAAATAAGAAAACCCAATCTCATCATTATTAATTAACATAGTACTGTAAGTCCTAGAAAAAGCAATTAGGAAAATAAAAAAAAATAAGAAAAAGAAATAAATGGCATCCAAATTGAAAAGGAAGAAAGAAACTGTTTCTACTTGCAGGTGACATATTATATGTTGAAAACACTAAAGACTTTACCAAAAAACTGTTGGTACTAATAAACAAATTCAATAAAGTTTCAACTTAAAAAATTAATATTCAAAATAAGTTGAATTTCTATATACTAACAATGAACTGTCTAAAACAGAAATTAAGAAAGCAATCTCATTTGCCATTGTATCAATAATAATAAAACACAAATTTACCCAATGAGATGAAAGACCTGTACACTGAAAACTGTAAGACCAATGTCTTATGAAAGAAATTGAAGACAGAAATAAATGGAAAGGTAATCCATACTCATGGATTAAAAGAATTAATATTTTTAGAATTTCCATACTATCAATACTTAAAGAAATCTACAGATTCAATGCAATCTCTATCAAAATTCCTATGGCATTTTTCAAAGAAATAGGGAGAAAAAACTAAAATTTGTATGGAACTACAAAGGCTCTTGAATAGCCAAACCAATCCTGAGAAAGAAGAATGTACCTAAAGGAATCACAATTCCTGATTTCAAACTTTGTCACAAAGCTACTGTAATCAAAAGAGAATATTGACATAAAAACAGAGATAGATCAATGAAACAGAAGAGAGAGGCCAGAAATAAACACATGCATACAAGTTCAATTAACTTATTACAGTGAAGCCAAGAATATAAAATGGGGAAAGGATAGTTTCTTCAATAAATGGTGCTGGGAAAACTGGATATACACATGCACAAAAAATGAAACAGGCTCCTCATCTTACACCATACACAAAAATCAATTAAAAATGCATCAAAGACTTGAACATAAGACCAGAAACCACAAAACTTCTAAAAGAAAACATGGTATGTCAACTACTTGATATTGGGCTTCGCAATGATTTTTTTTTTTTTTGATATGACTCCAGAAACAAATGTTACAAAAGTAAAAATAAAGCAGGACTACACCAAACTAAAAAGCTTCCGCACAGTCAAGGAAACCATCAACAAAGTGAAAAGGCAACGTATGGAATAGGAAAAAAAAATAATGATTCATATATCTGCTAATGGGTTAATATTCAAAATATATAATAAATGCATACAACTCAGTAGCAAAAAAAACCCAAACAAACAAAAAACCAAAAACACCAATCTGATTTAAAAATGAGCAGAAGAACTAAACAGCATTTTCTCTAAGAAGACTTAAAAATGGACAAGTAAATGAAAAGATGCTCACATCACTAATTATTAGGGAAATGTAACTCACAACTACATTTAGACATCATCTCACACCTGTTAGGATGACTATTTTCAGGCAGAGAAGAGGTAAATGCTGGCAAGGATGTGGCGTAAATGGGATGCTGGTAGACTTTTCATGGGAATGTACAGTGGTGCAGCCACTATGGAAAACAGTATGGAAGTTCCTCAAGAAATTAAACATGGAACTTCTATATGATCCTGCAATGTCACTTCTGGGTAAACATCCAAAGGAAATGAAAACAGGATATTGAAGAGATGTATGCACACTCAGGTTCATTGCATCATTATTCACAGTAGCCCAGATGTGGAAACATATCCAGTGTCCATCAATGGATAAATGGATAAAGAAGATATGGTATAAACATATGCTGAAATATCATTCAGCCATGAGATAGAAGAAAATCTTGATTTTTTCAACAACATGGATGGACCTTGAGGGCATTATCTTAAGTGAAAAGATTAAAATAGAGAAAGACAAATACTGTATGATCTCACTTATTTATAAAATCTAAAAATAAAAAATCAAACATATAGAGACAGAGGTAGAAAAATGGTTATCAGCGATGTGGGGGTGGGGTGGGAGAGGTAAGGAGAGATTGGTAAAAGGGTCCAAACTTTCAGCTATAAGATGAATAAATTCTAGGGATCCAGTGATACAATGTAAAACACGGTGACTAAAATTTATAACACTATATTGTAAAATTGAAATTTGCTAAGACAACAGAAATCAGATGTTCTCACACACACAAACACACACAAAAGATAAATATGTGAGGTGATAAACATGTTAATTAACCAGATAGATGATGGGAATTCTTTCACAATGTATATCTATACGTATGCATATGTATTTATCAAATCACCATGATGTATATATACTATAAATATCTTACAATTTTGTCAATCATACCTCAATAAAGCTGAATTTTAAAAATTAATAAAATAAAATAAATAATACGGCACTATATAATTTCTGAGATTCCGTTCAGCTCCTCTTTTTATAAAGTAAATACATTTTGTTTTCCCAAATTGGAAATCTTTTGCTACTCATGACACTCATATCAGTTAATTCAAAGAGTAATTGTCCCTGCCAAGATGAACTGTAATAATTTCACCTTGAATATCAAAATGCAATAGGAAGCTAACTGTCTTGGAATCAAAAGACTCAAAGACATTCAATGTCAGTGAAGCAAACATCAAATGCAACACCAGGAAAATATTTGATCATGAGCCATAAAGATCTGTTTTAAGCCATTAATTATATTTAGAAGGAGACAGTAAACACAATTTGCTTTCAAGTCTTATATCTTCAATACATTCATTTTCTTTGGTGTTAATATGAAGAGATGTAAATATCCCAGGAACTACTTTTTGAAACATAAGCTGTAAAATTAATGGTCTCTGCCAAAGATTTTCACACTTCTCATCACGATAAACAAATTGGACATAAAACAGCCTGTCTGGATGTGCCTTTGGTGATAGAGGACTGTGTGAGTGGGGAAAGTATTGAGTAGTGGGGAGTGATATAAACTTTACTTAGAAAGGAGGAACGGAGAGGAAAATAAACAAACAGTGCCTTAAATTATATTGGTCTAAAAGTGACAAGTGTTCATTAGAAAACCTGAGAGGCACAAGCCAAGACACTCAAAGTCATGGTTTCTTTGTAAAGTGTATACATGAAGGTTTCACTTTAAAAGTAATACCATGGGTGGGGTAAAAGGGAGCCAAATATAAAAGTTGTGAAGCTGCAGAGCGTCAATTTGTAGCTGAAGGCTCACTAAGGTGAGGGTAACTGCCAGGGTAGATGGATTTGTAATTGATTTCTTTCCTTTGCAACCTACATATCATGCAAAGGACAGCATGTGTCAGGACTACATACACTTTATGAAGAAAGTCAGACACCAAATTTTTTGTAAGAAGACATAATAAAGCAAACATATTAAAACATATATTTATTTGTTTCCTTTTTTGCAAATAAAAGATATATGTTATGCAGACAAAAGTTAATTTCCTAATATTTAGTATGTGAGGAAAGAAGGTACACAAAGACAGTGTATGAACAAGGGTACATTTGTTTTTCAACAAATTTATTGGAGTATAATGGCTTTAAAATTTTGTGTTAGTTTCTGCTGTATAACAAAATGAATCAGCTATAGCTACACATATATCCCATATCCCCTCCCTCTTGAGTCTCCCTCCCACCCTCCCTATCTCACCCCTCTAGGCGGTCACAAAGCACCAAGCTGATCTCCCTGTGTTATGCGGCTGCTGTCCAGTAACTATTTTACATTTGGTAGTGTATATATGTCACTGCCACTCTCTCACTTCGCCCCAGCTTACACTTCCCCCTCCACGTTTCCTCAAGTCTATTCTCTACGTCTGTGTCTTTATTCCTGTCCTGCTTCTAGGTTCTTCAGAATTTTTTTTTTTTTTTAGATTCCATATATATGTGTTACCATACGGTATTTGTTTTTCTCTTTCTGACTTACTTCACTGTGTATGACAGACTCTAGGTCCGTCCACTTCACTACAAATAACTCAATTTCATTTCTTTTTATGGTTGAGTAATATTCAATTGTATACATGTGCCACATCTTCTTTATCCATTCATCTGTCGATGGACACATAGGTTGCTTCCATGTCCTGGCTATTGTAAATAGTCTTGCAATGAAAGTTGTGGTACATGACTCTTTTTGAATTATGGTTTTCTCAGGGTATATGCCCAATAGTGGGATTGCTGGGTCGTATGGTAGTGCTATTTTTAGTTTTTTAAGGAACCTCCATACTGTTCTCCATAGTGGTTGTATCAATTTACATTCCCACCAACAGTGCAAGAGGGTTCCCTTTTCTCCACACCCTCTTCAGCATTTATGGGTTGTATATATTCTGATGACACCCATTCTAACCAGTGTGAGGTATTACCTCATTGTAGTTTTGATTTGCATTTCTCTAATGATTAGTGATGTTGAACATCCTTTCGTGTGTTTGTTGCCAATCTGTATATCTTCCTGGAGAAATGTCTATTTAGGTCTTCTGCCCATTTTCGGATTGGGTTGTTTTTTTGATATTGAGCTTCATGAGCTGCTTGTATATTTTGGAGATTAATCCTTTGTCAGTTGCTTCATTTACAAATATTTCCTCCCATTCTGAGGGTTGTCTTTTCGCCTTGCTTATAGTCTCCTTTGCTGTGCAAAAGCTTTTAAGTTTCATTAGGTCCCATTTGCTTGTTTTTGTTTTCATTTCCATTTCTCTAGGAGGTGGGTCAAAAAGGATTTGCTGTGATTTATGTCACGGAGTGTTCAGCCTATCTTGTCCTCCTCTAAGAGTTTTATACTGTCTGCCCTTACATTTAGATCTTTAATCCATTTTGAGTTTATTTTTGTGTATGTTGTTAGGGAGTGTTCTGATTTCATTCTTTTACATACAGCTGTCTAGTTTTCCCAGTACCAATTATTGAAGAGGCTGTATTTTCTCCATTGTATAACCTCGCCTCCTTTATCAAAGATAAGGTGACAATATGTGAATGGGTTTATCTCTGGCTTTCTAACCTGTTCCACTGATCTATATTTCTTTTTTTGTGGCAGTGCCATACTGCTTTGATTAGTGTACCTTTGTAGTATAGTCTGAAGTCCAGGAGCCTGATTCATCCAGCTCAATTTTTCTTTCTCAAGATTGCTTTGGCTATTCAGGGTCTTTTGTGTTTCCATACAAATTGTGAAGTTTTTTGTTCTAGTTCTGAGAAAAATGCATTTGTAGTTTGATAGGGATTGCATTGCATCTGTAGATTCTTTTGGGTAGTATAGTCATTTTCACAATATTTATTCTTCCATTCCAAGAGCATGGTATATCTCTCCATCTGTTTGTATCATCTTTAATTTCTTTCAACAGTGTCTTATAGTTTTCTGCATAGAGGTATTTTATCTTCTTAGGTAGGTTTATTCCTAGTTTTTTTTTTTTTTCTTGCAATAGTAAATGGGAGTGTTTCCTTAATTTCTCTTTCAGATTTTTCATCATTAGTGTATAGGAATGCAAGAGATTTCTGTGCATTAATTTTGTATCCTGCTGCTTTACCAAATTAATTTATTAGCTCTAGTAATTTTCTGGTAGCATCTTTAGGATTATCTATGTATAGTATCATGTCAACTGCAAACAGTGACATATTTACTTCTTCTTTTCCAATTTGGATTTCTTTTATTTATTTTTCTTCTCTGATTGCTGTGGCTAAAATTTCCAAAACTATGTTGAATAATGGTGAGAGTGGGCAACCTTTTCTTGTTCCTGATCTTAGTGGAAATGGTTTCAGTTTTTCAACATAGAGAATGGTGTTGGCTGTGGGTTTGTCATATATGGCCTCTATTATGTTGAGATAAATTCCCTCTATGCCTACTTTCTGGAGAGTTTTTACCATAAATGGGTGTTGAATTTTGTCAGAAGCTTTTTCTGCAACTATTGACATTATCATAATGTTTTACCCTTCAACTTATTAATATGGTGTTTCACATTGATTGATTTGCATATATTGATGGATATTGCATACCTGGGATAAACCCCACTTGATCATGGTGTATGATCCTTTTAATGTGTTGTTAGATTCTGTTTGCTAGTATTTTGCTGATGATTTTGCATCTATGTTCATCAGCGATACTGGCCTGTAGTTTTCTTTTTTGTGACATCTTTGTTTTGGTATCAGGGTGATCGTGGCCTCATAAAATAAGTTTGGGAGTGTTCCTCCCTCTGCTATATTTTGGAAGAGTTTGAGAAGGATAAGTGTTAGCTTTTCTCTAATTGTTGATAGAATTCACTTGTGAAGCCATCTGGTCCTGGGCTTTTACTTGTCGGAAGTTTTTAAATCACAGTTTCAATTTCTTCCTTGTGATTGTTCTGTTTATATTTTCTATTTCTTCCTGGTTCAGTCTCAGAAGGTTGTGTATTTTTAAGAATTTGTCCATTTCTTCCAGATTTTCCACTTAATGGACATATAGTTGCTTGTAGTAATCTGTCATGATCCTTTGTATTTCTGCAGTGTCAGTTGTTACTTCTCCTTTTACATTCCTAATTCTGTTGGTTTGAGTCTTCTCCCTTTTTTTCTTGATGTGTCTGGCTAATGGTTTATCAATTCTATTTATCTTCTCAAAGAACGAGCTTTTAGTTTTATTAGTCTTTGCTATCATTTCCTTCATTTCTTTTTCATTTATTTCTGATCTGATCTTTATGATTTCTTTCTTTTTTCTAACTTTGGGTTTTTTTTTTTGTTGTTGTTCTTCTTCTTTCTCTAATTGCTTTAGGTGTAAGGTTATGTCGTTTATTTGAGATGTTTCTTGTTTCTTGAGGTAGGATTGCATTGCTATAAACTTCCCTCTTAGAACTGCTTTTGCTGCATCCCATAAGTTTTGTGTCATTGTGTTTCCATTGTCATTTGTTTCTAGGTATTTTCTGATTTCTTCTTTGATTTTTTCAGTGATCTCTTGATTATTTGGTAGTGTATTGTTTAGCCTCCATGTGTTTTTATTTTTTACAGAATTTTTCCTGTAATTGATATCTAGTCTCATAGTGCTGCTGTCAGAAAATATACTTGATACGATTTCACTTTTCTTCAATTTACCAAAACTTCATTTGTGACCCAATATATGATCTTTCCTGGAGAATGTTCCATAAGCACTTGAAAAGAAAGTGTATTCTATTGTTTTTGGATAGAATGTCCTGTAAATATCAATTAAGTCCATCTTGTTTAATGTATCATTTAAAGCTTGTGTTTCCTTATTTATTTTCATTTTGGATGATCTGTCCATTGGTGAAAGTGGTGTGTTAAAATCCCCTATACTACGATTGTGTTACTGTCAATTTCCCCTTTTATGGCTGTTAGCATTTGACTTGTGTATTGAAGTGCTTCTATGTTGGATGCATAAATATTTACAATTGTTATATCTTCTTGGATTGATACCTTGATCATTATGCAGTGCCCTTCTTTGTCTCTTGTAATAGTCTTTATTTTAAAGTCTATTTTGTCTGATGAGAATTGCTAGTCCAGCTTTCTTTTGATTTCCATTTGTATGGGATATCTTTTTCCATCCCCTCACTTTCAGTCTGTATGTTTCCCTAAGTCTGATGTGGGTCACTTGTCGACAGCATATATACAGGTCTTGTTTTTGTATTCATTAAGCCAGTCTATGTTTTTTGGTTGGAGCACTTAATCCATTTACATTTAAGGTAATTATCTATATGTATGTTCCTATTACCATATTCTTAATTGTTTTGCGTTTGTTATTTTAGGTCTTTTCTTTCTCTTGTGCTTCCTGCCTAGTGAAGTTCCTTCAGCATTTGTTTTAAAGCTGGTTTGGTGGCGCTGAATTCTCTTAGCTTTTGCTTCTCTGTAAAGGTTTTAATTTCTCCATCGAATCTGAATGAGATCCTTGCTGGGTAGAGCAATCTTGGTTGTAGGTTCTTCCCTTTCATCACTTTAAGTATATCCTGCCACTTCCTTCTGGCTTGCAGAGTCTCTTTCTGCTGAACGATCAGCTGTTAACCTTATGGGGATTCCCTTCTATGTTATTTTTTGCTTTTCCCTTGCTGCTTTTAATATTTTTTCTTTGTATTTAATTTTTGATAGTTTGTTTAATATGTGTCTTGGCTTGTTTCTCCTTGTATTTATCCTGTATGGGACTCTCTTCACTTCCTAGACTTGATTGACTCTTTCCTTTCCCATATTAGGGAAGTTTTCAACTATAATATTTTCAAGTATTTTCTCTTCTTCTGGGACCCCTATTATTCGAATGTTGGTGCATTTAATACCCCATAAATCTCTGAGGCTGTCCTCAATTCTTTTCATTCTTTTTTCTTTATTCTGCTCTGCGGTAGTTATTTCCATTATTTTATCTTCCAGGTCATTTATCTGTTCTGTTTCATTTATTCTGCTATTGATTCCTTCTAGAGAATTTTTAATTTCATTTATTTTGTTGTTCAACATTGCTTGTTTGCTCTTTTTCTTCTAGATCCTAAAAATATGGGGCTTCATGAATTTGCACGTCATCGTTACTCAGGGGCCATGCTAATCTTCTCTGTATTGTTCCAATTTTAGTATATGTGTTGCTGAATCAGCACTGCAAGTGTACTTTTTTAATACATACAGATACATATCTATAGATAAGATTTCTATTTTCCCAGGGAGTTCAATTCTGTTTGTGTTTATTTTAATACAGATGTCTATCATCTATTGTAGAAAAAACATCTGGAAAATAGATTAGGTCTCTCTGAAGTATTTGGGGGACTGAATTTTGGCAATTATTTGTGTGCATATGAATTTTCCTGTGTTAATAAATGTAGTGGAAAGTTCCCTTTAAAAATGAATGAATGGGGCTTCCCTGTTGGTGCAGTGGTTGAGAGTTCGCCTGCCGATGCAGGGGACACGGGTTCGTGCCCCAGTCCGGGAAGATCTCACATGCCGCGGAGCAGCTAGGCCCTTGAGCCATGCTTGCTGGGCCTGTGTGTCTGGAGCCTGTGCTCCACAATGGGAAAGGCCACAAGAGTGAGAGGCCCGTGTACCACAAAAAAAAAAAAAAAAAAAAAAGAAAAAAGAATGAATGAACGAATGAATTAATACAAATTAATAGTAGAAAACTTCCCCAGTAACAAACCACACCTGAGTGAATATTAATTACTTAATGGGATATTTAAAAGCTTATCTGTACATACGTAGGATTACAATATCCAAGCTCTCTCTAGTGTTTACCATGCATTAGACTTGGTTCCAATCATCTTATGCAGATTGGAGCCTACTGTGTAAGTGAAGTCACCGCCGGCACTGTTCATCCTCCATATCCTTCACGTTTAATATATTGAATAAGTACCATGTGGCCACTAAGGAATGAACATGGTGAAAAGAGATGGATGGATAAGCAGGACTCATCACAGACAGAGATTTAATCTCAAAAAAGAGACGAGGTGGGTTTTATCCAATAGTTGAGTGTCTCACAGATGGAGAGGAGATTGAGAATATTCCAGTTAATGAAATTGTGGAAAGATACCAATTGCTGTCAGGCATCTTCCTCGTCCCAGATAGTAGCATGAACCTTGTGAAAGCCTAAATGATTGGCATGGCTATCCCCATGCCAGACAAGGGCATTTCACTTCTGAGAGTTTAAACACCTTGAATAAAACCATTAATATTGACAAAAACAGAGCCAGATTTGAAACAGAATCCATAAAAATCCTAACTCTACTTTCTTTTGTTAGGAAAAATATTATTATTGCTGGTGGGCTCTATAGTGACTAGAACCAGTCTGTGTCTCAGAGCCTGTGTTTGGTGTAGTTTTGAAACCATGTTCTTTGAAGTAAAAGGCTGACTCGGGAGCTAATGATTAGAAAAGGTGACAATGTAGAAACAAAAAATAGCTTTTTGGCCGAGAAACTGGTAAAAATTTCGACTATAAATCAGCCACATGCAGAGTCACTGAATTCCCAGTTCCCTGAGGGATACATATAAAGGCCTGACAGAGATTGCTAAATTGTTTTTACAGGAAGCAGTCCCCCACCGGATGAAAATTACTGATCTCAAAAACATAGACTCTAGACTGGTTGGAACCAGAAGGCTGATGATGCTGACTCCTGATTACCTCACCACGTGCTGATCACGCCCTTCTCCTTAAAACATTACTATAAGACTCCTCACTACTTGCTCAAGGTTAGGACACAGAGTTTTGAGGGCATTACCCTGCTGTATCCTCCTTTGCTTGACAAAAGAATAGAGCTCTTCCTTTCTGCTTCACCCAAAACTCTGTCTCTGAGATTCAATTCAGTGTAGGTGCACAGAGGCTGGGATTCCACAACACTGTGAGCCCTTGGCATGGTGTGAAATTGACTTGGACCATTCTTGCCAGACTGCCTAATAGTACACATAATAGACTCCCTGAGTAAAGATTTTGTGTGGACAGGGGGTTTGGGAGTGAGAAGTATATGGATGAAAATAGCTGGTTTCTTCTCTGTTTTCTACCTTGTGATTCTTCTCTCTCCCCCATGTACTGGGTACCACAGGGAAGGTCTTTTATGACTGCTGTGGTTGTTTTGGACACTTTCTCTCACATACACTCCTCCACCTTCCCCTCTGCTCTGAAGTTCAGGGTAGCCAACACTTGGTGACAGCACATCCAGTAAGAGGGTGACCTCTGGCAGGTCTTGATCAATGGAAAACACTGGAAAAATATTAAAACCAAGAGAAAGGGGAAAACCATGGTATTTCTTTCCCTTCTCTTTGTCACAGGTGACAATTCTTCGTAGCCCCATCTCCTGTTTAACAGGCCCCCCAGGATTCTAGCCTCTTCCTGGTGACCCAGGATCTTGGGCTCAACATCTCAGACTCTGTCCAGTGCCCCTAGAGGTGTTAATGACTTTCACTATTGTTAGCCCCTCTGAGCTCTTCACTGCCTCCTATCAGGATCTTCAATTCCCTTTGGGTTTGTTTCCTGGTTGGCTCCTGGCAATATGGTTGGAACAGATAGAATCTGCAATGCAGACTGGATTCTGAATGAGAATTCTTTTTGTTTCATGGGTGCCGGAGTTCCCTGAAAAGTGTAGCTTCTTGACCTCTTCTGTGATGGCTACAAATGTACCCAGTGAGCTCCCAGGCCTGAAAGCCTGCCTCATCAGGCAATTTCTGCTAAGGTTAACTGTCAAGTATCCCTCTTTTCAAGATGACTTAGTTCTTTTCAAAATGCAAGTTTTTATTCAAAATGGCCCAGTCAAGTTGCCATCTGTTGGATACAAAACCAGCGCATTATAAAACAAACATTTACCTTTGCCCCAAATAGTTAGAAATGCTGCTTGCTCCCGAGAAGGCCCCTTCAGAATCTTGAGTCATCCTCTCAAAAACAGACTGCTTCAAGATTTTGTACAGCATTAATTCACATTCCAGAACTCCAAAGGGTAAAGGTGAAGTTCTGGGAGGTTTTCCTTGGAACTCCCCACATGGGTATCAAGGTGCAGGGAAATCGCCCATTGTGTTCTTCAAGAGGGGTTGTGGGAGATGAGAGGCCATATAGCATACTAACAAGACTTTGAAAAACACCTAACGCCTAATAGGTGCCATTCTTCTGGAAAAACAGTCAAAGACAAATGAAAAACTGGGAAAACCTTTGCAATAAATAGTACAGATAAGTAGTATCATCTTTAATAAGTAAATGGCCATATTAATTAAGATAACTCCTTCATCATTGGTCTAGCTTTGGAATATTTGGCAAATCTTGTTTTGTTCTTAGTCTAAGAATTGTGATCAAAAACAGGAGACCAATTGTCCCATTCTATCATCCATCCTGCATATTTTTAAATTAATTTCTTGTATAAGTTATATATGAACTATTCAAATAGGTATATAGTAAAATGTATGTATCCTTCCAAGCTTCCTGACCATCCCCGAAACTTCACTCCTATGAGCGTACCCCTTGCTATTGCTTTCCTGTGTCCATCCAGGGATATTCTATGCATAGAATATGAAATGTATGTTTTAAACCAATGTTGCATATTATACTAATAGTTCTATCCCCTGCTTTATTTTTAATTTGTGTTGTAGACCTTGGAGATTCATCCACACCAGAATGTGGATTTCTCAGTCTTTTCCACAGCAACATGATATCTAGTTACATATATTTGTCATATATTTGTCATACAATCTTTAGGCCAAGTTTATTTATTTATTTAATTAACATCTTTATTGGAGTATAATTGCTTTACAATATTGTGTTAATTTCTGCTGTACAACAAAGTGAATCAGTTATATGTATACATATATCCACATATATCCTCCCTCTTGCATCTCCCTCCCATCCTCCCCATCCATCCCTCTAGGTGGTCACAAAGCACTGAGCTGATAACTCCGTGTGATGCAGCTGCTTCCCAATAGCTATCTATTTTACATTTGATAGTGTATATATGTCAATGCCACTGTTTCACTTCGTCTCAGCTTACCCTTCCCACCCCCCGTGTCCTCACGTCTATTCTCTACATCTGCATCTTTATTCCTGTCCTGCCTCTAGGTTCGTGAGAACCTTTTTTTTTTTTTTAGATTCCATATATATGTGTTAGCATATGGTATTTGTTTTTCTCTTTCTGTCTGTATGACAGACTCTAGGTCTATCCACCTCACTACAAATAACTCAATTTTGCTTCTTTTAATGGCTGAGTGATATTCCATTGTATATATGTGTCACATCTTCTTTATCCATTCATCTGTCAATGGGCACTTAGGTTGCTTCCATGTTCTGGTTATTGTAAATAGTGCTGCAGTGAACATTGTAGTACATGACTCTTTTTGAATTATGGTTTTCTCAGGGTATATGCCCAGTTGTGGGATTGCTGGGTCGTATGGTAGTTCTATTTTTGGTTTTCTAAGGAACCTCCATACTGTTCTCCATAGTGACTATATCAATTTACATTCCCACCAACAATGCAAGAGGGTTCCCTTTTTTCCACAACCTCTCCAGCATTTATTAAAGCCAGTAGTTTATTGATGGACACTTAGATTGCTTTCAGTTTTGCTAATACACATACATACTCAATATGCAACCTGTACCTTTGTTATTAAGCATATCATATTAGCAGGACACATTCATGGAAACCCAAGTGCTGTGCTAAAGTTTATGTGCATTTTAAACGTGTATAAATGTTGTTAAATTGCCTCAACAGAGAGTTACCATGTTACACTTCAGGAACATAAGAGAATTTCTGTTTCTCTATCAAACCATGAAGTGTATTATAAACTTGCCTGAAATTTTATTACTCTAAGCGAAATTGATATCCCATTATAATTTTAATCTGAGCATTTCTTATTTTGAGTGAAATTGGGCATTTTTCATGTACCTAACGCCATTCATTTTTCATTCTTTAACCTGTTTATTCACATCATTTGCCATTTTCCTAAGGGGTTCATTAAATTGTCCTAATAATTCGTAAGGCTGTTTATTTATTAAAGATGTTATCTACACATCTGTACTATGTGTTACAAAGATTTCCCTGGAGTTTTAATTTATCTTTTGACTTTGCGTTTTTAAATGTGCAAAATGCTTTTTAAAATTTGAATTTATAAAACTTCAATAATTTTGAGTTTCTGTTATATTTTGAAAGTTCTTCATGTGAGATCATAAATAACATTTTTACCTAAAATATTAGATAATTTTATTTTTCACGTTTAAATTTTGTTCTATCTGGAATGAATTTTGCTATGTGATGTCTACTCAATGTCTTAACATCATTTATTTGGTAAAGTATCTTTAGGCCACTAAAATTTCATTATCACTTTCATATACTCAATTTCTATATTTATTTAAGTATATTTATGGACTTTACATTTGTTCCTCTAGTGTTTTATTTATTTATAGATTAGCATCCTATTTTTAATTACTGTAGCTATATAGTTGTTGTTGGAATCAGCCAGGGCTAATTTCTGCTCACAACTCTTCTATTATAGCTGGAATTTTCCTGCTTATTAATGAGCTGAGCTTTTATTTATTTATTTATATTGGTTAGGAATAGTTACTCTAGTTCTTTAAAAATCCTGTTGTCAATTTAATTAGGAATTCATTACATGTGTATATGTATTTAGGAAAAATTGGAGACTTTATGATATTGTTTTCTTATGTAAGGAGTGAGTATGCCTTATTTTATTTTCTTTTTTTTCCCTCAGAATAGAATTTTGAAGTTGTGTTTGTATAGCTCTAGTGTATTTCTCATTAAATTTATTCCTATTTTAAAATGTGTATTTTTAAAAATATTATGAAATACTTTAAACAGAATGATGTATTAACAAACATATTGAACAACAACTTACCCACACCATCCAGCTAAAGAAATGATTCCATATCAATACAGTTAAAGCTTTATGTCAACACTTTTATGTCTAGCTTTTTTCATTTATAGTATTTTTGAAATGTATCTATGTTATAGTAGATCAGGAGTTGGTTCATTGTTATTGTATGAACAGGCCACATTTTGTTTATCCATTTTCTAGTTTTTGACTACAATGAATAATGCTGCTATGAAATCTGTGTGCATGCCTTTTTGTGGACATACCCACCCCTGCCCCCATCAAGTAAATTCCTAAAAGTAGAAGTGAAAATTTATGTTTAGACTTTTGAAAAATTATCAAATGTTTTCCATTGTAGTTGTACCATTTTACATTCCTACCAGTAATGCATGAAGGTTACAGTTTATCTACCTCCCTTCCAACACGTTGTATTTTCTGTCTTTTTTATGAAAGGCATTATAGTTGATATATAGCTGTAACTCATTGCAGTTTCAATTAACATTTTTGTAATGAATATTGATTTGGGTCATCATCTCATGTGATCATTAACCACCTGCATATCTACATTGTTGAAATCTATTCAAATCTTTTGATCACTGTTTAATTGGGTTGTTGTTTTTGAATTGTAAGATTTTATGTACTCTTGATACAAGTCAGATATATAATTTGAAAATATTTTCCCCCATTCTTAGGAGACTGTGGTTTGCCTTTTCATTTTATTCATGGTGTCTTTTGAAACACACATTTTTTCTTTCATTATTATGTAGTCTAATTTATGGAATTTTTCTTTTATAAATCGTGTTGTTTCTAAGAACTCTGTCAAATGCAAGGTCAGAACATGATCTCTTATGTTTTCTTCTGGAAATTTTATTTTTATGCTGGTCTATGTTCTATGATGAATTAATTTGGTGACATAAAGATCTAAGTAATTGTTTATGCATGTTCATATAATTATACCAATATCATTTGTTAAAAATACTGTCCTTTTCCTATTGCATTGTCTTGGCACCTGTGTCGAAAATCAACTGTAAGAGTTCAATTCTGTCCCATTGATTTATATGCTTAACTTTATACCAAAACCACTTTTCCTTGGACAAAATAATTGTTTTATGTATGAAACTGTGTAGTGTAATTCTTCAAATTTGTTTTACTTTTTCAAAATTGTTTGGCTTTTTCAGGTGACTCATAATGTCTCACATATTTTGGAAACAGTTTGTCAATTTTTGCAAAACAGGCTTTTAATATTTTGATATGGAGTGCATTGAATTTGTGGATTGTTTTGGAGAGAATTGCTGCTTTTGAAATTTTTAGTCTTCTAATCCATGATCATAAAAATATTTTTCATTTACTTTTATTTTAAATTTCTCTCAGCAATGTTTTGGAGTTTTTCATTTAGATCTTATTTTATTAAATTTATTTTCAAGTATTTTTTTCTTTTTGGAGGCTATTGTGAATGGAATTGTTTCCTTAATTTTATTTTTGGATTATTCACTGATAGTGTTTAGAAATAAAATTAATTTCACTTTTTATATATTCATACTATATCCTGCTACTATAATAAACTTGTTTTTTTAAGCATTTTTTCTTATTAGTGTATTAGTATTTTCTACTTACAGAATTATGTCATCTGTGAATAGAGTTTTTTCTTTCCTATAGTGATGACTTTCTCCCTTCTCTCCCTCCTTCTTTTCCTTCCTTTCTTCCTTCAACATTATTTCACTGCCTAGAACCACAGCACAATATTGACCAAAAGTAGCAAGAGCAGGTGTCCCTAGCTTCTTGCTGATATTAGGGGAAAAACATTCAGTCTTTCGCCATTAAGTAAAATTTTAAATATGAGATTTTCACAGATAGTCTTTAGGAGGTTAAACAACTACCCTTATATTTCTAGTTTTTTAAGAATTTTATTATGTTTGTATAAACTAGTGTCAATTTTTCTGCATTAATTGAGATATTCATGTGGTATTTTTCCTGCCCTTTATTATATTAACTGTATGTATTATATTAATTGATTTTCAGTTGTTAAACCAACTTTGCATTCCTAAGATAAATTCTACTTGATCATGGTATAAAATTATTTTTATATGTTTTTGTTACTATTTTGTTAAAGATTTTTTCTGTCTATGTTCATAAAAGATATTAGTCATAGCCTCCTTTGGTTGTGATATCTTTGTCTGGCTTGTATCAGGGTAACACTGGCCTCATAGAATATGTTGGAAAATGTTCTCTTATTAATTGAAAGTGTTTGTGAATGATTGGTATTTCTTCTTTAAATAGATGGTAGAATATAACACTGAAGCAATCTGTGTCTAAGCCTCCCTTTGGGGGAATATTTCTAACCATTATTTCAATTTGTTTATTTTCTATTTATTATTTTTCTTTCTACTTTCCTATAGTCTTGAGTCAGTTTTGGTAACTTTTGTCTTCCTAGAATTTATCGATTTCATCTAAATTGTCTATTTGTTGACCTATTTTTTCCCATATTCTATATTCTAAAGGGTTGGTAATAGTTATATTTTTTTATTCCTAATTATGATAATTTCTGTGTTTTTTTCTGTTGTCTTCGTCAGTCTGTATCACACTGACTGTTGGCACACTTTTTCTGTAAAGAACTAGATAATAAATGTTTTATGACTTACAGGTCATAGAGTGTCTACTGCAACTAATTAATCCTGTTACTGTAGTGTGAAAACAGCCATAGACAATACATAAATGTACATTGCTGTGCTCCAATAAATGTACATTGTGTGCTCCAAAAATTTTTATTTTATTTTATTTTTGTAGAAAACAGTCCACAAGCCAGAGTGGACATAGTTGGCTGACCCCTGATATAGCTACAGGTTTATGAATTTTGTTGTTATTTTCAGAGAACCAATTTTTTAAATTTCATTGACTTTCTCCCTTGTGTTCTATTTTCTTTTATTTATTTATTTAGTTAGTTAGTTAGTTATTTGGCTGCAGTGGGTCTTATTTGCAGAACGCAGGATCTTTTGTTGTGGCACACAGGCTCTTCATTGTGGTGTGTGGGCTTCTCTCTAGTTGTGGTGCATGGGGTCCAGAAAGTGCGGGCTCAGTAGTTGCATCTCACAGTCTCTCTAGTTGTGCTGCATGGGCTCTAGAATGTGTGGGCTTAGTTGTCCCACAGCATATGGATCTTTGTTCCCCGACCAGGGATTGAACCTGCATCCCCTGCATAGGAGGGCAGATTCTTAACCCCTGCACCACCAGGGAAGTTGCTGTATTTTCTTTAAAAAAAAATCATCGATTTCTGCTCTATATTATTTATTTTTTTGCTTGCTCTGAGTTTAGTATTCTTCCGTTTTCTAGTTTCTCCTAATAGTAGCTTAGCTAACTGATTCAGGACTTTTCTTTCTTCCCATCTAGGCATTTGCAATATAAATTTTCTTCTAAGTACTACTTGGCCTGTTGTCTATATAGGTTGATATATTCTATTTTTGTTACCATTAATTCGAAATGTTTTTTAAATTCCCTTGGAATTTTTTCTTGACCCATTGGTTATTTAGAAGAGGATAATTTAATTTCAAAATATTTGAGAATCTCCCATATTTCTTTCTATTATTGATTTCTAATTTAAGTCTGCGGTGGTCAGAGAGCATAATTTGTATGACTTCAATGTTTTAAAATTTACTTGTTTGTGGCCTAACAAGTAAATTTTCTATGGTCTACCTTAGAAAATGTTCCATGTATGCTTAAAAATACTGCATATTCTGCATTGGATTCAACATTTTATATAAGTTAGGTCAAGTTTGTAATAGTGTTATTAAGCTCTTCTATGCCCTTGCTAATTTTCTGTCTAGTTGTCATATATCAATTATTGATTGTCATGTATTGAAATCTCCAAATATCATTCTTGTTTTGTCTCTTTCTTCTTTCAATCCCTCCCATTTTTGTTTCATGTATTTTGATGCTCATATATTTTGTTATCAGGCCTATGTACATTTATACTTGCTGTTTCTTTCTAATGTATTAACTCTTTTTGGAAAGTTCCTCTATGTCACTAGTGATACTTCTTTTTCTTTTTTTTCTTAAGTCTATTTTGTTTCATGCTAATGCATCCACCTTATTTCTCATATGATTACTGTTTCTATAATATACACTATTCTGTTCCTGGAGTCTAATGTTTGTCTCTTGAAGGCAACTTATATTTGGATCTTTGTTTTACCTAGCTAGATATTGTCTAACTTTTAATGGGTCTACAGTCCATTTGCATTTAATATGGTTATTGATATGGTTGGTATTTTCATTTCCTGTTTTGCTATTGATTTTCTATACATAAGATTTTTTTTCTCATAATTTAAAATTATTTTTTTAAGCTTTTCTAGCCATTACTACTTTAACCATAGCTGTCTACAATTTATCTGATCCTCTTTTATCTTTGGTAGTAACCCTCGACTTTCTAACCTGAGCAATGTAAATATCAGTATACTTTACAGTTTTGTGCATCTCCCCATCCTCCTCCTCTCAGCATCACCACACATTATAGTTCATTATTTTATTTTTCTTAGTTCTTCACTTTTTACATTAATATATCTAATATTTGGTTTATATTCTTTAAATTACATTTTGACCCCTCATATTAAACTTGAAAATGTCACTGTGGTTTATAATGCTCCCAGTATACAATCTTCCTTCCTCTCCTACCTATTATTAGTCATATTATTTCTACATCCATGTAGTTTCTAATGTATTCATTCTGTTCTATAAATATAAATCCCACAAAAATTTAGACTTAATTATAAATTTAAATCAATGTATTGCTCTCTGAGAGATATTTCATTGTTAATTAAGCACCCAGTGTTTTTGTTAATTAAATTATATTCTATAGTAGTTTTTAAATAAAGTGTTTATGCAAACTATACTGTCTGAGTTCTCTTATATTTATAAATATTCATTGCACTTAACTTGTGGCAGTTTGATTGGCTATAAAATTCTTGAACCACTCTCCCCTAGAACAGAGATATCATACAAATGTCACATAAATTTTAATATTACTGTAGAAGTCTAAGACCTACCTCAGATTTTTTTTTAATCTTCCACATAGCTTGATATTTTATTTTGCCTTAAATATTCTGGTATTAGTTTGCTGGAAATGCCATAACAAAATACCAGAGACTGAGTGGCTTAACTAAGAGACATTTCTTTTCTCCTTGTTCTGGATGCTGGAATTTCAAAAGTAAGGTGCCAGTAGAGTTTATGTCGTCTGTCCACTCACCTTGGCTTGTAGTTGGTGATTCTCTTATTGCTTCTTCACATAGTTATCCCTCTATTAATATGCATCTTTTTATTTTTTAAAAATTTTTACTGGAGTATAGTTGATTTAATATTGTACATTTTTAAAAGTCTTATCTCCAAATACAGTCACATTCGGAATTAATGGGGATTAAGCCTTCAACACCTTGCAAAAGTCAGTTATTTTAAACAGCCATTGATTTTTCAAGGATGTACTACATTAATGATCATTTTTTTAATCTTTGGTTTTCTTTAGGAAAATGATGTTTCCTTCAATGCCTAGGTTTAGGTCTTTTTATTTTGGAAACTTTTCTTGGATTCTATCTTGGAACTTTTCAAATTTGATTCTTTTATTTCAAAAGGACATAGTTGTGTACATGTGGCATCTCTTTTGTCTTTCCTAATAAATATTTATATTTTCTTTCAATTTCCTGTTTGTTTTCCCTCAATTTTTCTTTCTTTTCTCTTTTCTACATTCTGTTCTGTATATCCCTAACTGCTCTCAGCAGTGTCTACATTTTCTTTATGTTACTTCATATATAGAATTTGTTTCTGGCATGATTTTCTTTTTCTTTTTTTACCTTTTTTTTTTTTTTTTTTTTTTACTTTTCATTGTTTTAACTGAGGTGTCAAATCCTGAATCATGTCTTGCTGTTATTTTGCACTATCATCCTAAACTTTGAACACCTCTGATTTTATCTCAATGTCTCATCCTTTTTTAAAGTTTACATAATTTTGTTTTATTTACTTACTTATTTTTATTGACAAATAGTTGATTTACAATATTATATTAGTTTTATGTATACAACATATTATTTCAATATTTTTATAGATTATACTGGTTTAAAGTTATTATAAAATATTAGCTATATTCCTGTTCTGTATAATATATCCTGTAGCTTAATTTATTTTATACATAATAATCTGTGACTTTTAATCCCCTACCATTATCTTGTATCTCCCCATCTTTTTGAATTTATGTGTGGTGACCCCTTTCATCTGCTTGCTGATGATTTATTTTTGTGTGTGTTGAGTGTTCTTCCCTGCTTTCATTATGTATCTAACCTCCTATTCTCTTTTAGTGTTACAAGTAGTGTCTTTGTACATTGTATTGTTGCCTATTTTAGTATTTCTCACCATTGAATAAAATTTATATTTTGCCTCAACTATTTGCAACAGGTTTGCAGGAATAAGCCAGGGAAGTATTCTAAGCCAGAAGAAATACTATCTAGATTACAGTGAAGCTCTACACAGCATACAGTCATCTTGCTTTCATTGATTTGGCTTTAACTTCTTCCCAGTCAATAGAGATCAGTAACTGCATGATTACTAAAAGGGATAACATTTCTTTTATATGGCATGCTTCACAGAGAGACAACATCCTACTAAAATGACTTCTCTGTGTATTTCTTCATCAGGTTGGACTCCTCTGCTTCTTCATCATGTGAAATGGAGTTAAAGAAAGGTTTTACTGTTGGAGCAAACACCCCATTACCATTGTTCTAAAGATAATGTGAATTTGACCCTTCAAGGCAAGCTATCTACTCTAGAAAACTGTGCTCAGATTCCACATTTCTCTGAGATCTCCCACTGTAGATGTCATGTCAACTGTCTCTCCACTGTTTCTTGTAACTTTCAGTACATCTCACAGTTCCTGCTTGAACATTATGAGGGGACATTATGTGTAATTCCTAGTTTCACTGAAATTTCAACGTGAGTACATTTTATTCTTCTAATTGTTTGGGGGATATTTTTCTTTTCTTTTTCTTTTTTTTCTCATGAGAAGAATGTAGTGGAAATGCCTTCACACAGTCTCATAAATATAAAATTATAATTAATGCATATCTTTTAATGTACTGACTATGTTTCAGAGATTATTCCAAGTGCTATGTCTGTATTAACTCATTTAGTGAAATCAGAATATCTAATTTTGTATATATTCATGTTATGCATCTTCATGGTGAGGAGATCATCTAAGGCTTTTATTAGACTTTCAAAAGAATATAGAATTTCAAAATGATTTTAAAATACTGATTTCAGGGGCTTCCCTAGTGGTGCAGTGGTTGAAAATCTGCCTGCTAATGCAGGGGACATGGGTTTGAGCCCTGGTCTGGGAGGATCCCACATGCCGCAGAGCAACTAGGTCCGTGAGCCACAACCACTGAGCCTGCGCATCTGGAGCCTGTGCTCTGCAACAATAGAGGCTGCAATAGTGAGAGACCTGTGCACTGCAATGAAGAGTGGCCCCCACTTGTCACAACTAGAGAAAGCCCTCACACTGAAACGAAGACTCAACACAGCAAAAATAAATAAATAAATAAATAAATAAATAAATAAATAAATAAAATACTGATTTCAAAAGTAATATGATTAGCAAATTAGAAGGTCTTGAATGTAATTATGCTAGACCCACTGGTTCTAAAACCCAAGGGACCAGAAAATTATTAAAATCAATCTGAAATTCCAAATGTGCACTAAATATCCTCTACAGATTTTATAAATATATCATATGTTTATTAACGATTGTTTACTTGTTCCAAATTTATGGAGATGTATCTGTGGTGAATAAAATACAAATTTATACTGCATATTTGTCAATGCATGTTTTCTTAATCAATAATTAATAATAGTTAACATTTATTGAGCATTTAAAATAGAAAGCTTTTATATGTGTATTTTTCTGTTTCATTTAAATTCTTAAAACAACGCTGTGAGGTTGGCTCTGTTGTGATTACCCAGTTTTTGAGGTTAAGAGATCAAGGTATAAGAAAGTTAAGTAGTTTGACAAAGGCCATATGGGTAGTAAATGGTGGAGTGAGGTCTGAACCCAGGGTATCAATTTCCAGAGCCTTAGTCTTGTTACATTAAAATGACTCTCTGTATATTCTGAAAGTCATCCTTTCACATTTGAGATCTGTCAAGTTTTGTTTGTTTAAAATATTGAAACAGAGTCTTCACTACATGACAATACTGAGAAACTTTACGTGAAACAGAGTTTACACTTCTTCTGATAATCAGTGTGTCATGCTTGGGAGCTTATTTACTATATGATGCAGTAAAATGGTTAGAAAATTAACCTAGTTTGTAGTGAAGAAAGACCAGTCAGGGAAGACAGAATGAGACTGGTTTAAAGGAGCAGGACTAGCAATAAAATGTTAAGAAGGGTTTTGACAAGATTTCGAACAGAAGAATCAATGTAATATCTTTCAGATTTCACTCAGTAGAAAATGGAGAAATGTAAGGGTGAACTATGTTGGTTCTGTCCTATGTCAGAAAAGCAGGAAAATTGTCTTGGATCCATATGCAAGTTATCAGTGTCTTTATTCTGCTTTTGCCATCTTTGTTTCAACCTCCACATCCTCTCTGTCTTCTTGTCTGATCAGCACTTCCTTTTGGTCCTTCCAAGGGATCAACAATTTCTTCATCTTTTTAGTCCACTGATCAACCACACCACATGACCTTTGTTCTGGGTCTATACATGTTTCAGACTCTCTAGAGAAGAACTGTCACTATGGGCTGCTTGCACCAGCATAGCCTTGCATCTCTGCTCCATCTCTTTCCCAGATCTTGTACGTGAAATAGGGAATTTGGAATGATTGCATGTATTTGGTGTGTTAGGAAGTAAACACACTGAGAAAAAAATAATATTAAAATGATATACAAATAGAGGATTATAGATTCATTTAAAGAATCCATGAAATTTTAAACATTTCTAGCTTCACCAAACTTTTTTTTCCATAACTGGCTTGAGTTTTATCTATCTGTAAGTCATCATATAAGTTACTAGTAGCATAGTACAAATGAACAGTCTTATAAAGTAATGAGATTCAAAAGTACAAACAAATTACAATTGAATTTGTAGTTCAATTATAAAAGAGAAGGTTGAGTGGCACAATCTTTCTGCTTTGTCATTATCTGATTCTGTTCTTACTGTGTCTTATCATGAAGACATTAAACACAGTCACTTGATTTGTTTTTATGGAGTTTCTAGGTGAGAGATATTGTTAATGAAAATATTGTCTCTAACCTTCAAACAACTGTGTAAGGTAAATATTATTATCCCCACTTTAAATATGAGAAAATAAGGTTTTGGAAAGTAATTGGAGGATTTTTTATTTAAGCTGGTAGATTAAACATGCATGTTCTATCCCAATATCCCATGAAAATTACATAAACATTTGTTTACAAGCATAAAGTTAAAATGAAATAGCAGCAAAGAAAATAATTATAATGTTTTGGGAAGCTGTAAAGCAGACAGATGCATGGGAAATAATAGATCAGAGAGTGATATTCCCTTAGGTAGCAGTGGAAAAAATAAAAAGCAACTCAGTATATACCAAAATAAAGGAAGGAAGGAAGGAAGGAAGAAGAAAGAAAGAAAGAAAGAAAGAAAGAAAGAAAGAAAGAAAGAAAGAAAAAGAAAGAAAGAAAGAAAAACAAAATGTCCATAATCTTGTGCAAGCAGGTATCACAATACTAGGGGTGAAGGCAAGGATAAAAACATTATAATATCTTATAATGGAAGACATTAATTCCCTCTCCCACTCTGCCTAGTTGGACAACTGCTTCAGAAGAAAAAGAAGAAAGATATATTTTTTACAGAAGACAAAACAGTGTTTCTTGCTTTGGGGACACCAGGCCAAGGTAAAGGTAGTGGCCCTAAAAGAGGACATTTAAATGAATACTTATAAATAGAAAATCAAGTCAAACATTGTTAAAACTCTGAATACTCTGGACAAAGAAAAGATGCTACAAGATTCCTGAGAGAAACAATGCCTGCCCCCTGCTCCTTGCCACTCACAGAGTCTAAAATAAAACATCAGGAAATATAAATGAGTCTGAGACTTTCAATAGCAAAACTGAAGCCAAAAGACTAAGAAGATAAAATTTAAATTTACTACAAATGCTTCCCAATCTGGATATTCCTACCAAGTTGGTGTGTGAATTTATTTTGATGGTACAATAAGCACATTGAGGCTTATAAAATTTTACTTTCCCTGAACTTTTTCTCAAAAATGTTCTAAGAGATATGCTCTAGCTACTAAAACATTGAAGGAAACAAAAGGGGAAAAAGGAGAATAGAATAGAATACAGCTACTGAACACTTGAAATGTGGTTACTCTAAATAGGGATGCACTTTAAGTCAGGAGTTGGCAACCATTTTCTATGAAGTACCAAGTGGTAAATATTTTTGACTTTGTAGTTTGTACAACTCTGCTATAGTGACATGAGGCAGCCAATGACAATAAGGAACAAACGAGGGAGGATGTGTTCCAATAAAACTTTATTTATAAAATCAAGTAAGAAGCAAGATTTGGCCAACAGGTTTGATGACTACTTCTCTTAGTATAGGATGCACTGTAGGGCAGAAGTAAGAAGAACTACAGTCCTGCAGCCTGTGGAATGACAGCCACATTCACAGAAAGATTAAAAAAATGAAAAGGCAGAGGGGTATGTACCAGATGAAGGAACAAGATAAAATCACAGAAAAACAACAAAATGAAGTGGAGATAGGCAAATTTCCAGAAAAATAATTCAGAATAAAGATAGTGAAGATGATCCACTACCTTGGAAAAGAATGAGGCAAAGATCGAGAAGATGCAAGGAAAGTTTAAAAAAGACCTAGAAGAATTAAGGAACAAGCAACTAGAAGAATTAAAGAAAAAAAAGACAGAGATGAATACAATAACTGAAATGAGAAATACACTAGAAGGAATCAAGAGGAGAATAGTGGATAAGTGACGTGGAAGACATAGTGGTGGAATTCACTGCCGCAGAACAGAATAGAGAAAAAAGAATGAAAAGAAATGAAGACAGCATAAGGGAGTTCTGGGACAACAGTAAACACACAAACATTCACATGATAGGGGTCCCAGAAGGAAAAGAGAGAGAGAAAGGACCAGAGAAAATATTTGAAGACACTATAGTTGAAAACTTCCCTAACATGGGAAAGGAAATAGCCACCCAAGTCCAGGAAGCACAGAGAGTCCCAGGCAGGATAAATCCAAGGATAAACATGCCGAGAAATATAGTAATCAAACTGAAAGAGATTAAAGACAAAGAAAAGTTATTAAAAGCAACAAGGGAAAAATGAAACCTAGCATACAATGGAACTCCCATAAAGTTAACAGCTGATTTCTCAGCAGAAACTCTACAAGCCAGAAGGGAATGCAACTGTATATTTAAAGTGATGAAGGGAAAGAAACTAAAACCAAGATTACTCTATCTGACAAGGATCTAATTCAGATTTGAGGGAGAAATCAAAAACTTGACAGACAAGCAAAAGCTGAGAGAATTTAGTGCCACCAAACCAGCTCTACAACAAATGCTAAAGGACCTTCTCTAAGTGGGAAACACAAGAGAAGTAAAGGACCTACAAAAGCAAACCAAAAACAATTAAGAAAATGGTAATAGGAAGATACATATCTATAACTACCTTAAATGTGTATGGGTTAAATGCTCCAATGAAAAGACACAGGTTCACTGAATGGATACAAAAACAAGACCCATATATATGCTGTATACAGGAGGCCCACTTCAGACCAAGGGACACATACAGACTGAAAGTGAAGGGATGGAAAAAGATATTCCATGAAAATGGAAATCAAAAGAAAGCTGGAATAGCAATTCTCATATCAGAAAAAATAGACTTTAAAATAAATAAAGTTACAAGAGACAAGGAAGGACACTACATAATGATCAAGGGATCAATCCAAGGAGAAATATAACAATTATAAATATATATGCACCCAACACAGGAGCACCTCAATACATAAGGCAACTGCTAACAGCTATAAAACAGGAAATTGACACTAAAACAGTTATAGTGGGGGAATTTAACACCTCACTTACACCAATGGACAGATCATCCAGAGAGAAAATTAATAAGGAAACACAAGTTTTAAGTGACAAAATAGGCCAGGTATAATTAATTGATATTTATAGGACATTCCACTGAAAACAGCAGATTACACGTTCTTCTTTAGTGCACATGGAACATTCTCCAGGATAGATATATCCTGGGTCACAAATCAAACCTTGGTAAATTTAATAAAATTGAAATCATATGAAGCATCTTTTCTGACCACAACACTGTGAGATTAGAAATCAATTACAGGGAAAAAACGTAAAAATTGGAAACACATGGATGCTAAACAATACGTTAGTAAATAACCAAGAGATCACTGAGGAAATCAAAGCAGAAATCAAAAATTACCTAGAGAAAATTGACAACCAAAAAATGGTGATCCAAAACCTATGCAATGCAGCAAAATCAGTTCTAAGACAGAAGTTTATAACAATACATTCCTACCTCAAAAAATAAGAAAAATCTCAAAAACAATCTAACTTTACACCTAGAGAAACTAGAGAAAGAAGAACAAACAAAACCCACAGTTAGCAGAAGGAAAGAAATCCTAATGATCAGAGCAGAAATAAATGAAATATATACAAAGAAAACAATAGGAAAGATCAATAAAACTAAAAACTAGTTCTTCAAGAAGATAAACAAAATTGATAAGCCTTTAGTCAGACACATCAACAAAAACAGGGAGAGGACTCAAATCAGTAAAATTAGAAATGATAAAGGAGAAGTTACAATGGACACCACAGAAATACAAAGCATCGTAAAAGACTACTACAAGCAATTCTATACCAATAAAATGGACAACCTGGAGGAAATGGACAAATTCTTAGAAAGGTATAACCTTCCAAGATTGAACCAGGAAGAAATAGAAAATAAGAACAGACCAATCATAAGTAATGAAATTTAAACTATGCTTAAAAATCTTCCAACAAACAGAAGCCCAGGACCAGATGGCTTCACAAATGAATTCTATCAAACATTTAGAGGAAGGCTAAGACCCATCCTTCTCAAACTCTTCCAAAAAATTACAGAGGAAGGAAACCTCCCAAATTCATTCTACAAGGCTACCATCACCCTGATACCAAAACCAGACAAAGATATGACAGAAAAAGAAAATTACAGACCAATATCACTGATGAATATAGATATAAAAATACTCAACAAATTACTAGCAAACAGAATCCAATGACACATTAAAAGGATCATACACCATGATCAAGTGGGATTTATTCCAGAGATGCAAGAGTCCCTCAATATATGCAAATCAATCAATGTGATACACCATATTAACAAATTGAAGAATAAAAGCCACATGATCATCTTAATAGATGCAGAAGAAGCTTCTAACAAAATTCAACACCCATTTATGATAAAAACTCTCCAGTAAGCAGGCATAGAGGTAACCTACCTCAACAGAATGAAGGCTGTATGTGACAAACCCACAGCAAACATCATTATCAATGGTGAAAAACTGAAAGCATTTTCTCTAAGATCAGGAAAAAGACAAGGATATCCACTCTCGCCAGTATTATTCAACATAGTTTTGGAAGTCCTAGAAATAGCAATCAGAGAAGAAACATAAATAAAAGGAATATAAATTGGAAAAGAAGTAAAACTGTCACTGTGTGCAGACAGCATTATACTATACATAGAGAATCCTAAAGATGCCACAAGAAAACGATTAGAGCTAGTCAATGAATTGGGTAATGTTGCAGATAGAAAATTAATGATAGTAAGAAATCTCTTACTATCTTATGCACTAACAATGAAAGATCAGAAAGAGAAATTAAGGAAACAATCCCATACACCATTGCAACCAAAACTACAATATACCTAGGAATAAACCTACCTAAGGAAGTTAAAGACCTGTACTCAGAATACTATAAGACATTGATGAAAGAAATCAAAGATGACACAAAAAGATGGAGAGATATACTATGTACTTGGATTGGAATAATCAATATTGTGAAAATGACTATACTACTCAAAACAATCTACAGATTCAGTGCAATCCTTATCAAATTACAAAATGGCATTTTTGACAGAACAAGAACAAAGAATCTTAAAATTTGTATGGAGACACAAAAGACCCTGAATATCCAAAGCAATCTTGAGGGAAAAAAGTGGAGCTGGAGAAATCAGACTCCCTGACTTCGGATTATACTACAAAGCTACAGTAATCAAGAGAGTATGGTACTGGCACAAAAACAGAAACATAGATCAATGGAACAGGATAGAAAACCCAGAGATAAACTCACACAACTTTGGTTAATTAATCTTTGACAAAGGGGAAAGTATATATGATGGATAAAAGACAGTCTCTTCATTAAGTGGTGCTGGGAAAACTGGACAGCTACATGTAAAAGAATAAAATTAGAACACTCCCTAACACCATACACAAAAATAAACTCAAAGTCGATTAGAAACCTAAATGTAAGACCAGACACTATAAAACTCTTAGAGGAAAACATAGGAAGAACACTCTTTGACATAAATGTCACCAAGATCTTTTTTGACCCACCTCCTAGAGAAATGGAAATAAAACCAAAAATAAACAAATGGGACTTAATGAAACTTAAAAACTTTTGCACAGCAAAGGAAAGTATAAACAAGACAAAAACACAACCCTCAGAATGGGAGTAAATATTTGTAAATGAATGAATGGGCAAAAGATTAAGCTCCAAAATATATAAACAGCTCATGCAGCTCAATATTAAAAAAACAAACAACCCAATCAAAAAATAGACAGAAGAACTAAATATACATTTCTCCAAAGAAGACTTAAAGATGGCCAAGAGGTACATGAAAAGCTGCTCAAAATCACTAATTATTAGAGAAATGCAGATCAAAACTACAATGAGGTATCACCTTACACCAGTTAGAATGGGCATCATCAGAAAATCTACAAACAACAAATGTTGAAGAGGGTGTGGAGGAAAGGGAACCCTCTTGCATTGTTGGTGGAAATGTAAATCGATACAGTCACTATGGAGAACAGTATGGAGTGTCCTTAAAAAACTAAAAATAGAATTACCATATGACCCAGCAATTCCAGTACTGGGCATATACCCAGAGAAAGCCATAATTCAAGAAGACACATGTGCCCCAAAGTTCATTGTAACACTATTTAGAACAGCCAGGTAATGGAAGCAACCTAAATGTCCATCAACAGACGAAAGTATAAAGAAGATATGGCACATATATAAAATGGAATACTACACAGCCATAAAAAGGAACAAACTGGGTCATTTGTACAGAAGTGGATGGACCCAGAGACTGTCATACAGAGTGAAGTAAGTCAGAAAGAGAAAAACAAATATCGTATATTAACACATATATGTGGAATCTAGAAAAATAGTACAGATGAACCGATTTTCAAGGCAGAAATAAGATATAGAAGTTGAGAACAAATGTGTGGACACCAAGGGGGAAATGGAGGGTGGCAATGGTGGTGGTGGTGGGATGAATTGGAGATTGGGATTGACATATATTCACTAATATGTATAAAGTAGATAACTAATAAGAACCTGCTGTATAAAAAAATAAACTAAAATAAATTCCAAGAAAAAAAAAATCTGTGGGGGGCGCCTTCAAGACTGTGGAGGACTAGGACATGGAGATCATCTTCCTCCCCACAAATACATCAAAACTACATCTACATGTGGAACAACTCCTACAGAATACCTACTGAAGGCTGGCAGAAGACCTCAGACTTCCCCAAAGCCAAGAAACTTGCCACGTACCTGTGTAGGGCAAAAGAAAAATGTAAAAACAGAGGCAAAAGAATAGGTATGGGACCTGCACCTCAGGGAGGGAGCTGTGAAGGAGGAAAAGTTTCCACACACTAGGAAGCCGCTTCACTGCTGAAGGTGGGGGGTGGGCATGGGGGAACTTCAGAGCCATGGAGGAGAGCTCAGCAACAGGGGTGCAGAGGGCAAAGCAGAGAGATTCCCACACAGAGGATCAGTGCTGACCAGCGCTCACCAGCCTGAGAGGCTTGTCTGTTCACCTGCTAGGGTGAGTGGGAAGTGGGTGCTGAGGCTCGGGCTTCAGATTTCAGATCCCAGGGAGAGGACTGTGTTTGGCAGCCTGAACACAGCCTGAAGAGGCCTAGTGCACCACAGCTAGCCAGGAGGGAATCCGGGAAAACTCTAGATCTGCCTAAGAGGCAAGAGACCCTTGTTTCAGTGTGAGCAACGAGAGGGGATTCAGAGCACCACCTAAATGAGCTCCAGAGATGGGTGCGAGTTGCAGCTACCAGTGTGGACCCCAGAGATGGGAATGAAATGCTAAAGCTGCTGCTTCAGCCACCAAGAAGCCTGTGTGCAAGCACAGGTCACTATCCACACCTCCCCTCTTGGGACACTGTACAGCTTGCCACTGACAGGGTCCCATGATCCAGGGACAACTTCCCCAGGAGAACACATGGCATGCCTCAGGCTGGTGCAACGTCACACTGGCCTCTGTCACCATAGGCTCGCCCTACATTCCACACCCCTCCCTACCCCCTGGCCTTAGTGAGCCAGAGCCCCCTAGTCAGACACTCCTTTAACCCCATTCTGTCTGGGTAGGGAACAGATGCCTTCAGGCGACCTTCACACAGAGCGTGGCCAAATACAAAGCTGAAACCAGGAGCTGTGTGAACAAGGAAGAGAAAAGGGAATTCCTTCCAGCAGTCACAGGAGCAGTGGATTAAATCTCCGCAAGCAATTTAAGGTACCCTGCATCTGTGGAATACCTGAATAGACAACGAATCATAATCATCCCAAAATTGAGGTGGTGGACTTAGGGAGCAACTGTAGGCTTGGGGCTTGCTTTCTGCATTGAATTTGTTTCTGGTTTTATATTTACCTTAGTTTAGTATTTAGAGCTTATTATCATTGGTAGACTTGTTTATTGATTTGCTTGTTCTCTTCCTTTTTAATTTTTATATATGTATATATATATTTTTTCCATTTTTTTCTTTTTGTGAGTGTGTAGGTATATGCTTCTTTGTGTGATTTTGTCTGTATAGCTTTGCTTTTGCCATTTGTCTTAGGGTTCTGACTGCCTGTTTTTTGTTTTTATGTTTTGTTTTGTTTTAATACAGTTTTTAGCACTAGCTATCATTGGTGGATTTGTTTCTTGGTTTGCTTGCTCTCTTCTTTTTTTCTCTCATTCTTTTTTTTATTACTTTTTTTTTATTGTTAATATATTTTTTTGTATTTTAAATATTTAATTTTTATTTCTTTCATTCTTTCTTTTTATTTCTCCCTTTTCTTCTGAGCCATGTGGCTGACAGGGTCTTGGTGCTCTTTCTGGGTGTCAGGCCTGAGCCTCTGAAGTGAGACATTGGTCCAACAGAGACCTCCTGGCCCCATGTAATATCAAACAGTGAGAGCTCTCCCAGAGATCTCCATCACAATGCTAAGACCCAGCTCCACTCAATGACCAGCAAGGTACAATGCTGGACACCCTATGCCAAACAACTGGCAAGAGAGGAACACAACACCACCTATTCACAAAGAGGCTGCCTAAAATAATAATGTGACAAACATCCTAAAACACACCACTGGACGTGGTCCTGCACACCAGAGGAACAATATCCAGCCTCATCCACCAGAACATCGGCACAAGTTCCCTCCACAAGGAAGCCTACACAACCCACTAAACAAACCTTAGCCACTGGGAGCAGACACCAAGAACAACAGGAACTATGAACCTGCAGCCTGCAAAAAGGAGACCCCAAATACAGTAAGTTAAACAAAATGAGAAGACAGAGAAATATGCAGCAGATGAAGGAGCAAAGTAAAAACCCACCAGACCAAACAAATGAGGAGGAAATAGGCAGTCTACCTGAAAAAGAATTCAGAGTAATGATAGTAAATGTGACCCAAAATCTTGGAAATAGAATGGAGAAAATACAAGAAATGTTTAACAAGTGTCTAGAAGAAATAAAGAGCCAGAGAAAATGATGAACAAAACAATAAATGAAATTTAAAATTCTCTAGAAGGAATCAATAGAGAATAACTGAGGCAGAAGAATGGATAAGTGACCTGGATGGCAAAATAGTGGAAATAACTACCACAGAGCAGAATAAAGAAAAAAGAATGAGAAGACTTTAGGACAGTCTCAGAGACCTCTGGGACAACACTAAATACACCAACATACGAATTATAGGGGTCCCAGAAGAAGTAGAGAAAAAAAAGGACTCAAAAAATATTTGAAGACATTATAGTTGAAAACTTCCCTAACATGTGTAAGAAAATACCCAATCAAGTCCAGGAAGTGCAGAGAGCCCCATACAGGATAAATCCAAGGAGAAACATGTCAACACACATATTAATCAAACTATCAAAAATTAAATAAAAAGAAAAAATATTAAAAGCAGCAAGGGAAAAGCAACAATTAACATACAAAAGAATCCCCATAAGGTTAACAGTTGATCTTTCAGCAGAAACTCTGCAAGCCAGGAAGACATATTTAAAGAGATGAAAGGGAAAAACCTACAACCGAGATTACTCTACCCAGCAAGCAACTCATTCAGATTCAATGGAGAAATTAAAACCTTTACAGATAAGCAAAAGCTAAGAGAAATCAGCACCACTAAACCAGTTCTAAAACAAATGCTAAAGGAACTACTATAGGCAGCATGAAACAGAAGAGAAGGAAAAGACTTACAATAACAAACCCAAAATAATTAAGGAAATGGTAATAAGAACATACATATCAATAACTACCTTAAAAGTAAATGGATTAAATGCTCGAAACAAAAGACATAAACTGGCTGAATGGATACAAAAACCAGACCTGTACATATGTTATCTATGAGAGATACACTTCAGACCTAGCGACACATACAGACTGAAAGTGAGGAGATGGAAAAAGATATTCCAAACAAATGGAAATGGAAAGAAAGCTGGAGCAGCAGTTCTCGTATCAAACAATAGACTTTAAAATAAAGACTATTACAAGAGACAAAGAAGGACACTACGTAATGATCAAGGGATCAATCCAAGGAGAAGATATATCAATTGTAAATGTGTATGCACCCAACACAGGAGCACCTCAATACATAAGGCAAATGCTAACAGCCATGAAAGAGGAAATCAACAGTAACACCATAATAGTAGGGGACTTTAACACCTCACTTTCACCAATGGACAGATCATCCAAAATGAACATTAATAAGGAAACACAAGCTTTAAATTATACAATAAACCATATGGACTTAATTGATGTTTATAGGACATTCCATCCAAAAAAGCAGATTACACTTTCTTCTCAAGTGTACATAGAACATTCTCCAGGATAGATCATACTTTGGGTCACAAATCAAGCCTTGGTAAATTTAACAAAATTAAAATGGTTTCAAGTATTATTTCCTACCACAACACTCTGAGACTAGATATCAATTACAGGAAAAAATCTGAAAAAATACAAACACATGGAGGCTAAACAATACACTACTTAATAACCAAGAGATCACTGAAGAAATTAAAGAAGAAATCAAAAAAAACCTAGAAAAAAATGAAAATGAAAACAAGCTGACCCAAAACCTATGAGATGCAGAAAAGGCAATTCCTACAAGGAAGTTTATAGCAATAAAATCCTACCTCAAGAAACAAAAAACATCTCAAATAAACAACCTAACCTTGCACCTAAAGAAATTGGTGAAAGAAGAACAAATAAACCAAAAAGTTAGCTGAAGTAAAGAAATCATAAAGATCAAATCAGAAATAAATGAAAAAGAAATGAAGGAAATGACAGCAAAGATCAATAAAACTGAAAGCTGGTTCTTTGAGAAGATAGATGAAATTGACAAACCATTAGCCAGACTCATCAAGAAAAGAAGGGAGAAGACAAATCAATAGAATTAGAAATGAAAAACTAGAAGTAAAAACGGACACTACAGAAATACAAAGGATCATGAGAGATGATTACAAGCAACAACATGCCAATAAAATGGACAACCTGGAAGAAATGGACAAATTCTTAGAAAAGCACAACCTTCCGACACTGAACCAGGAAGAAATAGAAAATATAAACAGATGAATCACAAGCACTGAAATTGAGACTGTCATTAAAAATCTTCCAACAAACAAAAACCCACCACCAGGTGGCTTCACAGACGAAACCTATCAAACATTTTAGAGAAGAGCTAACACCTATTTTTCTCAAACTCTTCCACAATATAGAAGAGGGAGGAACACTCCCAAACCCATTCTATGAGACCACCAACACCATGATACCAAAACCAGACATAGATGTCACAAAAAAAAGAAAACTACAGACCAATATCACTGATGAACATTGATGAAAATATCCTCAACAAAATAGGAGCAAACAGAATCCAACAGCAATTACAATGATCATACACCATGATATAGTGGGTTTTTTGCCAGAATGCAGATTCTTCAATATATGCAAATCAATCAATGTGATGCACCATATTAACAAATTGAAGGATAAAAACCATAGATCAGGGGAAGGCGGAAGATGGCGGAAGAGTAAGACGCGGAGATCACCTTCCTCCCCACAGATACACCAGAAATACATCTACACGTGGAACAACTCCTACAGAACACCTACTGAAGGCTGGCAGAAGACCTCAGACCTCCCAAAAGGCAAGAAACTCCCCATGTACCTGGGTAGGGCAAAAGAAAAAACAGAGACAAAAGAATAGGGACGGCACCTGCACCAGTGGGAGGGAGCTGTGAAGGAGGAAAAGTTTCCACACTCTAGGAAGCCCCTTCGCGGGCGGAGACTGCGGGAGGCGGAGGGGGGAGCTTCGAAGCTGCGGAGGAGTGCACAGCAACGGGTGCGGAGGGCAAAGCGGGGAGATTCCCGCACAGAGGATCGGTGCCGACCGGCACTCACCAGCTCGAGAGGCTTGTCTGCTCACCCGCCGGGGCGGGCGGGGCTGCGAGCTGAGGCCGGAGCGCAGGGAGAGGACTGGGGTTGGCGGCTTGAACACAGCCTGAAGGGGTTAGTGCACCACAGCTAGCCGGGAGGGAGTCCGGGGAAAACCCTGCACCTGCAGAAGAGGCAGGAGACTTTTCCTTCCCTCTTTGTTTCCTGGGGCGTGAGGAGAGGGGTTTAAGAACGCTGCTTAAAGGAACTCCAGAGACGGGCGCGAGCCGCGGCTAAAAGCGCGAACCCCAGAGACGGGCGCGAGCCGCGGCTGAAAGCGCGGAATCCAGAGACGGGCGCGAGCCGCGGCTGAAAGCGCGGAATCCAGAGACGGGCGCGAGCCGCGGCTGAAAGCGCGGAATCCAGAGGCGGGCGCAAGCCGCGGCTGAAAGCGCGGACCCCAGAGGCGGGCGGGAGAAGTTAGGGCTGCTGCTGCCGCCACCGAGGGGCCTGTGTGCGAGCACGGGTCACTCTCCACACCCCTCTTCCGCGGAGCCTGTGCAGCCCGCCACTGCCGGGTTCCCGGGATCCAGGGACAACTTCCCCGGGAGAGCGCACAGCGCGCCCCAGGCTGGTGCAAAGTTACGCCGACCTTTGCCACCGCAGGCCCGCCCCGCACTCTGTGCCCCTCCGTCCCCGCCGGCCTGAGTGCGCCAGAGCCCCCAATCAGCGGCTCTTTTAACCCCATCCTGTCTGAGCAAAAGACAGACGCCCTCCAGCGATCTACACGCAGAGGCAGGGCCAAATCCAAAGCTTAGCCCTGGGAGCTGTGAGAACAAAGAAGAGAAAGGGAAATCTCTCCCAGCAGCCTCAGAAGCAGCGGATTAAAGCTCCACAATCAACTTGATGTACCCTGCATCTGTGGAATACCTGAATAGACAACCAATCATCCCAAATTAAGGAAGTGGACTTTAGGAGCAAGATCTATGATTTTTTCCCCTTTCCTCTTTTTGTGAATGTGTATGTGTATGCTTCTGTGTGAGATCTTGTCTGTATAGTCTTGCTTCCACCATTTGTCCTAGGGTTCTATCCGTCCATGTTTTTTTTAAAAATTTTTTTTTCTTAATAATTAATTTTAAAAACCTTATTATACTTTACCTTCGTTCTTTCTTTCTTTCTTTCTGTCCTTCCTTCCCTCCTTTAGACAACGAATCATCCCAAATTGAGGAGGTGGTCTCTGACAGCAAGATTTAGGATTTTTCCCCATTTACCTCTTTTAGTGAGGGTGTATGTGTATGCTTCTGTGTAAGATTTTGTCGGTATAGCTTTGCTTCCAACATTTGTCCTAAGGTTCTTTCCGTCCCCTTTTTTTTTTTTTCTTCTAAATAAGAATTTTTTAATTCAATAACTTTATTATACTTTATTTTATTTTTACTGTATCTTCTTTCTTTCTGTCTTTTTTCCTTCTTTCCCTCCTTCCTTCCTTCCTCCCTCCCTCCCTCCTTTCTTTCCTTCTTGCCTTCTTTCCTTCTTTGCTTCTTTCTTTCTTTCTTCCTTCCTTCCTACCCTCCTTTCCTTCTTTCTTTCCTCATACTTCTACTAATTCCCTCTACTTTTTTTCCCTTTTATCCTGAGCCTGTGGATGAAAAGCTGTTAGTGCTCCAGCCAGGAGGCAGGGCTCTGCCTCTGAGGTAGGACAGCCAACTTCAGGACACTGATCAACAAGAGACCTCCCAGCTCCACATAATATCAAACGGCGAAAATCTCCCAGAGACCTCCATCTTAACACCAGCACCCAGCTTCACTCAACGACCAGCAAGCCACAGTGCTGGAAAACCTATGCCAAACAACTAGCAAAACAGGAACACAACCCCACCCATTAGCAGAGAGGCTGCCTAAAATCATAATAAGGCCACAGACACCCCCAAACACACCACCAGACGTGAACCTGCCCACTAGAGAGACAAGATCCAGCCTCATCCACCACAACACAGGCACTAGCCCCCTCCACCAGGAAGCCTACAAAACCCACTGAACCAACCTTAGCCACTGGAGACAGACATCAAAAACAGGAGGAACTACAAACCTGCAGCCTGCAAAAGGAGACCCCAAACACAGTAAGATAAGCAAAATGAGAAGACAGAAAAACACACAGCAGATAAAGGAGCAAGATAAAAATGCACCAGACCTAACAAATGAAGAGGAAATAGGCAGTCTACCTGAAAGAGAATTCAGAATAATGATAGTAAAGTTGATCCGAAATCTTGGAGATAGAATGGACAATAGATTGGACAAAATGCAAGAATCAGTTAACAAGGACCTAGAAGAACTAAAGATGAAACAAGCAACGATGAACAACACAATAAATGAAATTAAAAGTACTCTAGATGGGATCAATAGCAGAATAACTGAGGCAGAAGAACGGATAAGTGACCTGGAAGATAAAATAGTGGAAATAACTACTGCAGAGCAGAATAAAGAAAAAAGAATGAAAAGAACTGAGGACAGTCTCAGAGACCTCTGGGACAACATTAAACGCACCAACATTCGAATTATAGGGGTTCCAGAAGAAGAAGAAAAAAAGAAAGGGACTGAGAAAATATTTGAAGAGATTATAGTTGAAAACTTCCCTAATATGGGAAAGGAAATAGTTAATCAAGTCCAGGAAGCACAGAGAGTCCCACACAAGATAAATACAAGGAGAAATACGCCAAGACACATATTAATCAAACTGTCAAAAATTAAATACAAAGAAAGCATATTAAAAGCAGCAAGGGAAAAACAACAAATAACACATAAGGGAATCCCCATAAGGTTAACAGCTGATCTCTCAGCAGAAACCCTACAAGCCAGAAGAGAGTGGCAGGACATACTGAAAGTGATGAAGGAGAAAAACATGCAGCCAAGACTACTCTACCCAGCAAGGATCTCATTCAGATTTGATGGAGAAATTAAAACCTTTACAGACAAGCAAAAGCTGAGAGAGTTCAGCACCACCAAACCAGCTTTACAACAAATGCTAAAGGATCTTCTCTAGGCAAGAAACACAAGAGAAGGAAAAGACCTATAATAACGAACCCAAAACAATTTAGAAAATGGGAATAGGAACATACATATCTATAATTACCTTAAATGTAAATGGACTAAATGCTCCCACCAAAAGACACAGATTAGCTGAATGGATACAAAAACAAGACCCTTATATATGCTGTCTACAAGAGACCCACTTCAGACCTAGAGACACATACAGACTGAAAGTAAGGGGATGGAAAAAGATATTCCATGCAAATGGAAGCCAAAAGAAAGCTGGAGTAGCAATTCTCATATCAGACAAAATAGACTTTAAAATAAGGACTATTAAAAGAGACAAAGAAGGACACTACATAATGATCAAGGGATCGATCCAAGAAGAAGATATAACAATTGTAAATATTTATGCACCCAACATAGGAGCACCTCAATACATAAGGCAAATACTAACAGCCATAAAAGGGGAAATCGACAGTAACACATTCATAGTAGGGGACTTAAACACCCCACTTTCACCCATGGACAGATCATCCAAAATGAAAATAAATAAGGAAACACAAGTTTTAAATGATACATTAAACAAGATGGACTTAATTGATATTTATAGGACACTCCATCCAAAAACAACAGAATACACATTTTTCTCAAGTGCTCATGGAACATTCTCCAGGATAGATCATATCTTAGGTCACAAATCAAGCCTTGGTAAATTTAAGAAAATTGAAATTGTATCAAGTATCTTTTCTGACCACAACGCCATGAGACTAGATATCAATTACAGGAAAAGATCTGTAAAAAATACAAACACATGGAGGCTAAACAATACACTACTTAATAATGAAGAGATCACTGAAGAAATCAAAGAGGAAATCAAAAAATACCTAGAAACAAATGACAATGGAGACACAACGACCCAAAACCTATGGGATGCAGCAAAAGCAGTTCTAAGGGGGAAGTTTATAGCAATACAAGCCCACCTTAAGAAGCAGGAAACATCTCAAATAAACAACCTAACCTTGCACCTCAAGCAATTAGAGAAAGAAGAAGAAAAAAACCCCAAAGCTAGCAGAAGGAAAGAAATCATAAAAATCAGATCAGAAATAAATGAAAAAGAAATGAAGGAAACAATAGCAAAGATCAATAAAACTAAAAGCTGGTTCTTTGAGAAGATAAACAAAATAGATAAACCACTAGCCAGACTCATCAAGAAAAAAAGGGAGAAGACTCAAATCAATAGAATTAGAAATGAAAAAGGAGAGGTAACAACTGACACTGCAGAGATAAAAGAGATCATGAGAGATTACTACAAGCACCTCTATGCCAATAAAATGGACAATCTGGAAGAAATGGACAAATTCTTAGAAATGCACAACCTGCCAAGACTGAATCAGGAAGAGATAGAAAATATGAACAGACCAATCACAAGCACTGAAATTGAAACTGTGATTAAAAATCTTCCAACAAAGAAAAGCCCAGGACCAGATGGCTTCACAGGCGAATTCTATCAAACATTTAGAGAAGAGCTAACACCTATCCTTCTCAAACTCTTCCAAAATATAGCAGAGGGAGGACCACTCCCTAACTCCTTCTACGAGGCCACCATCACCTTGATACCAAAACCAGACAAGGATGTCACAAAGAAAGAAAACTACAGGCCAATATCACTGATGAACATAGATGCAAAAATCCTCAACAAAATACTAGCAAACAGAATCCAACAGCACATTAAAAGGATCATACACCATGATCAAGTGGGGTTTATTCCAGGAATGCAAGGATTCTTCAATATACGCAAATCTATCAATGTGATAAACCATATTAACAAATTGAAGGAGAAAAACCATATGATCATCTCAATAGATGCAGAGAAAGCTTTTGACAAAATTCAACACCCATTTATGATAAAAACCCTGCAGAAAGTAGGCATAGAGGGAACTTTCCTCAACATAATAAAGGCCATATATGACAAGCCCACAGCAAACATCATCCTCAATGGTGAAAAACTGAAAGCATTTCCACTAAGATCAGGAACAAGACAAGGTTGCCCACTCTCACCACTATTATTCAACATTGTTTTGGAAGTTTTAGCCACAGCAATCAGAGAAGAAAAGGAAATAAAAGGAATCCAAATTGGAAAAGAAGAAGTAAAGCTGTCACTGTTTGCAGATGACATGATCCTATACATAGAGAACCCTAAAGATGCTACCAGAAAACTACTAGAGCTAATCAATGAATTTGGTAAAGTGGCAGGATACAAAATTAATGCACAGAAATCTCTGGCATTCCTATATACTAATGATGAAAAATCTGAAAGTGAAATCAAGAAAACACTCCCATTTACCATTGCAACAAAAAGAATAAAATATCTAGGAATAAACCTACCTAAGGAGACAAAAGACCTGTATGCAGAAAATTATAAGACACTGATGAAAGAAATTAAAGATGATATAAATAGATGGAGAGATATACCATGTTCTTGGATTGGAAGAATCAACATTGTGAAAATGACTCTACTACCCAAAGCGATCTATAGATTCAATGCAATCCCTATCAAACTACCACTGGCATTTTTCACAGAACTAGAACAAAAAATTTCACAATTTGTATGGAAACACAAAAGACCCCGAATAGCCAAAGCAATCTTGAGAACGAAAGAAGGAACTGGAGGAATCAGGCTCCCTGACTTCAGACTATACTACAAAGCTACAGTCATCAAGACGGTATGGTACTGGCACAAAAACAGAAAGATAGATCAATGGAACAGGATAGAAAGCCCAGAGATAAACCCATGCACATATGGACACCTTATCTTTGATAAAGGTGGCAGTAATGTACAATGGAGAAAGGACAGCCTCTTCAATAAGTGGTGCTGGGAAAACTGGACAGGTACATGTAAAAGTATGAGATTAGATCACTCCCTAACACCATACACAAAAATAAGCTCAAAATGGATTAAAGACCTAAATGTAAGGCCAGAAACTATCAAACTCTTAGAGGAAAACATAGGCAGAACACTCTATGACATAAATCACAGCAAGATCCTTTCTGACCCACCTCCTAGAGTAATGGAAATAAAAACAAAAATAAACAAATGGGACCTAATGAAACTTCAAAGCTTTTGCACAGCAAAGGAAACCATAAACAAGACCAAAAGACAACCCTCAGAATGGGAGAAAATATTTGCAAATGAAGCAACCGACAAAGGATTAATCTCCAAAATTTACAAGCAGCTCATGCAGCTCAATAACAAGAAAACAAACAACCCAATCCAAAAATGGGCAGAAGACCTAAATAGACATTTCTCCAAAGAAGATATACAGACTGCCAACAAACACATGAAAGAATGCTCAACATCATTAATCATTAGAGAAATGCAAATCAAAACTACAATGAGATATCATCTCACACCAGTCAGAATGGCCATCATCAAAAAATCTAGAAACAATAAATGCTGGAGAGGGTGTGGAGAAAAGGGAACACTCTTGCACTGCTGGTGGGAATGTGAATTGGTTCAGCCACTATGGAGAACAGTATGGAGGTTCCTTAAAAAACTACAAATAGAACTACCATATGACCCAGCAATCCCACTACTGGGCATATACCCTGAGGAAACCAAAATTCAAAAAGAGTCATGTACCAAAATGTTCATTGCAGCTCTATTTACAATAGCCCGGAGATGGAAACAACCTAAGTGCCCGTCATCGGATGAATGGATAAAGAAGATGTGGCACATATATACAATGGAATATTACTCAGCCATAAAAAGAAACGAAATTGAGCTATTTGTAATGAGGTGGATAGACCTAGAGTCTGTCATACAGAGTGAAGTAAGTCAGAAAGAAAAAGACAAATACCGTATGCTAACACATATATATGGAATTTAAGAAAAAAATGTCATGAAGAACCTAGGGGTAAAGCAGGAATAAAGACGCAGACCTCTTAGAGAACGGACTTGAGGTTATGGGGAGGGGGAAGGGTGAGCTGTGACAGGGCGAGAGAGAGTCATGGGCATATACACACTAACAAACGCAGTAAGGTAGATAGCTAGTGGGAAGTAGCCGCATGGCACAGGGATATTGGCTCGGTGCTTTGTGACAGCCTGGAGGGGTGGGATGGGGAGGGTGGGAGGGAGGGAGACGCAACAGGGAAGACATATGGGAACATATCTTTATGTATGACTGATTCACTTTGTTATAAAGCAGAAACTAACACACCATTGTAAAGCAATTATACCCCAATAAAGATGTTAAAAAAAATAAAAAATAAAAAAAAAAAAAAAAAAAAAAAAAAAAAAAAAAAAAAAAAAAAAAACCATAGATCAACTCAATAGATGCAGAAAACGCTTTTGACAAAATTCAACACCAATTTATGATAAAAACCCTCCAGAAAGTAGGCAAAGAGGGAACTTACCTCAACATAATAAAGACAATATATGAAAAACCCACAGCCAACATCATTCTCAGTGGTGAAAAAATGAACCATTTCCACTAAGATCAGGAACAAGACAAGGTTGCCCACTCTCACCACTATTACTCAACATAGTTTAGGAAGTTTTAGCCACAGTAATCAGAAAAGAAAAGGAAATAAAAGGAATCCAAATCGGAAAAGAAGAAGTAAAGCTGTCACTCTTTGCAGATGACATGATACTATACATAAAGAGTCATAAAACTCTACCAGAAAACTACTGGAGTTAATCAATGAATTTGATAAAGTATCAGTGTAAAATTAATGCACAGAAATCTGCTGATTCCTATACACTAATGATAAAAATCTAAAAGAGAAATTAAGGGGACATTCCCATTTACCATTGCAACAAGAATAATAAAATGCCTAGGAATAAACCAACCCAAGGAGCCAAAAGACCTGTATGCAGAAAACTATGACACTGATGAAGGAAATTAAAGATGCTACAAACAGATGGAGAGATATACGATGTTCTTGGATTGGAAGAATCAAAATTGTGAAAATGACTATATTACCCAAAGCAATCTACAGATTCAATGCAATCCCTATCAAACTATCAATGGCATATTTCACAGAACTAGAAGAAAAAATTTCACAATTTATATGGGAACACAAAAAGACCCCGAATAGCTAAAGCAATCTTCAGAAAGAAAAATGGAGCTGGAGGAAATCAGGCTCCCTTAGTTCGGACTATACTACAAAGCTATAGTAATCAAGACAGTATGGGGCTTCCCTGGTGGCACAGTGGTTGAGAGTCTGCCTGCCAATGCAGGGGACACGGATTTGTGCCCCGGTCCAGGAAGATCCCACATGCTGCGGAGCAGCTGGGCCCATGAGCCATGGCCACTGAGCCTGTGCGTCCAGAGCCTGTGCTCCACAGCGGGAGAGGCCACAGCAGTGAGAGGCCCTTGTACAGCAAACAAAACAAAACAAAACAAAACAAAAAAACAGACAGTACGGTACTGGCACAAAAACAGAAATATAGATCAATGGAACAGGATAAAAAGCCAAGAGATTAACCTACACACCTATAGTCATCTTATTTTTGATAATGGAGGCAAGAATATAAAATGGAGAAAAGACAACATCTTCAATATGTCATGCTGGGAAAACTGGACAGCTACATGTAAAAGAATGAAATTAGAACATTCCTTAACACCAGACACAATAAATAAACTCAAAATGGATTAAAGGCCTAAATGTAAGGCCAGACACTATTAAACTCTTAGAGGAATACCTAGGCAAAACACTCCATGACATAAATCACGGCAAGATGTTTTCCAACCCACCTCCTAAATAAATGGAAATAAAAACAAAAATAAACAAATGGTGCCTAATGAAATTTAAAAGCTGGGTTTTTTTCTGTTTTTTTTTTTGAATTTTATTTTATTATTGTTTTATACAGCAGGTTCTTATTAGTCATCCATTTTATACACATCAGTTTATACATGTCAATCCCAACCTCCCAATTCATTGCACCACGACCACCACCCCCCGTCACTTTCACCCCTTGGTGTCCATACGTTTGTTTTCTACATATGTGTCTCAATTTCTGCCCTGCAAACTGGTCATCTGTACTATTTTTCTAGATTCCAAATATATGTGTTAATATATGATACTTGTTTTTCTCTTTCGGACTTACTTCAGTCTGTATGACAGCCTCTAGGTCCATCCACGTCTCTACAAATCTCCCAATTTTGTTCCTTTTTATGGTTGAGTAATGTTCCATTGTATATATGTACTACATCTTCTTTATCCAGTCATTTGTCATTGGACATTTAGGTTGCTTCCATGACCTGGCTATTGTAAATAGTGCTGCAATGAACATTGGGGTGCATGTGTGTTTTTGGATTAGGGTTTTCTCTGGGTATATGCCCAGTATGGGATTGCTGGGTCGTATGGTAGTTCTATTTTTAATTTTTAAAATAAGCTCCATAGTTTTCTCCATAGTGGCTGTATCAATTTAAATTCCCAACAACAGTGCGAGAAAGTTCCCTTTTCTCTACACCCTCTCCAGCATTTGTTCTTTGTAGATTTTCTGATGATGCCCATTCTAACTGGTGCGAGGTGATGCCTCATTGTAGTTTCAATTTGCATTTCTCTAATAATTAGTAATGTTGAGCAGCTTTTCATGTACCTCTTTGCCATCTGTATGTCTTCTCTGGAGAAATGTCTATTTCGGTCTTCTGCCCATTTTTGAATTGGGTTGTTTGTTTTTTTTTAATATTGAGCTGCATGAGCTGTTTATATATTTTGGAGATTAATCCTTTGTCCATTGATTCTTTTGCAAATTTTTTCTCCCATTCTGAAAGTTTTCTTTTGTTTATGGTTTCCTTTGCTGTGCAAAAGGTTTTAAGTTTCATTAGGTCCCATTTGCTTATTATTTTTTTTAAATTTCCATTACTCTAGGAGGTGGATCAAAAAATATCTTGCTGTGATTTATGTCAAAGAATATTCTTCCTATGTTTTCCTCTAAGAGTTTTATAGTGTCCGGTATTACATTTATATTTCTAATATATTTTGTGTTTATTTTTGTGTATGGTGTAAGGGAGTGTTCTGATTTCATTCTTTTACATGTAGCTGCCCAGTTTTCCCAGCACCACTTATTGAAGAAACTGTCTTTTCTCCATTTTATATCTTTGCCTCCTTTGTCATCGACTAGTTGACGGGAGGTGCGTGGGTTTATCTCTGGGCTTTCTATCTTGTTCCATTGATTTATATATATTTTTTGTGCCAGTACCATATTGTTTTGATTACTGTAGCTTTGTAGCATAGTCTGAAGTGAGGGAGTCTGATTCTCCTAGCTCCGTTTTTTCCCCTCAATACTGCTTTGTCTATTTGGGGTCTTTTGTGTCTCCATACAAATTTTAAGATTTGTACAGATCTAGCTCTGTAAAAAATGCCATTGTTAATTTGTTAGGGATTGCATTGAAACTGTAGATTGCTTTGGGTAGTATTGTCATTTTCACAACATTGATTCTTCCAATCCAAGAACATGGTATATCTCTCCATCTGTTGGTATCATGTTTAATTTCTTTCATCAGTGTCTTATAATTTTTTTTGTCTCCCTAGGTAGGTTTATTCTGAGGCATTTTATTCTTTTTTTTGCACTGGTAAATGGGAGTGTTTCCTTAACTTTTCTTTCAGATTTTTCATCATTAGTATATAGGAATGCAAGAGATTTCTGTGCATTAATTTTGTATCCTGTAACTTTACCAAATTCATTGATTAGCTCTAGCAGTTTTCTGGTGACATCTTTAGGATTCTTTATGTATAGTATCATGTCATCAGCAAACAGTGACTGTTTTACTTGTTCTTTTCTAATTTGTATTCCTTTTATTTCTTTTTCTTCTCTGATTGCCATGGTTAAGACTTCCAAAACTGGTTGAATAATAGTGGTGAGAGTGGATATCCTTGTCCTTTTCCCAATCTTAGAGGAAATGCTTTCAGTATTTTTGCCATTGAGAATGATGTTTCCTGTGTGTGTGTTGCATATGGCCTTTATTATATTCAGGTAGGTTCCCTCTATTCCCACTTTCTGGATAGTTTTTATAATAAATGGTGTTGAATTTTGTCAAAAGCTTTTTCTGCATCTATTGAGATGATCATATGGTTTTTATTCTTCAGTTTGTTAATATGGTGTATCAAATTGATTGATTTTCATATACTGAAGACTCCTTGCATCCCTGGGAGAAATCCCACTTGATCATGGTGTATGATCCTTTTAATATGTTGTTGGATTCTGTTTGCTAGCATATTGTTGAGGATTTTTGCATCTACATTCATCAGTGATATTGGTCTGTAAGTTTCTTTTCTTGTAGTATCTTTGTCTGCTTTTGGTATCAGGGTGATGGAGGCCTCACAGAATGAGTTTGGGAGTGTTCCTTCCTCTGTAATTTTTTGGAAGAGTTTGGGAAGGATGGGTGTTAACTCTTCTCTAAATATTTGATAGAATTCACTGGTGAAGCCATCTGGTCCTGGACTTTTGTTTGTTAGAAGATTTTTACTCAGTTTAAATTTCATTTCTTGTGATTGGTCTGTGAATATTTTCTATTTCTTCCTGGTTCAGTCTTGGAAAGTTATACCTTTCTAAGAATTTGTCCATTTCTTCCAGGTTGTCCATTTTATTGGCATAGAGTTGCTTGTTGTAGTCTCTTAGGATGCTTTGTATTTCTGCCATTTCTGTTTTAACTTCTCCTTTTTTATTTATAATTTTATTGATTTGAGTCCTCTCCCTCTTTTTCTTGATGAGTCTGGCTAATGGTTTATCAATTTTGTTTATCTTCCCAAAGAACTAGCTTTTAGTTTTATTGATCGTTGCTACTGTTTTTTTTTTTGTTTCTATTTCATTTATTTCTGCTCAGATCTTTATGATTTCTTTCCTTCTGCTAACTTTGGGTTTTATTTCTTCTTCTTTCTCTAGTTCCTTTATGTGTAATGTTAGATTGTTTATTTGAGATTTTTCTTGTTTCTTGAGGTAGGCATGTATTGCTATAAACTTCCCTCTTAGAGCTCCTTTGCTGCATCCCATAGGTTCTTGATCATTATGTTTTCATTGTCATTTTTCTCTAGGTATCTTTTTGATTTCCTCTTTGATTTCCTCAGTGGTCTCTTGGTTATTTCCTAACGTATTGTTTAGGCTCCATGTGTTTTTGTTCTTTACTTTTTTTCCCCTGTAATTCATTTCTAATCTCATAGCATTGTGGTCAGAAAAGATGCTTGATATGATTTCAATTTTCTTATATTACTCAGGCTTGATTTGTGACCCATGACGTGATCTATTCTGGAGAATGTTCTGTGTGCACTTGAGAAGAATATGTAATCTTCTGTTTTAGGATGGAATGTCCTATAAATATCAATTAAAACTATCTGGTCTATTGTGTCATTTACAGCTTGTGTTTCCTTATTAATTTTCTGTTTGGATGATCTCTTGATTGGTGTAAGTGAGGTGTTAAATTCCCCCGCTATTTTTGTGTTACTCTCGAGTTCCTCTTTTATATCTGTTAGCCTTATGTACTGAGGTGCTCCTGTTTTGGGGGCATACATATTTATAATTGTTATATCTTCTTCTTGGATTGATCCCTTGATCATTATGTAGTGTCTTTCCTTGTCTCTTGTAACATTCTTTATTTTAAAGTCTATTTTATCTGATATGAGAATTGCTACTCCAGCTTTCTTTTGATTTCCCTTTGCATGCAATATCTTTTTCCATCCCTTCTCTTTGAGTCTGTATGTGTCCCTAGGTCTATAGTGAGTCTGTTGTAGACAGCATATATATTGGTTTTGTTTTTGTATGCATTCAGCAAGTCTGTGCCTTTTGTTTGTAGCATTTAATCCATTCATGTTTAAGGTAATTATCTATATATATGTTTTCCTATTACCATTTTCTTAATTGTTTTGAGTTTGTTTTTGTAAATCCTTTTCTACTCTTGTGTTTCCCACTTAGAGAAATTTCTTCAGCATTTGTTGTAGAGCTGGTTTAGTGATTCTGAATTTCCTTAGCTTTTGCTTGTCTGTAAAGCATTTGATTTCTCTGTTGAATATGAATGAGATCCTTGCCAGGTAGTGTATTCCTGGTTGTAGGTTCTTCCCTTTCATTTCTTTAAGTATATCATGACACTCCCTTCTGGCTTGTAGAGTTTCTGCTGACAAATCAGCTGTTAACCTTATGGGAGTTCCCTTGTAAGTTATTTGTCATTTTTCCCTTGCTGCTTTCAATAATTTTTCTTTGTCTTTAATTTTTGCCAATTTAATTACTATGTGTCTCAGGGTTTTTCTCCTTGGTTTTATCCTGTATGGTACTCTCTGTGCTTTCTGGACTTGGGTGGCTATTTCCTTTCCCATGTTAGGGATGTTTTTGACTATAATCTCTTCAAATATTTTCTCTGGTCCTTTCTCTCTTCTCCTTCTGGGACCCCTATAATGCGAATGTTGTTACATTTAATGTTGTCCCAGAGGTCTCTTAGGCTGTCTTCATTTCTTTTCTTTCATTTTTCCTAACTCTGTTCCGCAGCAATGAATTCCACCATTCTGTCTTCCAGGTCACTTATCCATTCTTCTGCCTCAGTTATTCTGCTATTGATTCCTTCTAGTGTAGTTTTCACTTCAGTTACTGTACTGTTCATCTCTGTTTGTTTGTTCTTTAATTCTTGTAGGTGTTTGTTAAATATTTCTTGCATCTTCTGGATCTTTGCATCCATTTTCTTTCCGAGGTCCTGGATCATCTTCCCTATCATTATTCTGAATTCTTTTTCTGGAAGTTTGCCTATTTTGCCTTCATTTAGTTGTTTTTCTGGGGTTTTATCTTGTTCCTTCATGTGGTATATAGCCCTCTGCCTTTTCATCTTGTCTATCTTTCTGCGAATGTAGTTTTTGTTCCACAGGCTGCAGGATTGTAGTTATTCTTGCTTCTGCTGTCTGCCCTCTGGTGGATGAGGCTACTTACAAGGCTTGTGCAAGTTTCCTAATAGGAGGGACTTGTGGTGGGTAGAACTGGCTGTTGCTCTTGTGGGTATAACTTAGTAAAACTTTAATCCACTTGACTGCTGATGGGTGGGGCTGGGTTACCTCCCGGTTGGTTTTTTGGCCTGAGGCAATCCAACACCGGAGCCTACCTGGTCTTTGGTGGGGCTAATGGCTGACTGCAGGAGGGCTCATGCTAAGGAGTACTTCCTAGAACTTCAGCTGTCAGTGTCCTTGTCCTCACATTGAGACAGAGCCACCCCCCGCCTCTGCAGGAGACTTTCCAACACTAGCAGGTAGGTCTCATTCAGTCTCCTATAGGGTCATTGCTTCTTCCCCTGGGTCCTGACGCGCACACTACTTTGAGTGTGCCTTCCAAGAGTGGAGACTCTGTTTCCCCCAGTCCTGTCAAAGTCCTGCAATCCAATCCCACTAGCTTTCAAGGTCTGATTCTCTTGGAATTCATACTGCTGTTGCCAGACCTCCAGGTTGGGAAGCCTGACGTGGGGCTCAGAACCTTCACTGCAGTGGGTTGACTTCTGTGGTATAAGTGTTCTCCAGTTTGTGAGTCACCCACCCAGCAGTTATGGGAGTTGATTTTACTCTGATTGTGCCCCTCCTACCATCTCATTGTAGCTTCTTTTTTGTTTTTGGATATGGTGTATCTTTTCTGGTAAGTTCTAGGGTCTTCCTTTTGATGACTGTTCAGCAGTTAGTTGTGGAATAAACTGTGTTTTTGCAAGAGGGAATGAAAGCACATCCTTATACTCCACCACCTTGAATCAATCTTCCTGAAACTTGAAAGCTTTTGCACAGCAAAGGAAACCATAAGCAAGATGAAAATACAACCCTCAGAATGGGAGAAAATATTTTCAAATGAAGCAACTGACAAAGGGTTAATCTCCAAAATATACAAGCAGCTCATGCAACTCAATATCAAAAAAAGCAAACAACAGAATCCAAAAATGGACAGAAGACATAAATAGACATTTTTCCAAAGAAGATGTACAGATTGCCAACAAACACATTAAAGGTTGCTCAACATCACTAATCATTAGAGAAAGGCAAATCAAAACTACCATGAGGTATCACCTCACACCAGTTAGAATGGTCATCATCAGAAAATCTACAAACAACCAATGCTGGAGAGGGTGTGGAGAAAAGGGAACTCTCTAGCACTGTTGGTGGCAATATAAAGTGTTACAACCACTATGGAGAACAGCATGGAAGTTCCTTAAAAAACTAAAAATAGAACTACCATACGACCCAGCAATCCCACTCCTGAGCATATACCATGAGAAAACCATAATTCAACAAGAGTCATGTACCTCAATGTTCATTGCAGCACTATTTACAATAGCCAGGACATGGAAACAACCTAAGTGTCCAACAACAGATGAATGGATAAAGAAGATGTTGCACATATATACAATGGAATATTACTCAGCAATAAAAAGAAACAAAATTGAGTTATTTGTAGTAAGGTGAATGGACCTGTATTCTGTCATACAAAGTGAAGTAAGTCAGAAAGAGAAAAACAAATACCGTATGCTAACACATATACATGGAATCCAAAAAAAAAAAAAAAAAAGTTCTAATGAACCTAGGAGCAGGACAGGAATAAAGATACCGATGTAGAGAATGGACTTGAGAACACGGGGAGTGGGAAGGTTAAGCTGGGACGAAGTGAGAGAGTGGTATGGACGAATATACATTACCAAATGTAAAATCGATAGCTAGTTGGAAGCAGCCGCATAGCACAGGGAGATTAGCTTGATGCTTTGTGTCCACTTAGAGGGGTGGGATAGGGAGAGTGGGAGGGAGATGCAAGAAGGAGTAGATATGGGTATGTATGTATAGGAATAGCTGATTCACTTTGTTATACAGCAGAAAATAACACACCATTGTAAAGCTATTATACTCCAATAAAGATGTTAAAAAAAAATCTTAAAAAAAAATCTGCACCAGCATATAAGGTAAGAGAAAAAAGTGTTTAGAGTAGAAAGAAATGATGACCCAGGGTAAAGAACCATGTAAAGCACACATTTAAAATATTGACAGAGCCAGAGGAGTTACTCTATATGATTGAGGAAAGGCTAAAAAGAAAAGGAGAAGAGTGAGAGTAAATGGCAAGAATTCAAGAATAAAAGGTTTTGGGAAGGCCAGAGTGGTGAACTGCCTCAAATTCTTTGAATAGGTCAGGTAAATTGAGGACTGAAATTTAGCCAATGGATTTGGCACCATGAAACTTAAGATGACCTTAGGGAGAGAAATAAGTTGCTTTAGTAGAGAGGATTAAAAATAAACTTCACTGTGGATTTCAAAGTTTAGTATAAATGAAAAGAATATATAATATTTCAAATTTATATATTGATTGTACACTGAAATGATGTTTTTTAACATATTGGTTTATATAAAATATATTATTAAAATTAAATTTGCTTGATTCATGTTTACTTTTTACTAGTACTTAAACTTGCTTATGTAGCTCCCATTCTATTTCTGTTGGACAATGCTGACTAGGGTGATGGCTATGCCTTGCCTGTAGAGGTCTTCCAGTAGTAGGATCTGGAAAACTGGAGTCGATCTGAGGCTCCAGGAATCATTCATTCAGAAAGAGAAAAGCAATGTAATCCTAAATGACACTGAAAATAGTGACAGAAAAATTGTATGAGAGATAGAAGATTCAGGGTTGAATTCATTATAAGTTTATAGAAAACTAGGAAAATGAAAAATAGAAAACAACAAAAACAAATATCAGCTTCAGAAAAACTAAAATCTTGTACAGGAAAGGAATAGTAAAGTGATAAAGTTTGTGCTTTAACTGTGAATAGCAGCTGTCACATGATCATAAAAATATAAAGTATCAATTTTGATTTAATTATGACTCAACTGTGTTGGGAGAATGGAGGAGAGGAAAATGTCCAGACCAGAGTGTGTGTGTGTGTGTGTGTGTGTACTAGAGGCTGCGTACCAGGTGACAGAAATCTAAAACCTTATGTTCTATGGGGGAATGCCATTGTCGAATTTTCTAATGCAAGTTAAGACTAACAAATTTCAGCAAGGTATCTAGAAATAAACAAAAATACATACATACATACATATATATATATATATATATATATATATATATATATATATATAAAATATCTTGCTTGAAGAAATGGGAATTGGAGTGATGTAAGTGGGGGTCTGCTGATTTTTATAATAATTTTCATCACATTGATTCTTTATTCTATATACATGCATAATTTACAAAAATAAACTGGATTGTGCAAATGAATGCATAAGAATAGGATTTTCAATGTGAAAGCAAGGAAGAGAGGGAAGGATGAAGGAGGGAAGTAGGTTTTGGAATTTGCCTGATGTCTCATGGCTAATGATTGGGCTAAGTCTAATCTGAAACTGTCTGACTTCATTACCTAATGCTGCCTGAAAACAGAAGTAACTAAAGCATGATCAGTGGCAGACAAATTCCACGCCAGCCTGTTACACCAGCATCAGCAGGAGTTTCATGGACTAATCTCAGTCACATCTTTGTGTCCTTTAATTCCAAGAAAGGAGTGCTACCTACACAAACACCCTCACTCCAGTCCTGACATACTCCAGTCCAGACTTCACTGAATTCCCAAAGGCTCCTCCCAAATTGTGAAACCAATGTTTCATTCCGGCTGAGAATATTTTATGACTCCCATCACCTCAGGAAAGTATAGGGAGAGAAGATCTTTTGGCTCTAGCCCCTGACTTTCTTGCCTGATTTCTTGTAAAAATTCTGTCATTAGAGGAAGTTCCAGATACTGGTTTTGGAGGGCGGCATGGACTTTCTCTCCCTCACATTCTCCATTAGCACAAAGGCCACTCTCAATCATTATTAATAGTATCTTTGTTAGGGAAATGCAGTTTCCAGAAGATTCCTTTGGTTGTATCTTTCTCACATTGCTAGTCCTAAGTCTTTCCTCATTTTAACCATGGAGCCGTGTTCCCTAAGCTTTGGATAATCTGAAACACTTGCAATATCCCAAATCTCCCGTGGTCTGTCAGAGTCTGTACTTGTGAATGCTATTTCAATTTCCTGGATGCCCAATCACTGTAGCCCACCTGATGACCTGACATATTTCAATGTGCCATTCGGGGGTCTCCTCCTCTGTTGAAGGTTTCCTTGATTCCTCCCCACTCCTACTGTGTACATCTTGTGTAGACTAGCCCTGTTGTGAGCCACAAGAGAGTAGGAAGTATTTCTCATTCCTCTGTTTATTCTTAGTCTCTAGCATAAGGTCTGCACAAAGAATGAATTCCAAAGTCTTTCTCCAATGAGTAATACTGAAGACAGTGTGGGCAGAAAATAGTTAGGGTACAAATGAGTTCACATTAACTAACAGCTTCTGTAGGCAGCTTCTGTAGTGTGTGTTTCTAACTTATAGGAAATGGGAACAGAGATGAAATTCGTCAATGTCTATAGTAGGAAACATTGATGACACACAGCCTGATTTCTTAAAGCCTGTGGTTTAGGAACATATGTTGAATAACCAAGTAGGCAATTTTAACTTTAAATAATAATAAAAAAGAACTATGACCAAACAGTTGGGCTCCTTTAGCCACAGATTTCATATTCATGGATTCAACCAATCAAGGTTCAAAACTGTTCCAAAAAAATTCCAGAAAGTTGCAAAAACCAAAACTTGAGTTTACCCCATGCTGGCAACTATTTACATAGCATTTATATTGAATTAGGTATTATAAGTAATCTAGAGATGATTTCTTGAGGACACAGGGCAGGAAGGGGAAGCTGGGACAAAGTGAGAGAGTAGCATTGACATATATACAGTACCAAGTACTAGTGGGAAGTGGGAAGCTGCTGCATGGCACAAGGAGATCAGCTCAATGTTTTGTGACAATCTAGAGGGATGGGGTAGGGAGTGGGGGAGAGAGTCTCCAGAGGGAGGGGATATGGGGATAAATGTATACTTATAGTTGATTCACTTTGTTGTACGGCAGAAACTAACACAACATTGTAAAGCAATTATACTCCAATAAAGATATTTTTAAAAATAAAGTATATGGGAAGATGTATGTAGGTTCTATGCAAACACTTCACCATTTTATATAATGGAATTGAGCATTCACGGATTTTGATATCCACAGGGGTTCCTGGAAACAATTCTCTGCATATACAAGGGGTGACTGTACATACAAAAACGACATCAAATTATTTCACATTATCTAGTAACTGCAGTCATTTTTCACCCTTCACTTGAAACAGAGCATTAAATAAATAATGTGCACATTGCCCAAAATTTTAACTCACCTCAAAGAGCCAACCCCAGTATCTATTTGAATATTTTACCTTCCCCAGCTGAAAGCAACTGTGGGAGTCTGAGACAGGAAGGCAGAAATTCAGTGAGCTACAGACAGGCAGGGTTGAGGCTTTGCATTTTAATGCCAGTCCTCATTTTGATGTCTAAACCAAAACAAAAATACAGGATTTCAACTGAAATGACTAAAGCTTCTTGTTTTAGAGCCAATAAATAACTTACTTCTGTTACTTTGCTTTTCTGAAACAAATGGGTTGAACATGGCCTGCACAACTTTGATGTTTTAGCATCTATGGTGAGCAATCGTTGCTGAGAAAATTTGGGACCTCTTGCAAAAATATGGCAAAAGTTTAAAGAGTAACAAATGGCCAGAGTATAAAGTTCACTAAAAAAGCCTACCACCTGTTTCTCCATGCAGAAGCACTGGCTATAAATACACGAATCTTATTGATTCTTGTGGATGTGCTTTGTTCATGATTTTGACATTTGGAGTATACGGTTTAATTCTTTTCCCTTTTGTAGACATACTTTTTTAATTCTTGAAAAATGGCAATCTTTATAGGATTTGCTCTTTCTTTCTGGCATAAATAGGTGTAATATCCAATTGTGTCAATCTTTAGTTCTGTTAAAATGTGAGGCACAGCTCAAAGACATGGAAGCAGAAACCAGTTCATTTATGAAAGCCTACACAAACACAGAGACAGGTCCACATTTAACCAACATCTGTAAAATTTGAGTTCATCTCTCAAGTTTTCAACTGCTTTTTTTCTTCCATTTACTCGTTCCTCCTATATACGTAGATCTCACTTACCTCCAGAAATTGTTTACTGGATTTTTATTCCCTCCCAGGATAACATTCCATTTCTTTAGTTTCCTATTCTGACAAAATATTGAAAAAGTACTCATCTTATGCCTCTATATAAACACCCATCACCCTATAACTCACATCCATCTAATTCCTGCCCCCACCACTACTCAATAAATGCCTGTATCTTTTATTCACACAAATATTTTGGTCTCCTGTTAGATCTCATGATCTTTAATGTCCCAAAATATTGAAGTTGATTTTACCCTTCTTGAGAGATTTTTCCTTTTGTCCCTGACTTGGAGTCTTTGTTTACCCCCCTGAAATTTTCTCCCCCTGCATCCTGCCTTCTTCCTCCTCTCTACATGAAGATCTTTACCTATAACATTCTATCATCTTCCTTAATTTTTCCACTTGATATTTTCTGTACGTGTAATTCCTTGAAGTGTTGTAGAACCCAAGTTCATGTGCCCAACAGACAGTGAGTCCAAACAAATTGAAATGTTGGAATTTGGAGCAAAGTCAGAGTTTGGAGCAGAGAAAGGTTTATTACAGGGCCAAGCAAGGAGAACGGTTGGCTTATGCTCAAAAGTCCTGAACTCTCCAATAGTTTTCAGGGAAGAGTTTTATAGGTAAAATGTGGGGGAAGGTCTGCAGTGTGTGTGACCCTCTTCTGTTTGGTTGGTGGCAAGGAAACAGGGTGGTCCTGGAATCAGCCTTCTTGTTCCAACCAGTCTGAAGTCCACAAGCTTGTGCTCCATCTGAAGTTACCATCGTCCTCCTGGGTGGGGACCTTAGTTCCTGTAGAAGAACTCAGAATTAGGTATCAGATTATTATGTATATTCCTTGAGGAGGAACCAGGAGGAATCAGGACCCTGTTCCATCACTGCACTACTGATTTTTTCTGCATTCTCTCACCCACCCCTCCCAATACGTAACTGTTTGAATCTGCCCTTTGGAACTCAGGGAAGGTCTAGGAGGCTGAAGCCTTTTTCCTACAAAGAAGAAACAGGAACATGGAAAGGCTTTTGTACCAGGGAGGGCCCCACAGGGTCCTATTTGTTTTCAAAAGTTGTTCTCCCTCTTTCACCAACAGCTATTTCTAAATCATTATCAGCTTATTCTCCCCATCATATCAAGAAGAAACATTTAACTTGTCCTTGCATAAAAGTGGAAGCAAAGAAATCACAGTAAAGTCTGGCTCCAAGAGTAAAAGGAATTATAAACTGATATTCACTGTACCACCTAAGTCATTGAAACAGTCAACATTCCTCTTCTCTGTTCCCCAAGCTCAGTTATCATTCTGCTGAATCTTGTCTCCCTAATTCCCTTCTTCTCACTATCATTTGTTCTCATCTTCTCATGGCCACCATTTAATTCTGGATCTTTGTATTATTGCAACTTAGAACCCAAACTAGTTCTTCTTACTTGCAGTATGTTTTGTAGAGTGTCATCAGAATAACCTACAGAAAACACATTTTTTTTTTTCTTAATCAAAATCCTTCAGTTAGCCCAGTGGTTCTCAACCAGGGGAGATTTTGTCCCTCACTCTCCTCTTCAGCGACATTTGACAATGTCTAGAGATATTTTTAGTTATTACAACTGAGGTCAGAGGCGCTACTGACATCTAGTGGGTAGAGGCCGAGGATGCTGGTAACCATCAGTGCACAAAACCGCCCCCACTAGTAATTGACTGATGAAAAATGCCACAGATGTTAAATTGAGAAACCTTGTTTCAATCTAATATATATGCCCTCTGAATTTGTTTGATGATAGCTCTGCAATTGCATCATCTGTTATTCCCTAATATCAGTACCACACTCTTCTCTAGCTGTCCATCATCCTTGAAACATGCCTGAAACATTTTGGTCTCCCTGCTAGACAGGCAGTTGCTTCTTTCTGCCTTTGGACATTTAAACAAATATTTTTACTCTTCTCCTTCTTCATGAAACTTTAATATGGCCACCACATTAAACAGTAATTCCTTTTCTCCTGTATTGTCAGGAATGTAAGCCCTGCTGGAGGACCTGATCCTCTGGGGCAAAACATCGGTCTCAGAAGCCCTGTCTTGCCATCAGAAAGTAACCTAGGTATCTAGTCAGAAACCATCTAGGACATTTTAAAAGATTAGGTACATTTAACTTGGAGATGTTCAAATCAAATCAAAGTGGACTGAGCTGAATTCTTAGATAGGAATCTATCTGAGTCTAATTCTATCTGAGCCTTTCTTTTAAACTCTGAAAAGCACTCATATAAAGCCTAGTGGTCCATTCTCAGCTACTTTGCTTTTCTAATGAGTGTCCTCAGTGTCGAAGCTGTTGTGTCAACCTGTGGCTCTAAAGAGATATATGCCTGGCAGTATTTACTGTAGTGCTCAGGTATGATACATACAGACTTCAGTGAGCAAAGCACAGGGAAGAATCCTTCTTGTTCCCACCTAACATTTATGGTTTCTGTGGCTCAGGATTTCAGATGTAAGAAAATGGAATAAGGCATCTGATGGAACATTCAGATCTAATGACTAGCAATCATGACCCTGAATGAATTGAGAAAGTGTCTTATAATCAGAACTTTTATTCAGTGTTCCAGCATTTTTTTTTTAACAGAGCTGCTAATAAGTTCTCAAAGGAGAAAAAAAAAGAAAGAAAAAAATTAGGAAAAGACATGGTACATTGGAGGAATTGCATAGAACAATCAGTTTTAGAAATGTTAAGTACTGTATATCTCATTGATAATTCATATAATCCATTAGCATAACAGACTCTGTGATGGCCTGGGTTAAATTATAAAACAAGAAAAAACAAATGCAACAAAGCTTAAACTATTTGAGAATTTCCAGCTCTAGACAGCAGAATGAACACATGTAACTATCTTCCTTCAGGATATAACTTGGTCAAGAGGGAAAATATTTTTCTGAGTCTTGAGAAAAAGAGATCAGAAAGAGAAGAGAATGGAGAGCCAATGGTAAATCAGAGGTGGAATGGAAACTTAGAAGAATTGAAATGCAGAAATGAGGGCCCAGTTATGGTTGGAGGATTTTATGGCCCAAACAGAAGGGGAGATGAATATTGATGAAAGATGAAATGATGATCCTACACCAAACTGAATACAATTGACCCTTTTCAACATGGGTTTGTAAACATGGGACCTAATGAAACTTAAAAGCTTTTGTACAGAAAAGGAAATCATAAACAAGATGAAAAGACAACCCTCAGAATGGGAGAAAATATTTGCAAATGAAGCAACTGACAAAGGATTAATCTCCAAAATTTATAAGCAGCTCATGTAGCTCAACATTGAAAAAACAAACAACCCAATCCAAAATGGGCAGAAGACCTAAATAAACATTTCTCCAAAGAAGATATACAGATTTCCAACAGACACATGAACGAATGCTCAACATCATTAATCATTAGAGAAACGCAAATCAAAATTACAATGAGATATCTCACACCAGTCAGAATGTCCATCATCAAAAAATCTACAAACAATATATGCTGGAGAGGGTATGGAGAAAAGGGAACCCTCTTGCACTCTTGGTGGGAATGTAAATTGATACAGTCACTATGGATAATAGTATGCAGGTTCCTTAAAAAACTAAAAATAGAACTACCATAGAACCCAGCAATCCCTCTACTGGGTGTATATCCTGAGAAAACCATAATTCAAAAAGAGTCATGTACCAAAATATTCATTGCAGCTCTATTTACAATAGCCAGGAGATGGAAGCAACCTAAGTGTCCATCAACAGATGAATGGATAAAGAAGATGTGGCATATACATACAATGGAATATTACTCAGCCATAAAAAGGAACAAAACTGAATTATTTGTAGGGAGATGGATGGACCTAGAGACTGTCATACAGAGTGAAGTAAGTCAGAAAGGGAAAAACAAATACATATGCTAGCACATATATATGGAATCTAAGGAAAAAAAAATATGGTCATGAAGAACCTAGGGGCAAGGTGGGAATAAAGACACAGACCTACTGGAGAATGGACTTGAGGATATGGGAAGGGGGAAGGGTAAGATGTGACAAAGTGAGAGAGTGGCATGGATATATACACACTACTAAATGTAAAATAGCTAGTGGGAATCATCCACATAGCACAGGGAGATCAGCTTGGTGCTTTGTGACCACCTAGAGGGGTGGGATAGGGAGGGTGGGAGGGAGGGAGACACAGAGGGAAGAGATATGGGAACATATGTATATGTATAACTGATTCACTTTGTTGTAAAGCAGAAACTAACACACCATTGTAAAGCAATTATACTCCAATAAAGATGTTAAAAAAAAAAAGAAAAAAAAAGGTCCTGTTCTCCCCGCTACCCTGTAGCACAGTCTTAAAATGCTGACTGAACACATTTCATAATTTGACCATTAGAATTCAACAGTGTGTATGACTTTTGACCACAGTGTGACAGCTCATGAAAGTAGAACCAGGTAAGCTTGGGATCATAGAAGCAGACAGCAGATTATATCCACTAGAATTTCCTAGATCATCATTCATCCCCTTCTTGTTCTATAACAATACCCACCTTCAACTCCCATTTATTGAATTCTCAATGGTATCATTGCCATGATTGTTGTTTTGCCACTTCTTTGTTTTCAATAAACATACTTATGTTTTTAATTGGTCTAAATTTGTTTGAAAAAATGATCATTCTCTGGTGAAAATTACATAAATAAAATAAATTTTGTGTTTTTGATTATTACAAATAATTTAACTGTTTCTATTTTATTCATAAGTTTTCATAATCAAACTTCACATTATAGATTTTTTAAATGTCTACTTTCATTTTTATCAATTTGCAGTTTTTTTACCTTGTTGGATAGAGGAAATGTTTTTATATATATATATATATATATATATATATATATATATATATGTGCATGACTGCCATAGAATCACAGTTAATTGAATAATTTACAAGTAAAAATAATCTTTTTGGTCCTAATAATGTCCTCACCTTGAATTTTATTTTATCTGATATTAATATTGACACATTTGCTTTTTTGTTTTTAATATTATTGCTATTTCTTATTTCTCACATTTGCACTTTTTTTCAGTTTTTTAAGAGATTTTTTTGATGTGGAGCATTTTAAAAATCTTTATTGAATTTGTTACAATATTGCTTTTGTTTCATGTTTTGGTATTTTGCCCCCGAGACATGTGGCATCTTAGCTCCCTGACCAGGAATCAAACACACACCCCTTTCATGGGAAGGCAAAGTCTTAAGCTCTGGACCTCCAGGGAAGGTTGGCACTTTTTATTTTGTTACCTTAAATTTTTGAGTTATCTTTTTAGAGAGGATGTGATTGTGATAAGTTTTCTGATTTCTTGTGTACATAATTTTTTTAATTTATTTGTTTTTATTTTAATGCTAGTATCTCCAGGTATGAGATTCTAACTCACACGGTAATGTTGATATGAACTTTGAAGTTATTGCCCAATTATGTTTTTACAGTAAATAACAGACCTCTGTTTCCTTTTAGAAGCTTTTATATTTTTTCTTTATCCTTAATTTTTCAAAATTTCACCAAAATATATCTAGGTATTGATCTTTTTATATTTTCTTTTCTCTACTATCAAGTGACAACTTTTATAATCTGATGACTTAAGTACATTTGTCAGTTTAAATAAATTTTTAGGTTAGTATATCTGATTCTATCCTTATCTCTTGAATTTTTTTCCCAAACTACATCTTTACCCTTTTCTGCCATGTTCTAAAACAATCTAAAAATCAATCACTTTTCAACTCTTTCTTCCATTCATCAGTTTGTGTGTGATTACATTTCAAATGTCAAAATGTCTAATTGCATCTTTTGCATAGCTGTCTGTGTATGAAACAATATTCTATTTAATCCCAGAAAATAGTTATTATCTTTATTTTTAAATGTCTTTATTTGGCTTACTGACTCATTTTTTTCACGTGATAGTCCTTCCTCTAATTTTCCTTTTGTCTTGATTTTAATTCCCTCAAATGTTTGCTGTTTTAGCTGCGTCTGCTGCCTTTCATATCCTACATTCCTGTTTTATCATCATTGTAGGGACAAGTTATCATGATGCATGACTGCCCCTGGTGGTTGTAAGGGGTAGGTGTAAGAACTATACTAAAGTCGGCTTTCATCTTGGTGTGTGGTCTCTACATCCCTGGATATTTATGGTCTACATGGAAATATGCCCCTTACTCTGTGCAGGATAAATCCAGCCTCTACCTGTCCCATATCATCATTCTGCTATTGCTCCGGAGGTCTTTTCTGCTCTCACACCTACTGACCATGGTCTTGACCACCACAGGAACAATGACATCCTTCTAGAAGCCTTATTTTTCTGGTTCACTTCTGAAGCATTTTATGATTCAGAAATAATTCAAAATTTTGTTTTGCTAATGACATCCCTTGTTGTCTTCCAGAACATTATGTATCATATTTTCAGGTGTTCAAGAATGTCTTTTTTACAGGAAAAATTGTAGACCTAGGCATTCAACCTACATTCTTTTTTTTTTCTTTTTTTTTTTTTGGTACGCAGGCCTCTCACTGTTGTGGCCTCTCCCGTTGCGGAGCACAGGCTCCGGACGCGCAGGGTCAGCGGCCATGGCTCACGGGCCCAGCTGCTCCGCGGCATGTGGGATCTTCCCGGACCAGGGCACGAACCTGTGTCCCCTGCATTGGCAGCTGGACTCGCAACCACTGCGTGACCAGGGAAGCTCCAACCTACATTCTTGATTAAAAATTTTCTTTAAGCCTTTCATATGCTTATTAGAAATTTTCACTATTTTTTTTCCCTACGAGTGGCTTCGAATATCACCTCTTTTACAATCTGTGTTAATTCTAGAGTTATTTAACTTCCGAAGTGTCCACTTCCACTTGTAAAATGGGGATAAAACCACAAACTTCAGAGAGTTGGGAGGAATTTCCCATAAGTGCCATGTGAAAATACCTAGTGAAAATACCTAGTGCCATGTGAAAATACCTAATTGCTCCTAGTAATAGTGGCCTAATTTCAGCACTCAATAGATGTCAGTTTCCTGTCCTGCCTTTTCCTTACTTTGTTATGTTTGTAATACTAACTACAGATTACTTTGTAATTGTTTAAGAGGCAAGGATCATTGTTGCACATTGTAAACCCTGTAGCACCTAATGTAGGACAAATACTTATAAAGGGATAGCTGAATAAGTGCATTGTGTAGAAAGATAATTTTCTGGAAAGTAGCTGTTAAGTACCCAATTCCTAACACTCAAGGGATGACAGAACCAGACAAGAGCGGCTTCTTGTCTGACAGGTTCCTGTGCAAACAACTAACTCTGCCTTTTTCATTTTGCCCTCTTGTTCATTATCTCTTTTCTCTAAGTAAATAAATAGATACAGTCACACTTCTAATTTCTCTACCCATTCACTTCTGGGAATTGATAAAAGTACATGGGACAGTTGAAGTTTGGGAGGAAAAGAAGGCAAGAGCTCATGTGAAAATGGTAAGATGGTTTTTATCACTTGCCCTTATGAAAGGTTGCCCTGTGAGCAGAGGTTCTCATAGAAAGCTTGCAGGTTGGATGTCAGAAAATAGCTTTAACAGTGGTTGTTTCTAGAACTCTCCGTAGTAGCTAAAATATTTGGCTTTAAACACCAGACAACCTGTTCCAAACTGCTTTATATAGTTATAAATTCATTAGTGCATAAAATAGGAAGTCTAGCATTAACACAGGCTTCTGGAGCCACTGAAAAATCTAGGTTTTTCTATCCCTCTGTTCTGCAATCTACATTGTTCCCTATACCATAAAGCATGTTCTTCCTTTGCTCATAAACCTATTAAGAATGTTGCATATTTCTTTGTTGATATCTTGATGGAACTATGTTCCTTTAACTTTCTTTAGTGCTAGAAAAGTATGTCCTCTCAAGTCTTGCAGCAACCTTGCCTTGCATCTTATTTGCCAGCATGTAGCCATGGGCTCATTCCTGGACCAACTGCTGTTGATAGCATGGCCTCCAGACTAGTCAGGCTCCTTTCTGATATACTTCCCAGATTGCACTGCTGCTACTTCATGTGGCTTAATCACAATGTTCATTTCACACTCATACTAGTATCTCATTATTATCTCTTTGATTAATTTCCTTACCGGTAATTTGAATGCCCTTATTGCTGTTCTTCTTAGATGTAAAGCATACATTCAAAATAGTAGTTAATCATACTTCAGAATGTTGGGGGTGTTTTGGGATACTTGTTAATCCTGAAATTCTTAAAAATTAATGAGTTCACAGGTATTAATATTATAATTACTACTTTAAATATTGTGCAATTGCAAAGAACTATTTTTATTACTTCTTACCATTTTCAATGTTAAATATGTATAAGATTATAAGTTTCTCTTATATAAGAATATAATAAGAATATATATATAAGAATATATATTCTCTTATATAAGAATATAGGATTCTCTTATTAGGAAAAAGTAACTAGTCTAGTTTAACAAACAGTCAAACTTTACTCTCCTAAGAAGGGTAAAAATTGAATATCATTAATACTGTATAGTTGTTCAATGCCTGAGTATTTTTGTGAGAAGGGAATTTGAATTCCATAGAAGTTGTGTAAGTACTGAAGTGTGTTGAGGGTTATCTGAGCTGGAGAAATGTTAAGGTCTTTTGGGATTTGATGCTTATATAATGGTAAATCCAACATAGCCCTTAATCTCTTGAGTTTCTCAAAATACAGTGAAGTACACAATACAGCAAGAGATTCTTGGATGTTATAATCCTCAGACTTTCTTAATCTTTTATTACTTATCTCCAGAAGTAACACCCCTTGATATTTTATGTGTTAGTTGTCAATAAGAAACTTGTTCTGATTTTATTTTTTTAATTATGCAACTCCCCACCTGGGAAGGACATGGTCTGAAGAATTATAGGAAGCTTCCTAAAGGAGTAGATATAACTGAACATATATTCTCTTTACTACATCACTTCCTTTTAAATTTTTGAGTACATTGCAGTACACATATATTGAGTTCCTACCTCGTGTACTCTTTTGGGTACTGAAAAAAGTGAATGAAGAGAATTTTGTGTCTGCCCTAAAGGAGCTTGTAAGCTATAGAGGGAGAAAAATATTGACAGATACATGTATGATACAAATGGAAATAACATCCTAGTACAGCAGTGAGAGGGTTGAGTCTAGGATACACACCTAAGAGTAGAATTGCTTGATCATGAGATGTACATACCTGCACCCTCAAAGCTCTCAGAAATCCTTATAACACTTCACCGTTTAAAGGCAAAGGAATAAAATCAGTCTTAGCTGTTTTAAGATACCCATTAATTCTAGAAAATAAGAGATGTCAAATAAGCTTTTAACTCAAGAAGTTAAAAAATACTAACTATGAAAAACTCACCATAAATACAGATTGTACAGATAAAGAAAACAATACAAGAGGACATTTAGAAAAACAAATAATAGAATCAATGTCAAATCTGTTAATATCAATCTAGTGCTCCTTATCCTGGGCTCATTTCTATTCTAAAAATACTTCAAACACATCCTGTCTCTGTGTCTACATGGATCATCTCCTCTGGAGCCAAACTGCCTGGGCTGGAAAATTAGTTTCACTTCTTCATGTCTAAATTAGTGACATTTGTAGGATCAAATTCCTGCAATATACTGAGAATGAAATATTAATATAGAGTGAGAACCTAGACCATCGTTTGGGATTCATTGAACACTCAACAAATGTTAGCTGAGACAGAGCCAGCAGTATGGTAATAAGGTTAAGAGTATATGTTCTGGGTCCAGATGGCCTGAGTTCAAATCCTACCTTGTGGCAGGTAAATGCCTCTGGACCTCAAGTTTTTGACCTGTAAATTGGGATTCACACTAATACCTACCACATAGGGCTGTTGTGAGAACCAAATCAGATAGTACCAGTAAAACACTAAGAATAATCTATGACATATAGGAAGTGATCAACATATTTTAGTTAATATTATTATTGTTGCTGTAGCCATTGTTATTTTGGCCCTTCCTTGTTTTTGAAATCTCTGATTCTTTCTTACCTTCCAGATCTGAGCTCAGATGTAGTTATCTGATGCCCAGAAAAAAATGTATTGTTAGTGCGGCAGCAAGCAGGGTTTTTGGGTGAGCATTAAAAAAAATAACTTAATTGTCAAAAGGAAAAAAATAGGAAAATGTTTTACTTATTTTAAAATTGTTGTTTTATTTTGAATAGTATATGAGTGAATGATCACAGGTTTTGTGGTTTTTAATGTTGTAACTAGCCTTGCTGATAACCTGGTTAAATACCTGTCTCTCTCATCATCTCTTGCGCCTCACAAAGACACTATTTATTTTAACATCTGATTCATTCCCTTCTTATCATTTTACGTTATGTAAAAAATTATCTTTTTTATTAGTTTACCTGTTTGTTGTCTGTTCTTCCTAGTATATGAGATCAGTGAGGCAGGAATTTCATCTGTTTTGTTCATCACTTGATCTGCCTTCCCTCTAAAGGGCCTGGAACATAAGCACTTAGATACCTACATTTCAATTTACAAAATAATTGCTAGGAGGGCTCTGAGCGTTCCCATATAACCCACACTTAGTTTCCCCTATTGATAATATTTTACATGATTCATTTGTTAAAACTAGTGACCCAATGTTGATACACTACAATTAACTAAAGTCAAACTTTACTCACATTTCCTCAGTTTTGATGTAGCATCTTTTTCTGTTCCAGGATCCCATCCAGGATATCATATTACATTTAGTAGTTTTCTGAAGAAAAACTCCTCCTGTGGTCTGTGAAAATTTCTCAGGCTTCCCTTGTTTCTGATGATCTCAAGGATTTTGAGGAGGTCTGGTCAAGTAGTTTTTAGAATATCCATCAACTGGAATTTTTTGATTTTTTTAATTTTTTATTGAAGTATAATTGATTTACAATGTGTTAGTTTATGGTGTACAACAAGGTTATTCAGTTATATATATATATATATATATATATATATATATTCTTTTCTTCATATGCTTTTCCATTATGGTTTATTACAGGATATTGAATATAGTTCCCTGTGCTATACAGTAGGACCTTGTTGTTTTCCATTCTCTATATAATAGTTTGCATCTGCTAACCCCAAACTCCCAATCCATCCTTCCCCGCCCCCACATCCCATTGGCAACCACAAGTCTGTTCTCTATGTCTGTGAGTCTGTTTCTGTTTCATAGATAAGTTCATTTGTGTCATATTTTAGATTCCACATATAAGTGATATAATATGGTATTTGTTTTCTCTGTCTGACTAACTTCACTTAGTATGATAATCTCTAGGTCCATCCATGTTGCTGCAAATGACATTATTTCATTCTTTTATGGCTGAATAGTATTCCATTACATATATGTACCACATCATCTTTATTCATTCATCTATCTATGGACATTTATGTTGTTTCCATATCTTGGCTACTGTAAACAGTGCTGCTATGAACAATGGGGTGCATGTATCTTTTCAAATTAGAGTTTTGTCCGGATGTATGCCCAGGAGTGGGACTGCTGGATCATTGTTTGATGCTTTTCCCATTATTAGACTGGAGTTATGGGTTTTGGGAAGGAAGACCACAGAGGTAAATTGTCATTTTCTTATCATATCATGTTGATATTAACTATCAACATGTTAATCTTGATCACATTGCTGAGATAGTGTGAAAAAGCATGAAGGGACCCTCATTTAAGGTGGAGTGGGGAAGCCCTGATGGGGGGAGGTCTCACACAGGCATCAGCAGCAGCTTACAGACTCCATCGGGAAGAAAGGCTTCCTCCTGACCCAGAAACAAGCTGCCCACTGCCCGGGGACAGTGAAGAACCACCACTGCCACCCTAGTTCCCTCCTTTCCTCTATAAAGCAAGCCTCTCTCCTCTGCTCTTCGGACTTGCCTATGCTCATCGTAGTTTTCTTGTCCCAAGTGGCAATTCTCTGCTACTTGAAAAAAAGGGCTAGTTATTATAGTAGCAACATCAGTTTATTTTTTTAAAGGTTAACAGTGTTTGACAGATTTCTTCACTGTAAACTTATTCTTTTTATCTCCCTTTCTGCACTGTTTTCTTTGAAAGAAAGTCATTGTGCAGTGCCCACGCTTGAGTGGAGAGATATGTTCTGTCTTCTTCAAGGGAGGATTTTAAGTAAATTATTTGGAATTCTTCTGCACAGAAGATTTGGTTTCCCAAATATTTATGTATTTAATAATTTATTAAAGTGTAATCAGTATGGAGATATGTATATGTTATCAGTATGGATATATATATATATATACATATACACACACACACTTTAGATTTTAATTCAAAACTATGGTATTTATTTTAATGCTTAAGTTGTCCCAGCTTTGGCCATTGAAGCAATTTCATTTGATTCCTGTGTTTCTTTGACATTGTGTGTGTGTGTGTGTGTGTGTGTGTGTGTGTGTGTGTGTGTGTATGTGTGTATATATTTTTAGCACATTTTCTGGCACCACATGATGCTCCAGGCTCATCTTGTATATTTATGGCCTCAGTCCCCAAACCAGTCTTTTCCCTAAAGAGGTCTGGTTCTTTTTATTGGAGAATAGTAATTCAAACCAAGATCTGGTCACTAAATGTGCTCAGTGCTACTGAGACATTGCTTCTAGGCCTTCTCACCTGACAGAGCAAGGAAATACATGTATGTTCAGTAACCAGGTGCATATATATATATATACCTATTTACAGCCAATCTTCTATATCTTTAACTAACTATGAATTCATACTAATGTCTCCAACTAAAATCCATAACCACATGGGTCATTCTAGCCTCTTCCCTTGTTTATATATAACTTTACACTCCAACATGGAGAAGCCTGGTTCCACCATCTTCCATTCATTCATCTAACCACTCCAGTCCGACATGATTGTAGGAAAGTGTCAGAGCTATTAGATATACCCTCCTGGGAAACAACTTTATCTGCTAGATTATAGTGCTTATGCAATATTTCTTTTACTTTTATAGACTCTCTCTCTCTATATATATATGTATACACACACATATGTATTTATACAATAGAAATATAGTTGATTTGCACAATTATATTAGTTTTAGATGTAAAACATAGTGATTCAGTATTTTTATAGATTATAATCCATAAGTTATCACAAAATGTTGGCTATATTGCCTGTACTGTACAATATACCCATGCTGTATATATTATTTATTTTATACATAGTAGTTGGTATCTCTTAATCCCATAACCCTGTCTTGTCCCTCTTCCCTTCAAACTCCCCACTGATAATCACTAGTTTGGTCTCTATATTTGTGAGTCTATTTCTCTTTTGTTATATACGTCCATTTGTATTATTTTTTAGATTTCACATATAAGTGATATCACACAGTATTTGTCTTTTTTGGTCTGACTTATTTTATTAAGCATAATACCCTACAGATTCATTCACATTGTTGCAAATGGCAGAATTTCATTATTCTTTGAGGCTCAGTAGAATTCCATTATGTCTCTCTCTCTCTCTCTCTCTCTCTCTCTCTCTCTCTCTCTCTCTCTATATATATATATATATATATATATATATATATATATATATCTCACATCTTCTTTACTCATTCATCTGTTTATGGACACTTATGTTGTTTCCATATCTTGACTGTTGTAAATAATGTGCTATGAAAATCGAGTGCATGTATCTTTTTGAGTGGATGTTCTCATTTTCTTTTGGTGGGGGGGTATATATCCAGGAGTGGAATTTCTGGATCATATGGTGGTTCTATTTTTAGTTTTTTGAGGAACTTCTATACTGTTTTCAATAGCAGCTGTACCAATTTATATTCTCACCAACAGTGTTCAAGGGTTCCATTTTCTCCATATTCTTGCCAACATTTGTTATTTTTGGTCTTTTTGATGATAGCCATCTGACAGTTGTGAGGTGATATCCCATTGTGATTTCAATTTGAATTTCTATGATGATTAACAATGTGGAGCATCTTTTCATGTGTCTGAGGCCCATCTATACGTTTTGTTTGGAAAAATGTCTATTCAGGTCTTCTGCTAAGTTTTTAATTGGGTTATTTATTTTTTTGATATTGAATTGTATGAGTTGTTTATATATTTTGAATATTAATCCCTTATTGGTCATATCATTTGCAAATATTTTCTCCCATTCAGTAGTTGTCTTTTCATTTTGTCAATGGTTTCCTTTGCTGTGCCAAAGCTTTTAAGTTTAATTAGGTCCCATTTGTTTATTTGCTTTTGTTTCTTTTGCCTTAGGAGACTCATCCAAAAAAATATTGCTGATTTACGTAAAAGAGTATTCTGCCTATGTTCTTTTCCAGGAGTTTTATGGTTTCTGGTCTGACTTTTAGATCTCTAATCCATTTTGAGTTTATTTTTGTGTATGGTGTTAGGGAGTGTTCTGATTTCATTCTTTTACATGTAGCTGTCCAGTTTTCCCAGCACCATTTACTGAAGAAACTCTCTTTTCTCCATTGTATATCCTTGCCTCCTTTGTTGTAGATTAATTGACATAGACACATGTGTTCAGTACTAGGCTCTCTATTCTATTCCATTGATCTATGTGTCTGTTTTTTGAGTATCTTGCTATTTTGATTATTGTAGCTCTGTAGTACAGTCTGAAATTAAAGAGTGTAATATCTTCAGTATTCTTTTTCCTCAAGATTGCTCTGGCAATTTGGATTCTTTTGTGGTTCCATATAAATTTTAAGATTATTGATTCTAGTGCTGTGGGAAAATGTCAGAGGTAATTTGATAGGAATTGCATTAAATCTGTAGATTGCTTTGGGTAGTGTGGTCATTTTAACAATATTAATTCTTCCAATCCAAGAACATTGAGATTTCTTTCTAATTCTTTGTATCATTTTCAATTTCCTTAATTAATATTTTATAGTTTTCAGAGTATAGATCTTTCACGCAATTGGTTAAGTTTATTCCTAGGTATATTTTTCTTTTTGATGTGATTGAAAAAAAATTTTTTAGTTTATGTTTATGATAGTTTATTATTAATGTATAGAAAGGGAACATTTCTGTATATTAATTTTGTATCCTGCAACTTTGCTGAATTCCGTTACGGTTCCAATATCTTTCTGTTGGAGACTTTAGGGTTTTCTATAAATAGTATCATGTCATCTGCAAATAGTGACAGTTTTACTTCTTCCCTTCCAATTTGGATGCCTTTTAAAAATTTATTTATTTATTTATTTTTGTCTGATTGCTGTGGCTAGGACTTCCAATACTTTGTTAAATAGAAGTGGTGAGAGTGGGCATCTTTGTCTTGTTCCTGACTTTAGGGGAAAGGTTTTCAGCTTTTCATCACTGAGGTTAGCTACTGATTAGTGATAAATGGCCTTTATTCTATTGAGATATGCTCCCTATATAGCGAATTGGATGATAGTTGTTGTCACAAAGGACGTTGCATTTTACTACATTAAGAAAATATGTTCTATAGAGATATGTGCCTACAATGATGTTATTGCTTTAAATTTTTTTTTCTTTATTTAGTGACAGTCAATAATTTGGAATTTTTACCTTGAGTGAGATACATTGATGATTTTTTAAAATTTATTTCACAGGATATTTGTCTATATTTTGTTAAGTACTGACAGTGTTAATATTCATTTGATAAGACACTTTACAAGTGTTATATGTCAGATAAATACCCAGGCTAACAAAAATAAAAATATACATGTAATGCTCAGTTGTTCAATTCTTGAAATATTTCCTGTCATTAATCTCACACTTTCATCAAATTTTAATACAATTAAATCTACAAGCTGTATTCATTTGGATTTTGTTTTTCTACCCAAATATTCCTCTTCCTCAAATTCCAAAAATACATTTTAACTAATAAAAATTGATAAACCTCTGAATCTGTAAAAATTAGTACCTTAATTTTTCTACCCCTAAACATTTCATCACATATATTCTAAGAACAAGACCACGTCCTTAAATAGTCACAGTAAGTATTCAAGGTCATAAAATTTTACATTAATATCTTGTAACATGTGCCTTATATATGCTCAAAAATTTAAGGAAAAACATGGAAAAATAACTAAATGAAATCAGGAAAATTATATAGAAACAAAAGAATATCAACAAAAAGGTAGAAATTATAAAAAAGAACCATACAAATATTCTGGAGCTGAAAAGAACAATACATGAAATAAATTTACTAAAGGAGTTAAACAGTAACTTTGAGCTGGAAGAAGAAATAATCAATTAACTGAATATAGGACAGTTGAAATTACTGAGTTTGAGGAATAGAAGGCAAAGGAAGAAGAAAAATGAACACTACATAAAGGACCTGTTAATCACTATCAAGCAGATCAATACATTATGTGAATCCTTAAATGATAAGAGAGAGAAAATGAAGCAGAGAGAACATTTGAAAAAATAATGGCTAGAAATTCTGAAAGTTAATGAAAGGCATGAATATATAAATCCAGGAAATTCAGTGCATTCTAATTAAGATAAGCTCCAAAAGACTCACAGTGAAACACATTGTAATTGATTTGTTTAAAGACAAAGAGAAAGAGAAAATCTTGAAAACTGGAAGAGAAAAGTGACCTGTTATCAAGGAATCTGCAATTTGATTATCAGCTGATTTCTTATCAGGAAACTTAGAGTTCACCAGACAGTAGGATGACATATTTAATGTGCTGAAGGAAAAAATAAAGTTAACTTAAAATTCCATATCCTGCAAAACTGTCCTTTGAAAAATAGAGAAATGAAGACATTTAGATATGAAATCTGAGGGAGTTGATAACCACTACACCTGATCTTTAACAAATACTGGTAAGAGTCCTTTAGATTGACAAAAAGGACACTAGACAGTAACTGGAAACCATATGAAAATATAAGTTCCCTGACAGAGGTAAACACATGGGCAAATGTAAAGACAGTATTATCATAATTTTCATTTTAACTCCATTAAAATTTTTTTTCTACAGACTTTAAAATACAAATGCAAAAATATAATCATTTATATTGTCAGACACACAATGCACAAAGTTGTCATTTGTTTTATGACTAACATAAAGATGGAGGACTGATGTAGGAGTCAAATTTCTGTATGTGGATGACGTTAATTTTGTGTCAATTCATATTAAATTGTTACATCTTTTGGATGTTAGGTGTAATCACCATGGTAACCACATAAAATACAAACTTTACAGAATATACAAAAAGAAAAATGAGAAATGAATCAAAATGTATCACTAAAAAAACTAGCTAAACACTAAAGAAAGCCTTGATGGAGAAATGACAAAGCAAAAGTTCAAGACATACAGAAAACAAAAAGAAAAATGATAGAAGTAATATCAGAATTACTTTAAATGTGAATGCATTAAAATCCCTGAGCAAAAACTAGAAACTGACAGAATGGATGAAAAAACATGGTCCAGTATATGTTCTCTTTAGATTTAAAGATATTAATAGATTGAAGGTAAAAGACTGGAAAAAGACATTCTATGCAAGTAATAACAAAAATAAAGCTAGAGTTGTTGGACTAATATCAGACAAAATAAGCTTAAATAAAATAGACTATATATGTATCAAACTGGCAGATTGAAGGTAGAAATAGACAGTTCTACAACATTTCACTTTCAATACTGGATAACAACTAGACAGAAGATCAGTAGGGCAAAAGAGGCCTTGAACAATACAGACCAATTGGATCTAATAGATATATAGAGAGAGAGCAGTCCGTCCAACAATATCATAGGGCACCTTTTTCTCAAGTATCTATAAAACACATCCCACCATGGAAATATATATTAGGTCACAAAACAGTCTTAATAAATTTTGAAAGATTGAAATCTTACAGAGTATCTTTCTGCTTGCAAGGGAATGAAATCAGAAATCAATAAGATGAAAACTGGAAAAAATTTAAAATATGTGAAAGTTAGCATACTCAATCAATGGGTTAAAATGAAAATCACAAGGGAAATTAGAAAATACTTTGAGCTGAATGAAAATAAAAACACAACATGTTGGGACTTCCCTGGTGGCGCAGTGGTTAAGAATCTGCTTGCCAATGCAGGGGACACAGGTTCAATCCCTGGTCTGGGAAGATCCCACATGCTGTGGAGGCCCGTGCACCACAACTACTGAAGCCCACATGCCTAGAACCTGTGCTCCACAACAAGGGGGCCACCACAATAAGAGGTCCACGTACTGCATCTAAGAGTTGCCCTCACTCGCTGCAACTGGAGAGAGCCTGCGTACAGCAAGGAAGACCCAACACAGCCAAAAAATTAAAAAAACAACAACAACAAAATAACCAACACAGCATGTCAAAACTTACAAGATGCAGCAAAAGCAGTGCTAAGAGATACATTTATAGCTATAAATGCATACATTTAAAAAGAACTATCTCAGATCAATAACCTAATTTACAACTTAAGGGACTAGAGAAAAAAGAACAAACTAAATCCACATCTAGAAGAAAAAAAAGTAATAATAAAGATTAGAGCACAAATAGAGTCTAAAAAATGAGAGAAATTCAACAGAACAAAAAGCTGATTCTCTCAAAAGAAACAAAATTGAGAATCCATTAGCTAGATGTATTATGAAAAAAAGAAGACTGAAATTTCTAAAATCATAAAGAAAGTAGGGAAATTACTAAGGTTTTATAGGCATAAATATGAGAACACTATGAACAATTGTATGACAGCAGAATGGATATCTTAGATGAAATGAACAAATTCCTATAAAACACACAAGCTATGAAAACTGATCCAAGAAGAAACAATATCTGAATCAACCTACACTAGTAAAGAGATGTAATCAATAATCACAAAACTCTAAACAAAGAAAAGTTCAGGACCAGATGATTTCACTGGTGAATTCTACAAAACATTTTAAAAATTAACACCAATCCTTCTGAAACTTCCAAATATACACTTCCTAATTCAGTCTATAAGGACAGCATTACCCTCATACCACAGTCAGACGAAGGCAATTATTGATACAAGAAAAGAAAATTATAGACCAATGTCCCATATGAATAGAGATACCAAAATCCTCAACCAAACACTAGCAAAACAATTTCAACAGCATATTAAAAGGATTCTACACCATGAAAAACTAGGATTTATTCCTGGACTGGAAGGAAGGTTCAATACACAAAAATCAACCAATATAACATACTACATTAATGAAATGAAGGAAAAAATGAACAATTGATGATCTCCATTGATGTAGAAAAAGTATTAGACTAAATTCAATGTCTTTTTCATGATAAAAACACTCAGTAAACTACAAACAGAAGGACATGTCTTCAACATGATAAATGACATACATAAAACAAACAAAACACACACACACACACACCAGAGCCAACTTTCTACTCAGTGAGGAAAGAATGAAATCTTTTCCACTAAGATAAGGAACAGGACAAATATGACCATTTCTGCCATTACTACTCAATATAACATTGAAAATTCTAGTAAGAACAATTAGCCAAGCAAGAGAAATAAATGATTAGATTTTTTTATTTCAATAATATGAGCCAGGATATTTATAGCAAATCTATGGCTTATAAAAAGTAATAATAACAATAATAGTATAAAATGGAATATCATTTTCATAAAACATGTGACTGCTGAGAGAACTTGTAGGAAAAATTATTCTTATTTTGAAAGAAACAAATTTAGGGATATATACATATGTATGTAAATGTGTGTATATATACATATGTGTATATACATTTATATATATATATACACACACACACACACACAGTTATATAGTTATATACAGTGGTACCTTGTTATCCGTGAGAGATTTGTTCCAGGAGCACCTGGTGTATAGCAATATCTGCAGATGCTCAAGTCCCTTATATAAAATGGAGTAATAGAGTGAATATGTAGCTATATATTGTTATATATGTACAGATATATTAATAAGAGTATGAAGATATGGCCATATATACGCATTAATATTTTTAGTATTACAGATTGTGAAAACAATTTGACAACATGTACCAAGGAATTTTAAAATGTTACTTTCTTTGATTAATTACACTTTTGGGATACTAAAGCACTGATCCAACATGTGGGTGCATATAATACGCTTTAAACCAGTGTTAAGCAAACTTCTGATATGACTCCTCACTGGCCAAATTTGACCCACTTCCTTTTTTTAAAAAATAAATCTTTGTGAGAAGACAGCCATATCTATTCAATTATGCATTGTCTATAGAAGTTTTGTGCTACAACCACAGAGTTGAATAATTGAGACAGAGCTAGCATGATCAAAATAACCTGAAATATTTACTATCTGGCCTTTGACCCAGAAGATTGCAGACTCTCTTTCTTAAATTATTATTTTACACTTAAAATTAAGACAACTATTTTAGAGCAGTATTACATTCGCATCAAAATTGAAGGGCAGGTACAAAGACTCAGACCCTTTTTGAAATCATTATTTATTATAGAAAAATGGGAACAAATGACATATCTAAAAAGCTACTAGTTGGATAAACTATATCTTTAAAGATACATAATGTTTAAATGAACTTAGGTATAACAGAAGTTTTATTAACATGAGAAATTGTACTTGGTGCTTTCGTATTTCTGTTGCTACTTTGTGCTGTCCTGCTTCTTCTGTGTATTCAAGTCATATAATTGTTGAGTGTCTGCTCAATGCCAGTCACAGGAGAACATTCTGGGATTCCAAAGATGAAAAGGTAGACTTAATTCAGAAAAAGAGAGAGTCAGGGAAACCTGGGTGTGAATACACAGTGGCAATGCCTGAAAGGAAAGCCTAGACATGTTGAAATAGCTCTATTGAGATCAATTTTAGTGACTGTCAATTTTCAGTGTGTTGATGCAAGTGGGTTTTAAACGGTCCTAAATGATCTTTGCATTTGGACCGGACTGTGTTTGGCCTTTTCTCTCTAACTCACCTCTCTGATGTTGGTCATTTTGGATGTACAGGTGGTAAAAAGCTTCTGCTCATCTGCTTGCACTGTCAAGTAGCCATCTGTGCTGTGATACAGGGAAGAGAAACGAAAACAGCTCTGGGAGAAAGAGTTCCAAATTAGGCTTTGAGGAAATGGCTGTGTTTCGTATTATAGACACTGCATGAAGAGGTTTTGTTTGTTTGTTTTTGTTTTTTGGCACACAGTGGCTCTATTAACCTTTACCCTAATCCAATCTGGTGGCTGTATGGTAGGATAGCCAATTGAACTGGTGGGGAGTTTTTCATTTTAGTGACTAAATTAATTTTGTCTTTACCTTCTGCACCTGTGTATACATACAAACGTGTGCAAGAAATGCAATAGGGAAACAAAGCTCAAGAGTACATAAAGCCATTGAAAGTAATTTTAAACCCCATGAGATACATCCTTTGACTAAAGTTACTAACTGGAGGCATTCCATTTGTTTGTTTTGAGCAACATTTTGCAGATTGATGCCACAGAAAGCTGCGGTATGGGTTTTAATACAAGATTCATCTCTTCAGACCACCTGGAAGCTTAGAAATCCCTGCCCCCACCTCTCTCAACCGCCACTCTGAACTTCGTCTCCTAGTCTCCTACCAGTTGTGACCTTTCTGTTTCCAAAATATGCAAAGCTTCTCTCTCTTGGAAACTTTGCACTTCCTCCTTCTTCTGCCTGAGACAGCCCTTTCCAGATCACTTTCTGGCTCATTCTTTTTTATTACTTAAGTTCTCAGCTCAAATGCCTCCTCTTCAGTGAGGGAATCCTAAAAGGACCTGTATCTGAGGTGTTTGACTTCACCTCTGCCTTACTGCCCCATCTCATCTTTAATTTTAGCAATAACTGATACATAAAGTTATCCTATCTATTGGTCTATATATTTATTTATGTACAAACTCTTCATCTCTGTCCACTATACTCTATGTTCCATTAGAGCAAAGTCCTTGCCAACGTTACTTACCTGTATCTTCAGGACATGAAACAGCACCTGGTATTTAATAAATGCCCAGCATCAATTTGGTCATGGAGGGAAGATCTTTTAGGTTATCTGTACAAACTTCCTTCTCTCTCTCTTTTTTTTTTCTTTAATAGATTAAGAGATTTCTTGAAGATATGACCCTCTCTTGTGTTTGTCACAGTCATCTCTACACAAATGACATTCAATTCTCTCTCTAATTCCAATCATCCTCTCTTGGAACAAACTCAGCAACTTCACCTAATGATCTGCTGCCAGTTTTATACGAATGTTACATTTAATCAGTGAATCTTCATGCTTCATTTCTATTTGTAGAAAACTCATAGGGTGTGCCATCCTGCCCTGTCCTTTAATTTCCCACGCCATTGTTTTCATGTTTGTTTCCTTATGTATTATTATTTTTTTAATTCTGGATATGTCTTCTTAATGCTCTACCTGCCGTACAGCCTCTTCTTTTATTACAGTCTTCACACGGCAACCAGAGTCTCTTTTCTACAACACACCGATAATTATGTAACTGTAGTACTCATTCCTTAAAAGAGGCAATCTGGGGTTCCTCTGTGGTAATAATAATAAAAACCAAGCACCTCTGTGGCATGTAAAGTCATCTTCAAAAGTTCCCCAACACCAATTTCTAGTTCATTTCCTGCTCTGCCTCCCTACCCAGTGTGTGAGTGTTTGTTCAAGGTCCTCACTGCCAGCCAGGTCACTCTCCAGTCCCCTCACACACTCTGGACCCTCCCATCCCATTTGATGACACCTTTCTCTCTGCTTAAGGCTGACCCAGTTCAAATCTAATAACCTCAGAGAAACGTTCCCAGATTTCTCATTTAGACTTGGCCACTCACTGCTCTTTTATTACTGCGGGTATTCTTTTGAAAAATAAATGTCTTCTCACACCAATCAGAAGAAACTAATTGTATAAGTATCAATACATCTAAGGGAAGATCCCTCTCTCTAGGCTGGAGACTCCCAAGGCCAGGACACCCCAATAATTCTTGATTTCTCACCACTGGATATAACCACCCCTTACTTTAAATACCAAGAGCATCTTACCTCTTTTATGGCCTTCGTTATGTTGTTTTACCTCACTTATAAATTCCCTTCTAGAATATTTAAAGTTATTTTGAGCACAGAACACCATTCCTCATTTTGTTTTCCTCTTGTTATTTATATATATATATATGTGTGTGTGTATGTATATATATGTATATATATATACATATATATATACATGTATATGGGTATACATATATATATATGGGTATCACTACATAGATATATATATCTATGCATATATGTGTGTGTGTGTGTGTGTGTGTGTGTGTATACATGGTCACTGAGCACACACTATGTGTCAGTTACTAAAATATAAACAGAATAAAATGTTAAATACATGTGTTGAGCATGAAAAATACAAAAATACTGTGTTTGATAAAATTATGTTAAATAATATAAATATACTCATATAATTATGCATTCAACTTTATGTAATATTACTTAAAACTAATTTTAACCTTTTGAACCAGTTCTTGAACATATCAATATTTTGATGTGAGAAAACAGAGGTTCATTGAACATAAGTTACTTGATAAGACCCTATAAGTAATAAACATACTTTGAGAAAGAAATGACAGAAAAAGAGGATCTTTTGAAATCTCTGCAATACCCAAATAGATAACAAATACCCATCTTCACAGTGCTACCTTATATTTGGAAAAATCACCTGTTTCTTCGTAATAGAATTCCTTTGAGTGAATAACTTTCAAATTTCTGGTACCAAAAAGTATTTTCCAATTGTATTCCATTCTCTGAGACACAATAGGTGAAAAGTCACACATTCATAAAAGTCACCTTAAATAAATTGTCTCATATAGATAAAACAAGGTGAAACATTCAGTATTATTTTTCAATAAGAAAGCCAACCACTTGAACCAAATATATTTCCTGTCCACATAGACTTATGTAGAATAAAATTATTTTTAGGGCATAAGTCAGGCCCTTATTTGCTCACCCAGAATGACAACTAGGATATCTCACTTAATCAGGGGCTTTTGAAGATCCATATACAAGCATTTAATAAACTACCAACAAGAGATACATAGTACAATTCAACAATATATAAAATCAGAGCTTTAGACTTGACAAGGAATTGGAAACAGTGCCTAGCTCAGACCCCTATTTTACAGATAATAAAATTGAAGCCCACAGAGGTTGAAAGAAACATGGTCACACAGCTTATTCATGTCAAAGCAAATCAACTTAATGAGTATTTATTGATAATTGATACACAGTTAGTCCAGTGTTGGGGAATGATGTTGGTGGTCTTGTTTCCTCAGACATTATGTTAAGAAGTTTATAATCTACTCAACATACATGCAGTAAAATATTATGTAAAATACATGCAGTAAACTATTGATTATAAGCTTAGTGGAATAGTTTCACATATTGTCTGTATACTAGTGCCTCTGAAGTTCATAACTCCAGAGCACCTTTATAAGTTCCAGACACATAAACCTTAGTCTGAATTTGACATCTCCACTTTAATGTGCCACTTGTATTTCAAACTAAGTATGTTCAAAATTCAACTCAATCTCACTCTTATGTTTAGCTTTTCCACTAAAAACACATACCTATGCGCTCTCTTTGCCTTCCTTTCCCAGGGCACTTGGACGTAAAACATAATAAATTGGGTTTAAGTAAAATTGCATTTTTAATCTGGGCTTGATGGTATAGTATGACAACATTTTATCAGAATAAAGACCATGGATCTTATCAGTCAGTTCATGAAAAAAAATCTGTATTATGTGCCAAATGCTAAGCATTATGCTCTAAATTTTGTACACTGGTTTTAGCAGTTATGTGTGATTTAGGATAAAATTATTTAATTTCTCTGAATTCCTGATGTTATTTTAAAAATTAACTTGCTTATGTATGTGGTTGTGTATACATGCAGATAAAAGATAAGATTATCACATAATTAACTGACTTAAATGTTATCCTTTTGAGAGTGAGAGCAAGTACATTTTTTTCTATATAAAACACACTGGTATAACAGACACTGCTAGTGCTCCTAATTAGAAAAGATGATTATAAAGTTCCTGGCATGTGAGTAGGTGTTTGAACCCCTATCCCACCCACCCACATGACTTACGAAGCAGTATAGACAATGATCCTTAAATCTTGCCTTAAATATTCGCAATGTGTGAAATTATAGGATTCATCTCTTGGGCAGTTGCTTCATTTATGCAGAAAAAAAACTGGAACGGACTTTCCAAGACAGTTTGTTCAAACCATTAATAACTTAACATAAATGAGTTTATAAAAAGATTGCTTAGAAAATTCCTGTACAAATGGGGCACAAAATGAGGAACATGTGTTGTGGGCAAGCAGAGAGAAAAGTGAGAAAGAAAAGATTTAGAGAGTATAAGAGTCTGTTGTACAGTGATGGAGAGATACAGGAAGCAGCTTAGTGCGCTGGAGCATGAGATGGGGTCCAGAAGTTAGTCAAGGCTCTGCTGAAGGAATAGAATGCAGACTGATCCTTTTAAGTCAACATAATATGTTATATAAATATTGGTTCAGTTTTCTATGTCTGTAAATCTATTTCTGTTTTGTAAATAAGTTCACTTATATCATTTTTTTAGATTCCACATATAAGCTATATCATATGATATTTGTCTTTCTCTACCTGACTTACTTCACTTAGCATGATAACCTCTAGGTCCAACCATGTTGCTGTAAATGGCATTATTTCATTCCTTTTTATGTCTGAGTAATATTCCATTGTGTCTATATACCACATCTTCTTTATCCATTCATTTGTCGATGGATACTTAGGTTGCTTCCATGTCTTGACTATTGTAAATAGTGCTGCGAAGAACACTGGGGTGCATGTATTCTCTTGAATTATAATTTTCACTGGATCATATGTTAACTCTATTTTTAGTTTTTTAAGGACCCTACATACTGTTCTCCATAGTGGTTACCAAAAGGGAAAGAGGAGAGGGTGGGATAAATTAGGAGTTGGGGATTAACATAAACACACTACTATATATAAAATAGATAACCAACAAGGACCTACTGTATAGCACAGGGAACTATACTCGATATTTTGTAATAACCTATAATGGAAAAGAATCTAATATATATATATGTGTGTGTGTGTGTGTGTGTATATATAACTGAATCACTTGCTGTACATCTGAAACTTACACAATATTGTATATCAACTATATTTCAATAAAAATTAAAAAAATAAATATTGCTCTGGCCTTTGTATTGGATATGGTATTTGAGAGCTCATATTATGTTGTTAAGGGAACATTGGTTGAACACTTACTTTAAGTTACAGTGCCTGGGGCTTTATATGCATTATTCAATTAAATCTTCAAAATGGCACTATTGTGGCTGTTCATATTTTACAGATGAGGAGGATTTTTCAGAAAGATTTTCTTTCTAGAAGCTTTAGATGTATTAAACATGTCCAAGATCACATAGTTTAATAACAAGCAGAACAGGAATTTCAAACCAAGTTTCTCTATTTGTAAGCCCCATGTTCATGCCTTTACCTAACAAGCTGATAACACCTGGCATGAAAGAAAGGACATTTGGTAGGGATGGGAAGCATCTTCAAGTAGCCATGACTACTGCTTTGCTAAGTGATGTTAGTTAGAATTTCATATCTACATTTTCTCATTTGTGATTATGGGGTCACTAGCCCCAGCCCTCTTTTACACGAAGTCTTAAGAAGACTAATTAGGCAACGTCCATAAAACTCCTTTAGCTCCTTGGAGAAGGTTTTTATATTAATCTCAGTCATTATTATTCAAACAGTATTGCAACTCAACACAGATTAATTTTGAAGAATCTCTCAGACTACCTAAATGGACAATAGAAAAGCAATATATTTGCTTATCTTTTATCTCAATGCCTATCTTAATTATGTAACACTGCAGGAAAGTCAAAACACAGCCTCGCTCTGAATACTAAATGTATTTGCTTGCTTGACTTCTAGCACCTGCTTGGGTGTCAAGACTTCTTGAAAACTAAATGGCTAAATTACTTGAGGTTGTTTAAGATCAACCTACCTGAGGGGGAAAAACTGCTATTCAGAGAAATGTCTCCTGCTATCTTTTCCCATCCTCTTCCCCTGTAAAAATTTGCCAAATTCTTCTCCATCAAAGTCTTTTGTGTCTACCCCAGGCAACTTTGAGTTTTTCTCTCCTCTGAACTCATGCACAGTGGGTGAATTCCTTCAGATACTCTACTGAGAGTAATCTCTGAACAATGATGAAGAATTGAACTTAAGAGACAATGGAAAGAACACTTTTTGTTCATCTTCTGTATGAAGACATAACCTACCACCATGCTGCCCCTATTTACCATTATAGCATGATGGTCAGCGGATCATGAAGCCCACAGTCTTTTTTTCAAATAAATTTTTGCCATTATAATGTATAAGAAATAATGAAACCCACCTCTTTATAGATCCCTGAAAATTACTAATGGGCTTTATTATTTCAGGAATTATTTATTCTGAATATCACTTACTGAAGCCACTAATTGTGGCACATACACAAAGCTTTCTAGACTAGATATTGTTTATTTTGAATCCAAAGTCCATGCACGTGTGTATGGACTTCTGTGTGTGTTACCGTTTGTCTGTATAACTGCTGGATTGCAAAGCCCATAAGGGACGAATGTTTTCTACCCTAACATGGTGAGGGTGATCAGTTCAGCATTTAATGAATTAATAACTGAGTAAATGAGATATCTGAAAGCATTGTTGCCTTACAGAATTTCCTTCAAGTCTTAAAACCTAAGTACCTTCTCAAAATTCACTGCTTCATGGATAGGCTTTGTAATGACAGGGAAGAATCAATAAGAAAATAATATTTAATGATTATGGGAACACTGTTACGGTTGTAATTTGTTATTTAACTATACTTTTTTTCTCCCTCAAAGAAAATTTTATTTAACTATGCATGAAATTAAAGATCTCTGTAGTTTATACCTTGGGTACTTAAATTTTGTAAATAGTGGGACTTTGATTTTCTTTCTTTTTTTCCCCTTCGTGTTAGCATTTTAAAATTTTTGAGGAGGCAGTATATTCACAGGGTTCAGAATTAAAAATAAAAGGGTATTATTGAGTGAAAAATTTTGCTTCCACATCTCTGTCTTCTGGCCTTAGTTCCCTTCCCCACAGACCAAAAAAATCCTAGGTACATTTCCACAAATATTTTAAGATATATACGCTATTTCAAGATCTTTCAAGGAGTTGCAAGGTTATTTTAAGGGAATTTAAATTTTTTTTATTGAAATATAGTTGATTTACAATGTTGTGTTAGTTTCAGGTGTACAGCAAAGTGATTCTATATTCTTTTTTAGATTTTAAAGGATATTTTAAGATATATAAGGATACACACACATCCCCCTGTTTTTATTTACTGTTTGTTTGCTACATGGCATACAGTGCAACACTTTTGCTACGAATTTTCAAAGAGCAGATCTTTTACCTTTTCCCATTATGTGTCATCTTCTTGGCCTGAATGAACTCTTTTGAACTTTAAGGGTCATTTGACATTTGTCTTTTGGCTCTTCCAGCTTTATGATGTCTGGTCATCTTCAGACATACTTACAATGACCATCTTCAATGACATGGAATCTGAACCATTTAACCAACACTCTCAGCACAGCATCATCAGTCTACATATGGCATTATGTTACCCAGTCCACATTTTACAGAATTCAACATTATTCTCTCTGGAGAGCATTAAATGAGTTTCTTTTGCTTTTTATTTATTTATTTTTTTTGAGATACAACTGGCATATAACATTGTGCAAGTTAAAGGTGTACAACATGCTGATTTTATACATTTATATATTACTATGTGATTACCACCATATTATTAGCTAACATCCCCTCAAGTCACATAATTATCATTTCTTTTTTGTGAGAACACTTAAAGTCTAGTTTGTTTGGGTTTTTTTTTTTTAGCAACTTTGAAGTATGTAATACAGTATTGTTGACTATAATCACAAAGCTATGCATGAGCTCTCCAGAACTTACCTTCTAGCTGCAAGTTTGTACACTTTGACCAATATCTCCCTAATTCCCACATCTCCCAGCCCTAATAACCACCATTCTACTCTCTGTTTCTACAAGTTTGGCTCTTTTAGATTACATCAATATATGATATCCTACAGTATTTGTCTTCCTCTATGTGACTTTCCTCATTTAGCATAATGTCCTCAAGGTCCATCCAAGTTGTCGCAAATGGAAGGTTTCGTTCTTTCTCATGGCTTAATAATATTCCATGATAAATATGCTATGTCTTTGTTGTCCATTCATCCACTGATGGATACTTAGGTTATTTCTGTTACTTGGCTAAGGTGAATAATGCTGATAAACATGGAGTGCAGATATCTTTTCAATATCCTGTTCTCATTTCCTTTGAATATATACCCAGAAGTGGATTGCTCTTTTGAGGAAACTGCACATTGTTTTCTATAGTGGCTGCACCAATTTACATTTCCACCAACAGTACACTAGGATTCCCTTTTCTCTATGTCCTTGACAACATTTGCAATCTCGTCTTTTTGATAACAGCCATTTTAACAGGTGTGAAGTGGTATCTCATCATAGTCCTGATTTGAATTTCACTGATGATTAGTGATGTTGAGCACCTTTTCATATACTTGTTGGCCATTTATACGTCTTCTTTGAAAAAAAAGTCTATTTATATCCTCTGCTCATTTTTTAATTAGATTGGTTGTGTTTGTTTATCTATTTATTTATTGCTATTGAGTTGTATGAGTTCTTTCTATATTTTAATTATTAACACCTGAACAGATATATGACTTGCAAATATTTTATGTCATTCCATAGGTTGCCTTTCTATTTTGTAGGTGGTTTTTTTGTTGTACAGAAGGTTTTAGTTTGATGTTGCCCCACTTGCTTATTTTTGCATTTATTGCCTTTGCTTCTGGTGTTAAATCCAAAAACTCATTACCAAGACTGAGGTCAAGGAGATTTCTGCCAATGTTTTCTTCTAAGAGTTTTATGGTTTCGGGTCTTATATTCAAGTCTTTAATCAATTTTGAGTTTATTTTTGTGTATGGTGTAAGTAGTGGTCAAGTTTCATTCTTTTGCATATGATTGTAGAGTTTTCCCATCACCATTCACTGAAGAGACTATCCTTTCCTCCTTGAGTATTCTTGGCTCCCTTGTTAAAATATTAGTTAATGACCATATATGTGTATGGGGGGGTTATTTGTGGGCTTTCAGCTGTGTTCCACTGATTTATGTGTCTATTTTTATGCCTGTACCACACTGTTTAAATTACTATAGCTTTGTAGTATAGATTGAAATCAGGAAGTGTGATGCCTCCAGCTTTCTCAGGATTGTGTTTTCAGTGTTTTTGTGGTTTCATACAAATTTTAGGATTGTTTTTTTCTATTTCTATGAAAAAAAGTCACTGGCATTTTGATGGGATGGCATTGATTCTATATATGCCTTTGGATAATATGGACATTTTAACAATATTAATTATTTTGATCCATGAACATTGGGATATCTTTCCATTGTTTGTCTCTTCCTCAATTTACTTTCAACAAAGTCATGTTTTTCTTTGTACAGATTATCCCTTCCTTGGTTAAACTTATTCTTAAATATCTTTTTTTTTTTTTTTTTTTTAATGATATAAGGGCCTCTCACTGTTGTGGCCTCTCCAGTTGCAGAGCACAGGCTCCAGACGCGCAGGCTCAGCGGCCATGGCTCACGGGCCCAGCCGCTCCGCGGCATGTGGGATCTTCCTGGACGGGGCCACAGACCCGTGTCCCCTGCATCGGCAGGCGGACTCCCAAACACTGCGCCACCAGGGAAGCCCTTAAATATCTTATTGTGAATAGGCTTTCCTTATTTCTTTTTTCAGATATTTTGTTGTTATTGTATAGAATATAACTGATTTCTGTATGTTGTTTTTATATGCTACCACTTTACTGAATTTGTTGATTAGTTCCAACAGATTTTTGATTGGGTCTTTAGGATTCTCTCTATAAAAAGATTATATCATCTGCTAATAATAGCAATTTAACTTCTTCCTTTCCAATTTTGGATATATTTTATTTCTTTGTCTTTCCTGATGATTGCTCTAGCCAGGACATCCAGAACTATGTTGAATGAGAGTGGGCATCCTTGTCTTGTTCCTGATCTTAGGAGAAAAGCTTTCAACCTTTACTCACTGTGTATGATATTAGCTATGGGTATGTCATAGATGGTCTTTACTTTATAGAATGTTCCTTCTATACCCAATCCGTTGAATGTTTTTATCATGAAATAATATTGAAATTTGTCAAATACGTTTTCTTCATCTACTGAGTTGATCATATGGATTTACCTTTCATTCTATTAATTTTGTGTTTCATTCAGTATATATACACCTTCAGAATCTTGAGTTTATCATTCCATTATCTCTTGGTCTGTAAGGTCTTTTACTGAGAACTCTTTTGATAGCCTATTGGGGTTCCTTTGTAGGTTACAATGTTTTACCTCTTGCTGCTCTTAGGAATCCTTTTTATCTTTGATTTTTGACAGTTTCTTTATCATGTGTCTTGGAGAAGTTCATTTTGGATTGAAATAATGAGGTAATCTATTAACCTCAGGAAGTTGAATGTCCAAGCCTATCCACAAGTTTGGGAAGTTCTCAGCCATTATTTGTTTAAATAAACTGTATGCTCTCTTCTCTTTCTCTTTTCCTTCCAGAACTCTAGTGATTCTGATATTTGCTTTTATGTTGGGGCCTTATAGATCACAAAGGTTTTCTATTTTCTTATTCATTAACTTTTCTTTGTTCTCCTCTTACTGGGTTGTTTCAAAATTTCTACCCTCCAACTCATTTATTCTCTCTTCTGTTTGGTCTATTTCACTGTCAATGTTCTCTTTTGCATTTATCATTTCAGTCACTGAATTCTTTAGTTCCAAAATTTCTGTGTTTTCTTAAATTTATTTATGATTTCTAACTCTTTGTTACAGTTCTCATTTTATTCATGTATTGTTTTTCTATTATCTTTGATTTGTTTGTCTGTGGATTTTTGTTTGCTTGTTTTGTTTCATTTTGTTTCTGTAGCTCATTGAGTTTCCTAAAGATAGCTATTTTAAATATTGTTGGGCAAATCTCAGATTTCCATGTATTTGGGTTTGCTTACTGAAAGATTTTTGAGATTTTTTGGTGATGCCATATTTTCTTGATTCTTCACATTCCTTGGAATGTTGAATTGCTATTTTACCTTTTAAGGAGCTGTCATCTCCTACAATCTTTACTAGCTGCCTTCAGGTGGGAGATACTTTTTGTTGGTTCTGCTTTTATCTGAGGTTTTCTCTGACTTTGCATGGATACAGCTGCTCCATGCTCCTTGCCCCCTCTTGTGACAGAACTCTTAATCTTCGGTGTTTTCTCTTGATTTCATAGCTCACCAGGATGGCTGCTAGAAACCTCTGTTTTCTTTTTCTGAAGGTGGCACTAATGTTTAAGTTTATGGTTTCTCTCTTGTCATTAGACCTTGGCTTGTTTTCTGCAGGCACTTCCTGTCTACTGGGGCTTGCTCTCACTGTCACCCTTGAAATAGCGTGCAAGAAGCTGGCAGCATAGTGATGGGGGGAAGTATGGGTTTGGTACTTGGTATTTTGGGGTGCCTTTAGGTCAGCTGGGGGAATCTGCAGGTGATGTTTACCCAGCAGTTTGTAGGCAAACTTCCTGCTGGAGTCCTGGACACAGTCAGCAGGAAACCTTCCCTTTAAGGCCCTCTCATGTTCTCATTTGCCTCTTCCTTGCTCTCCTTCTCCCCTGTCATGGAGGTCTTGCCTCTGTACTCTGGGTGCTATGGTACAAAAATTTTTCTGCAGCAGCATCATGCATGGCTGGTGAAGTTGAGCACTCACTGACCACTTTTCCTCCACAGGAGAGGTCACTGCAGGCTAGTTCAGCCCCACATTGTGCCACCATAGGTGAGGGGCACACTGGTAAAACTTCTCTTACTCTTTCCAGTGCATTCAAGCTTGCATTTTTTTTTTTCTCCAACAGAGTATTTGAATCTCTCCTCTGGATACTTGGACAACTAAAAAGCCTGTCTTGTCTGTGGGTGTCTGCTCAAGTCAGTGCTCTCCGGGTGCTTGGTGAATACAGCTGAGAGGGCTGAAGCTAGTTCACAGGCTCCTGCTGGTTCCACAGCTTGTACCAAGATCTATCCTCTTCCTTGATGCATAGATGGGCAATACTCCTTCTGAGACCCTTGGCATATGGTGCTGGGTCCCACTACTCCCTCAGAGGCATTTTTGTTCATGAATGAATGCTGGATTTTAGGTGTTAAAAAAAGGGACAAAATGAGAGAACTCATACCACCGTGATGCTAACCTTGACTTTCAATTTGATTATATCTCTATTTGAGTAAAATGTATTCAATATCTGTAACCATGTTCCTACTCTAAAATTTATTTTAAAATATTATTTGTAGTTTCTTATTAAAATTAATTTAACAAGCATTATTAAGCCGCTTAATTCTTTATAATTTTCTTTGAACACATTGGACTAGACATTCCCGAACATGGTCTATATAACTGCCCAGAATGACATGTAGCAGTAGCAAATATATTGATATTATTTAGCTATTCAGAAGTTATTCAGCATGATTTGTACACTGCTGAGGATAATTTGAGGGTTCCAAAAATTTGGAGAATGATTATGTTGTGGAAAAGAATACATAAAGAGAATTACATTACATATTTCTTAAGTGCTCATTACCAGTAGTGTATGTTATACACCTAATTAGTTTTTTAAATTATTTAAAATACAGCAAACACATAAAGAATAAAATAAAAAAGTCCCATCTCACCAGCAGCTTTATAAATAAATTTTATATTACCAACCTAGTTGTGGTACCTGATACCTATCTGGTTGCATTAGATACAATTATTGTCCTTTCCAGTGATCAACAGTAATCTGAATTTGATTTCATATTCACATATACATGAATATACTCTTATAGTAAATATAGACATATATAGAACAATATATAAAAACAATTATGTTACATGTCTTTGTTTTTCATGTTTATCTAAGTGGTTACTTACTGTGTGTATGTTTCCTCAGTCAATAGTTTTGTCAAATTCTTCATGTTGACATCTGTTACTCCAGAGTTTCTAGTTTCACTGATTATAGTGTCCTATTGTACAAATAAACCACAATTAATTTACCAATTCTTCTGCTGATGGGAAAACAATTGTGTTACTGTGGGTGTATGTGTATAATGCATACACATGTATTTCCACGTATAGACACACATAACAAAGCAATGTTATCTATAATAGAAATTAAGATATGTGTCTCCTTTGTAAACATATGAGAGATTCTCCAACAGAGAATTCTAGGTAGCAGAATAAGTGTACTATCACCTTTAATATGAAAAACCAAATAATTATTTGAAGAGACTGTAGAAATTAACATCTATAATCCCATTAACAAAAGATTTACACAGGCACTCCCACTGATCTACATCTTCATCAAGACCTAGTATTGCCTGTTCTCCACCCTCTCTAGAAAAATAGAGTAGTAATGTGAAAGGTGGTTCCCTGTGGTTTCAACTTGTTTGCTCGATCCTCTTGGGAGGTTCAGCAAATTTTTGTAAGTTTATTGTTAACTAGAATTTCATTTTCTGTTAATTACCTATTCACAATCTTTCTCTGTTAGAATGCTTATCTTGTTTCTACTTATTTGTGGTTCTTTATTTTAGATTCTGGTGTAACACATTTGTTGCAAATAACTTCTGGTGGTCTGTGGCTTATCACGTCAGTTTTGTTATTTTTTGATGCACAGAAATTTACACATGTTAATACATATATTTATCAATCTTTTCTTCCATGGCTTGTGCTTTTTTGTCTGTTAATTTAATATATTAAAATAATAAATATATTTTTATATTTCCCTATGTTAAGATTATATATATATATATATATATATATATATATATATATATATATATATTTTTTTTTTTTGCAGTATGCAGGCCTCTCACTGTTGTGGCCTCTCCCGTTGTGAAGCACAGGCTCCGGACGCGCAGGCTCAGCAGCCATGGCTCACAGGCCCAGCCGCTCCACGGCATGTGGGATCTTCCCAGACCGGGGCACGAACCTGTGTTCCCTGCATCGGCAGGTGGACTCTCAACCACTGCGCCACCAGGGAAGGCCCCTATAAATATATTTTTATATATTTCCTCCAAAATGACTTAATGTTTTGTTTCCTTCTTTTTTTTTTTTTTTTGCGGTACGCGGGCCTCTCACTGCTGTGGCCTCTCCCGTTGCGGAGCAACAGGCCCCGGACGCGCAGGCCCAGCGGCCACGGCCCACGGGCCCAGCCGCTTCGCGGCATGCGGGATCCTCCCGGACCGGGGCACAAACCCGCGTCCCCCGCATCGGCAGACGGACTCTCAACCACTGCGCCACCAGGGAAGCCCTGCTTCCTTCCTTTTTAAAATTTATCTTTAATTTATTTTTGTATATCATGTGAAGGATTCAATTTTATTTTTCCAAGAATCATTTGTTGACTGTTCCATCTTTTTCTCAATGATTTATAAAGCCATTTTAATAAATTTTTATGAATGTATCTGTCCATATCTGCTTTCTCTGCTGTTTTTCACTTTCTATTGTTTGTCAATCACAGTGTCAAAAGCATGCCATCATAATGTATACAGCTGTCCTTCTGCAAAATGTTTGTAGCCAGTACTTTTCTGCATCTTTATGAGATATAATTTATGCACTACAAAATTCGTCCATTTAAAGTGTACAATTTAATTTTTTTAGTATATTCACAGAGTTGTACAACTATCAGTACAATTTAAGTTTAGAACATTTTCACCACCCTGCAATGAAACCTTGTTCCCCAGTAACAGTCACTTTCTAGTCCCCACCACCCACCGAGTCATAAGCACAAGATAATCTGCTTTTGGTCTCTGTAGGCCTTGCCTGTTCTAGACATTTCATGTAAGTGGAATCATACAATCTCATACAATCTGTGTGGTTTGTGACTGGCTTCTTTCATTTAGCATAATGTTTTCCAGGTTCATCCATGTTGTAATGTGTGTCAATTCTTCATTATTATTATTACAGTCAAGTAAGCCCATTATATGGGTGTGTGTGTGTGTGTGTGTGTGTGTGTGTGTGTGTGTGTGTATATATATGTTTAACCATTCATCAGTTAATGGATATGTGGGTTGTTTTCATTTCGGGGCTATTCTTTATAATACTACCTCCTTAGCTAATCTTGATTCTTTATTTTTAATACTCAGTTAAAAACTGTTTGTCAAGTTCCATGAAACAGTCTGGAAGATTATTTACTTAAACCTACTTTCAAAGTGTAGATACATTTGAGAATAATTGACATACCTGTAGTATTGGGCCTTTCCTAAACTAAAGTAAAAGTATATATACACATATATGTATACACCCATATATGCATTTTAATTTCTCTTGTAGGGTCATGTATAGGTGTTATTAGATTCATTCCTAGGGACTTTCATTTTATGGTTACTATACATGTAGGACACAAAGCGTATGTTCCATAACTTGATAAAAAATATATTTAATCAGGGCTTCCCTGGTGGCGCAGTGGTTGAGAGTCCACCTGCCGATGCAGGGGACAGGGGTTCATGCCCTGGTCCAGGAGGATTCCACATGCCACAGAATGGCTGGGCCCGTGGGCCATAGCCACTGAGCCTGCGTGTCCGGAGCCTGTGCTCCGCAATGGGAGAGGCAGCAACAGTGAGAGGCCCACGTACAGCAAAAAAAAAAAAAAAAATATATATATATATATATATATATATTTATTTATTTATTTATTTATTTATTTTTTATATTGATCTTGTATCTAGCAAATTTGTATATTTGTATATAGGAAATCTATTGTGTTCAATTAATGAAAGATTTGTTTCTTCCAAATTTTCTTATTGTTATTTGTTTTTCCTGAGGATCTGTTTAGAGCCTCCATTTCTATATTGATAGAAGCAGTAATAAATAACACACTTTTCTCATTTCTGAAATTAAAATAACAATTTCTAATATTCTAGCCTTAGGCTTAATATGTGATTTGCAGATTATCTTGTAAATGAAGTTTTCTACTATTCCTAGTTTTCTAAGGGTTTTAGAACAAATGGGAGCTAAAATAGATCAAATATATTTTTATATTTATTCAGATAATTTTATGACCTTCCACTTTAACTCATAATGTGGTTAAAAAAAACTAACAGAATTTATAATGACATAATTATTGCATTCCTAGGGACTTTATCATTTGATATTATTTTACACATTACTAGATTTTGTTTGCTGATACTTTAAAGATGTTTGCATCTATATTTATGAGTGAAAATAGTATGTAAATACACTACTTGGATGGTGTGGCATGAAGATTATAGTGACTCTAGAAGAGAGCTTGAGAGATTTCCCTCTTTTTTAGTTGTCTTATGGTACTATGGGTCAAGTAATATTGGTGATATCTGATATATAAATCCTACCGGTAAAATAAACTTATTTAGGACACACATTTTTTTTTATTTTTTGCGGTACGCGGGCTTCTCACTGTTGTGGCCTCTCCCATTGCGGAGCTTGCAGGCTCAGCGGCCATGGCTCCTAGGCCCAGCTGCTCTGTGGCTTGTGGGATCTTCCCAGACAGGGGCACAAACCCGTGTCCCCTGCATCAGCAGGTGGACTCTCAACCACTGCGCCACCAGGGAAGCCCAAGGGCACACTTTTATTATCTGTAATATTCATAGGTTTACTCAAATTATTTATTTCCCCTTGAGCAAATTTTGGTACTACATATTTTAGCAAAGTGTTCTTTCTAGGAATTTTCAAATTTATTGGTATATTTTTGAGATTAGATGTGTATTTTTTTTAATACCCAATATAGTTAAACATATGTCTCCTTTTTATATGTAATATTATTTTCATGTGTGCTTGTGTGTGTACATTCTGCTTCTTTGCCTCTAACTAACTCTTTCTATTGTTATTTCATCAGTTGTGTCAGAAGTTTGTTATTTTATTAGTCTTTCAAATAAATGTAGAAACTTTTGGCTATGTTTATCATCTTCACTTTATAATTATTTTTCTGAAAGTTAAGAGTTATTATGCAAGGAAGTATCAAGGGGAGGCTCCTAAAACTTCCCCTATCTGATTAATGTAGTAAGTAAAAAGCAGTGTTTTATTCCAGGAAATATTTAATAAATCACACCAACACCAAAGACTAAAATTATAAGTGTGGTGGTCTCCATTATAACTACAGTGCATTTCCCTTTATTGCCTTCAAAATTTTGATGACAAGGAAATACAACTTGACAAGTTGTAACACCAATAGCCTGGCATGAGTATATGTACTGAAATGTATCAGTATAGCATCTGGCATTTGGCATGTAACTGCTGATATGGTAAAAGCATTTTATTTCCAGTCACCATCAAAGAGTATCAATCAACAGCAGTTTGTATTGCAAGTGTAAAAGATGGCAGTACACCTTTTGTCTTGCCCCTGGGCAATGCCAACTCTCTTCCTGTCACAATATGAAAGGCAATTGATTAATGAAGCTATAAAAACGACTAATAAAGATATTAAATCTCCATAATAGTAATTTAGAAATTAAAATTATAGTATATTATTTTAAATTCATCATATTGTTAACAATTTAGATTATGAGGTTGTTGATAATACTGTTACCCTCATCCATGACTTGTAGAAATGACAATTGCCACAATGTTTTTGAGATTATCTTGCAGTATCTGAAAAGTAAAAATAAAGAAAAAATAATAATAATGACAAACTTTGACATGGCAATCTTAAATGTGTGAACAAATCTTAAATAAAAAGTCACATGCAGTATATAAGAATATATTTGCAGTTAATTTTATTGCAAAATTGCTTGAGTGGTAAAAACAAAAACAGAAAAAAACAAAACCTAAAAAGTATTTTGGGGCTTCCCTGGCGGCGCAGTGGTTGAGAGTCCGCCTGCCGATGCAGGGGACACGGATTTGTGCCTCGGTCTGGGAAGATCCCACATGCCGCGGAGCAGCTGGACCCATGAGCCATGGCCATTGAGCCTGCGTGTCCGGAGCCTGTGCTCCGCAACAGGAGAGGCCACAACAGTGAGAGGCCCATGTACCACAAAAAAAAAAAAAAAAAAAAATTGAATATCAAATTTTTAATGTCTTTTAGCTGATAAAGTTGAGACTTATCTATAGCTATTACATTGTAGAATGTAGTTCACCACCATTTTCCTAGATATTCACTTTATCCATCCAAAGATATTGTTATATATAATTAAATACTAAGATTTTCTACCTCAAGAAGAATATTTCATGGCTATGCCTTTCAATTTTTTAATAACTCCTATAAAATCAGGGGGCTAGTGTTTGTTTGACAATCAATAATGAATGCATCCATCAAGGTAGCACTTAATTTATCTGTAAACTATCTAGGAAAAAAAAAAAAAAAACTTAGGACAACAACAGGAAGAAAAAAATGGAGAATATGAGTAAGCAAGAAAAACCTCTGAGGACCCAGAAAGAATCTCTTAGGGACCATCTTCTCAAAAGGTGTATTTTATTTCTAAGAGAATACTTGAACTGATTCATAGAACCTAAATATTTATGATTGGTTCTTGGTATTAATAAATTATATTAGATTTAAGAAGAAAGATGGAGGTTAAGGCAGAGCAGTGTCGTCTAGTTCCAAAGCAAAACTCGTCTTGAACAAATCAGAGATTGAAAAAGAAACTGACAAAACAAGAGCTGGAAGAGTCAACTAAATAAATAATAGCCTTCTGCAGGGTCCAAATGGTGTATATATTTAGAAACATGGGCAAGGGTTAAGTGGAAACCTAAGATGAATCTCCCAATCACTGGTCACAATTTCTGCTCCAGTTAACATTGGAAAACCATAGTGTAGCTCAGTAAATGAAGTATTATACACACACAAATAACACACACACACACGTAATGTATAAAATCCAGAATGACCAAGTGACAAATTAAAAGGAACCTATGCATACTTAAAATATTACCTTGGTGCTCTCTAGAGAGTAATGGCTTCAACTTGTGTTAAGGGAGACTGCAACAAATGAAAGCAACATGAAAAGTGAGTTTATGGTTACTGAAGGCAGACACACAAATAAAAATAAATCCAGGAAAGTGACAACAAAATATTTTTTAAAAACAGATTCAAAAACCACAAAATATGCCAGGCTTGGAAATATTTAGTAAACTAACTCCAAAAGTGAGTTAAAATGTATTTATAGAAATTTATGATGTATATATATATATATATATGTATAGAATTAGATGATCATTTTAGGAATGAAGGAATGTTCAAAATCAGAAATCAGTGTTACACACCACATTAAGAGACTGGAAAAATAAGACTCTACCATCATCTTAATAGGTGCAGAAAAATATTTTGATAAAATAAGCAATCATTCAGCATTTAAATTTTTAGGAGAAGATAAATACATCTTAAGGCTTTTTTCTTTAACTTGATCAAATGTCTCTCTCAGAAATCTACAGCAATCATCATATTAGCCATGCCAGTTTAAAATAATTTCCCGTAAAGTCAGGAACATGACTAGACTCACTACTATCATGGCTTCTACTACTCAACATTGTTCAGAAGGAACTGATGAATGGAAAAAATACGAACGGAAGAAAAGAAAGGGTGGCAGAAAGAGTGAAAGAAAGGTAGAAAAAGAGGAGAAAGTAAAAACACTGAATAATTTATCACTCACTGACACTTATTGACAGGCAATATGATTGTCTACAAAAAATTTCAAGAAAACATAATGAAAATGATAAAAGATGACTGATAGAAGTCCAGTGAACAGAAATCACTCCCACTGTCACGGTAATGTGGTCCATGGGTAAGTTATCCCTATGCCACTGTGTATATTCTAAATTTTAAACTGACTTTCCATGTGATTATGTAGGAATATTATTCAAGGTAGGGAGATTGAATATATTTTATTTAACAGTTTATTTTATAAGTTTCATTTATAGCTTTCAAGTATTTAGACATAAGATGTCTAAATTTAGACATAGGTATGTGGACTTCCATTTGTGCAATTGCCATGGGCCCCAAAATTGTTAGAGATGCAACCATCAGCATATTTTTCCACATAATTTAAAAAGAAAAAAAATAGAAACAATATATTTGTAATAAACATTTTTGTAATCCATATGACAGATAAAATGGCATGTATTAATTACAAAACAATTCCCATAATTTATAAGAAAAAGACAAATTGCACATAGAAAAATTGGCAGAATTTGGAAGCAGGCAAGTCATAGAAGAAAAAAAAATCAAGTTACCAGCATCCAGTTAGGCCTGGCAAGGATTCAGAGAAATGGTTGCTTTTATATATATCTCAAGTAGTGGAGAGGTGAATTTTATAGTACTTTCTGGAAAGAAATCTGACAAAATCTGTTAAACTTTACAGGCAGATAGCCTTTGACTCAGTTATCTCACTTGTGTGAATCTGTTTTATAAAAATATTTATTTATTTGGCTGTATCAGGTCTTAGTTGTGGCACAGGGGATCTTACATTGTGGTGGGTGGGCTCTTCATTATGGTGTGCAGGCTTCTCTCTAGTTGTGGCACATGGCCTCCAGAGCATGCAGGCTCAGCAGTTGCGGCATGCAGCCTTAGTTGCCCCGTGGCATGTGGGATCTTAGCTCCCCGACCAGGGATCATACCCACATCCCCAGTATTGGAAGGCAGATTCTTAACCATTGGACCAACAGGGAAGGCCTGTGTGAATCTCTTTTTAGAGAGTTTAGAAGTGGAAGCATTGGTAAATACAGTTTATGCACAAGAATGTTAAATACAGTATTATTTATGCTGACAAAAACAAGGCAAAACTTGGAAACTACCTTGAATAACTATTATTGGAAGAATAAATTTGGTGAATCCATGCAATGAAATAGTAATTATTTCAGAGGATATATTAGATTTTCCTTAATTTACATGGGGGAAGGTTGAGCAAAAAAAAAAAAAAAATCAAGAAATGCACAAACACATTTTCTTCTTCATGTATACTTATATTTTCAAGTTTCTATGAACAGAGAAAAATGTGAAGCTATACATACCAGCTTGTTCAATTAATTTACCTTGGAAGCAGCAAGAGAGAATGGGGCTCCTACATTGCTAGCAAAAATCTAAACTGGTGCATTGCTTTTTTTTTTTTTTTTTTTTTTAATTTTTTTTTTTTTTATTTTTTATTTTTTTAACATCTTTATCAGAGTATAATTGCTTTACAATGGTATGTTAGTTTCAGCTTCACAACAAAATGAATCAGTTATATATATACATATATTCCCATATCTCTTCCCGCTTGCGTCTCCCTCCCTCCCACCCTCCCTATCCCACCCCTCCAGGCGGTCACAAAGCACCGAGCTGATCTCCCTGTGCTATGCGGCTGCTTCCCACTAGCTATCTACCCCACGCCTGGTAGTGTATATATGTCCACGCCTCTTTATCGCTTTGTCACCGTTTACCCTTCCCCCTCCCCATAGCCTCAAGTCCATTCTCTAGTAAGTCTATGTCTTTATTCCTGTTTCACCCCTAGGTTTTTCATGACATTTTTTTTTCTTAAATTCCATATATATGTGTTAGCATATGGTATTTGTCTCTCTCTTTCTGACTCACTTCACTCTGTATGACAGACTCCAGGTCCATCCACCTCACCACAAATAGCTCAATTTCGTCTCTTTTTATGGCTGAGTAATATTCCATTGTATATATGTGCCACATCTTCTTTATCCATTCATCCGATGATGGACACTTAGGTTGTTTCCATCTCTGGGCTATTGTAAATAGAGCTGCAATGAACATTTTGGTACATGACTCTTTTTGAATTATGGTTTTCTCAGGGTATATGCCCAGTAGTGGGATTGCTGGGTCATATGGTAGTTCTATTTGTAGCTTTTTAAGGAACCTCCATACTGTTCTCCACAGTGGCTGTATCAATTTACATTCCCATTTTAAAAAGACATTTTTAGAGCAATAAGTATCTATATACATAGTGACCTCTACTTCTGGGAATGTACCCAAAGTTAATAAATAAAAAATTTTAAAGTGTTATGCATGTGAAAGATTTTTTATTGTAAGATAATACACCATAACAGAAAAATTTAAAAAGTAACAAATATCCAGCCATGGAGGAAGAATTAAGTACACTACAGTGGTTCCATCACCCAATGTCATTGTGAAGCCATTATTTAAGCCATTAAATAATATGACTATGAAAGTAAATGGAAAAATCCTTGAGTTAAAATGATAAGGCCTCAAATCCAACAGAATTTGGAATTATGTTTATACTGTGGTTAAAATAATGATAAATTTTTAAAACTGCATTTAAAAATATATTTATTTATTTATTTATTTCTGGCTGTGTTGGATCTCCATTGCTGGCGCGGTGCGAGGGCTTTTCATTGTGGTGGCTTCTCTTGTTGTGGAGCACAGGCTCTAAGCGTGTGGGCTTCAGTAGTTGTGGCTTGCAGGCTCTCGAGCGCAAGCTCAGAATTTGTGGCGCACGGGCTTAGTTGCTCCGCAGCATGCGGGATCTTCCCAGACCAGGGCTCGAATCCGTGTCCCTTGCATTGGCAGGCAGATTCTTAACCACTGTGCCACCAGGGAAGTCCCTAAAACTGCACTTTTTGAATAGAAGAATATGTGAAAGAATGAAATCATTTTCTTCTCTTTTACCTTGACTTTGACTAAACATTTCAGAATCACAATTTGGCCAAACACTCAACAAACTTTTTTGATTGCCTACCTTGTATCATACAGTTTGTTGGAAATACAATGGTGAAAATGGGATATATGAGCTCTGTCCTTGTAGGGCTTATATATAGTGAAAGCCTTGTGTCACACAAATAATTACTCATATAACTATAAACTTAAAATTGAGATAAATGTTGTTAAAATAAAGCATAGGGCCTATGAAAGTGATGCCAGCGTTTAGGAGCACCTTCCAGAGGAAGTGACAAAACTTGCCAAGTTGTCAAGGTGCTGAGTCAGAGTTGGGGGATAGGGGCAACATTAATATAATGAACAGACACTTCCCTGGAGGTCCAGTGGTTAAGACTTGGCAGTTCTACTGTAGGGAGCGAGGGTTTGATCTCTGGTTGGGGAACTATGATCAGGCATGCCACGGGGCACAGCCAAAAAATAAATAAATAAATAAATACAATGAACACATTCCAGGCAGATTGTAAAATGTACTGGAGGGAGGGAGAAAGACAGAGAACATGATATTAAATAACAATGTAGCTGAGTCATCAAACAAGTATTTAGTATGTTGTATCTTTTCTGTTTAAGAAGGAAGGAATATTATATCTCATTTTAGAAGGATTTTTTCCCCTCTAAGTTGGTAGTAGTCTCCAGGAAAAGCAGGATAAGGTAAAATTCCTTGGATGGAATCAAGTTTAGATTCTCTTCTATGATTTTTTTTAACATCTTTATTGGAGTATAATACAATATTATTTTACAATATTTACAATATTGTGTTAGTTTCTGCTGTATAACAAAGTGAATCAGCTATATGTAGACATATATCCCCATATCCTCTCCCTAACAAATGGGACCTAATGAAACTTAAAAGCTTTTGTACAGAAAAGGAAATCATAAACAAGACGAAAAGACAACCCTCAGAATGGGAGAAAATATTTGCAAATGAAGCAACTGACAAAGGATTAATCTCGAGATCTTAACATGTGGGGGATAAATGGATCCTACCTCCCATGCTTCCTACCTTAGATATACATTACATATATCCTTCAGTATATATTAAATATTGTAAAATACCTTTAAAACCCATTTATTGAGATCCTGTAACCATAAGTGGGGTTTGGGTGCTCGCCACTCAAAAGCCAATAGGCAAGATTGGTGGAAGAGAAAGTTTGCTTCATTTTGGATGCTGGTAACCGGGGGTGAGGGGAGGGCAGACACATGTCCAAAGGCCAACTCCCCCGCAACTGACAATCAGGGGGCAAGAACTTTTATAGACAGAGGGAGCTGGCTACATGTAAAAACAGCACAGTCAGCTCTGACAGTCATCTTGAAATTGGTCAACAGTGGTCTGACCAGCATCATTTTGATTGTTTTAGGTACAGTTAGTCTTCAGTTCCAGGCTCAATTTGTTCCCATTCCTTTGAGGCTAGTTCTCAGAACTGTGGCAGCTTATGTCATGGCAACAGTCTGGTCATCATGTTATCTTCTTCCACCTGGTGGGGGTTTCAGTATCTATAAGACAGCTCACAGGAGATGGCTCAGAATATTATCTATGGCCCTTGAGAAGGAACTAAATGTCCTTGAGTTTGTTCAATGGCTGAACTATTATTTCATCTTGTTTGACTGTTTTCCTTTGTTTCTGTATTTTTCTCATTTCTCTGATTAAAATTATTCTTTGGCTAAAGTTTTTCTACAGACAAAACACAGGCTGAGGACGGGGGTGCAGGGGAAGGACAATAGTGTCCTGCTCCATTTCAATCCTATGGCATCAACTTGTTTTAGCACGCTGAAGCAGTCTTGGCACAGACTTCAGAGACCTACGCACCCCAGTTCTTTTTTTTTACACTTAATTTAAAAATAATTTATTGCTAAAAATTGCTAACCATCGTCTGAGCCTTCAGTGAGTCATAATCTTTTTGCTGGTAGAGGGTCTCGCTTCAGTGTTGATGGCTGCTGACTGATCGGAACACCCCGATTCTAACCTAGCTGTGACCTGGGAAAGAATGTAATTTCTCTTTACCTCAGTCTCATTATTTCTAAAATGAAATAATAATACATACTGACTGAGAGTACACAATGTATGCATGCCTTGGGAATTCCCTGGTGGTCCAGTGGTTAGGGCTCCGCACTTCCACTGCCATGGCTTGGGTTCAACCCTGGTTGGGGAACTAACTTCCCACAAGCTGTGAGGTGCAGCCAAAAAAAAAAAAATGTATGCATGTCTTAGAACATACATTGGAAGAGGCTATGATTATTTCTGTTACTGCTTTAAAAATGTCTTTTTACCAGCTATGTTGCATCTGTTGCTGTACTGTTTTTCAGTATGGGTCAACGTGATGAAGGGGTTGGTTAGACGGGAGAGCTAAAATGGCAGAGAAAATGCCACAAAAGTGGAGTTTCTTTCCTTAAAAAAAAAAAGAAGAAATGAGTTTATTTTTTAAATTTTTATTGAAGTATAGTTGATCTACAATGTTGTGTTATACATACACATATATCTACTCTTTTTTCAGATTCCCTTCTCATACACGTCATTACAGAGTATTGAGTAGAGTTCCCTGTGCTATACAGTAGGTCCTTATTAGTTACCTATTTTATATATAGTAGTGTGTATATGTCTTGAGGTTTTCCAAAGTTAATCAATGATATCTGGACTTTTAATCCCTTGAAATGTCAGAATATATATACAGATATATACAAAATAGAGAAAGAGGGATTATCTTGATCATCTCAATAATCTCATTCCCTAGCAGAGATGCCTAACATCCTTTTCTTTTTCTTTTGTGATTTAATGTAATAAACATCCATGATGCACCTACTGTATACCTGGTAAATTGCTAGGCATTTGGCAGGCACTCAGACATGTTATTGAATAAATAAATGAGTGAACAGACCCTCAGTATATGATGTAGCCAATATTGGTCATTGAAACGCTTCAACTTAGGTCAATTTAGAGAGGTTTAGTTAGTTTTATATTTGAATACAGAAATTTTATAATACAAAGTGGTACAGGACTTGATCTGAAATATATTTTACAGTGTGCAGTTTTTACAGTAAATTTTTCTATTATCACAAAATCTAGTCAATTAAAATATAGCAAATGAACTAAAACTGAAAACAGGAAAAATAATCACATTCAAACACCTAGAAACTATTAATATTTAAAGTATTTTTCCTATCTTCTTATATGCATATTGTGATGTCATGGTTATCAGCATAATATATAAGCATTATTTTTAACCTTCAGTTTAACAAAAATAAACTCAAAATGGATTAAAGACCTAAATGTAAGGGCAGACGATATAAAACTCTTAGAGGAAAACATAGGCAGAACACTCTATGACATAAATCACAAGAAGATCCTTTTTTGACCCATCTCCTGGAGAGAGGGAAAGAAAAACAAAAATAAACAAATAGGGCCTAATGAAACTTAAAAACGTTTGCACAGCAAAGGAAACCATAAACAATACAAAAAAGACAACCCTCAGAATGGGAGAAAATATGTGCAAACGAAGCAACTGACAAAGGATTAATCTCCAAAATATACAAGCAGCTCATGCAGCTCAATATCAAAAAAACAAACAACCCAATACAAAAATGGGCAGAAGACCTAAATAGATATTTCTCCAAAGAAGGTACACAGATTACCAATGAACACATGAAAGGATGCTCAACATCACTAATCATTAGAGAAATGCAAATCAAAACTACAATGAGGTATCGCATCAGACCGGTCAGAATAGCCATCGTCAAAAAAATCTACAGACAATAAATGCTGGAGAGGGTGTGGAGAAAAGGGAACCCTCTTGCACTGTTCGTAGGAATGTAAATTGATAGAGCCACTATAGAGAACAGTATAGAAGTTCCTTAAAAATCTAAAAATAGAAGTATCATATGACCCAGCAATCCCAGTACTGGGCATATACCCAGAGAAAACCATAATTCAAAAAGAGTCATGTACCACAATGTTCATTGCAGCACTATTTACAATAACCAGGACATGGAAGCAACCTAAGTGTACATCAACAGATGAATGGATAAAGAAGATATGGCACATATATACAATGTAATATCACTCAGCCATAAAAAGAAATGAAATTGAGTTATTTGTAGTGAGGTGGATGGACCTAGAGTCTGTCATACAGAGTGAAGTAAGTCAGAAAGAGAAAAACAAATACCATATGCTAACACATATATATGGAATCTAAAAAAAAAAAAAAAAAGGGTTCTGAAGAACCTAGGGGCAGGACAGGAATAATGATTCAGACGTAGAGAATGGATTTGAGGACACGGGGAGTGGGAAGGTTAAGCTGGGAGGAAGTGAGAGAGTGGCATGAACATACATGCACTACCAAATGTAAAATAGATAGCTAGTGGGAAGCAGCCGCATAGCACAGGGAGATCAGCTCCGTGCTTTGTGACCACCTAGAGGGGTGGGATAGGGAGGGTGGGAGGGAGATGCAAGAGGGAAGAGATATGGGGATATATGTATACATATAGCTGATTCACTTTGTTATATAGCAGAAACTAACACACCATTGTAAAGCAATTATACGCCAACAAAGATGTTAAAAATAAATAAATAAAAAAGAGTCAATAACTCAGCTACTTGCCTTTTTCTACATGTAAAGCTTCTAATGTGCATTTGTGGCCAAAATTTTTCTTGAGAGCAGAACAGGTGAAGGACTGACTTTTCATCAGATCCTGGTCGCTCTGCAGCGGATGTATATTTAAGAAATGCACCAGAAGGGCAAATACGATAAACCTAGGTTTGCAGCAGCCATTTCTAGGGACACCAAGTGGTAGCTGGCTCAGCTCTGAGCACATGGCGCACCCGCTCTCCCCTCTCCCAACACCCCACTCCAGCGCAGACGCACGGGGATCCGGGATCGCGGCGCTAAGGTAGGGCCACCTGGGTCCTGGGCACCGTGCTCTCTGCATGGTGACAGCAGGGCAGGGTCTGGGGACCTGGCCCTGAAGGCGCTGCCAGCAAAGATCCGCCTCGTAAGCCGGGCCTGGGCACTGGTGGGAGGACCCAGTCCGGGCGAACGCTCAGGGGCAGCACGATTGGTCAAGGCAAGGACCGCTCCCCCGCTTGGCCAGGACCTGGCCCTTGGAGGGCGAAAGGACCTTGAACGAGTAAATTGAGGGGTAATGATGTCACTTTGCTTTCGGGGTTTGTTAAGCGTTAAAAGCCGCAAGGAGGGGCTTCCCTGGTGGCGCAGTGGCAGTGGTTGAGAGTCCGCCTGCCGATGCGGGGGACACGGGTTTGTGCCCCGGTCCGCGAGGATCCCACATGCCGCGGGGCGGCTGGGCCCGTGAGCCATGGCCGCTGAGCCTGCGCGTCCGGAGCCTGTGCTCCGCAACGGGAGAGGCCACAGCAATGAGAGGCCCGCAAAAAGCCCCAAGGAGGAATGGAGACAGCATTCAATGCCTCCCCGCCCCCCACCCCTTTTCTTGTCTCTTTCCCTCCTTCTGCAGAGGCTGGACTCACCCACCCGCCTGCTCCACCAGTCTTTTTTTTTTTTTTTTTTAATTTTACTGTAGTTGATTTACAATATTGTGTTGAGTTTCAGGTGTACAGCATCTTATTGTTTTCCATTATAGGTTATTAGAAGATATTGAATTTAGTTCCCTGTGCTATGAAGTAAATCCTTGTTGTTTATCTAAAAAAAAAAAAACAAAAACAAAAAAACCCTTCAGTTTCAATATCTCTATGCCTTTTTGGAAGGCATATTTTCTGTTAAATGAAGAATACTTCCAGACCTAGTAAAATGTACCTGGGTTTTAAAAATTGGTGGAGAAAGATACAGTGCACTTTTTATAGGCCAATAAGTTTTGAACGTTCATAATGGAATGGATTTCCATTTTCCTGCTTTAGTTTCATAACTATTTTAGAACTGGGAATGGACTAATTAACTCTATAGGTCCCTGTCAGCCTGCAGATTTTACAGAGTCCAGGGATGCTGGTGTCTGTCACAGCACATTGATAAACAGAAATCTTTCTCAACACCCAGCAGTTCTGTGATCTTAGGCACATTTGGAAAATTCCAGTTGGCAGTAATTAGAGGACTTCTAACCTTGATTTCAGGACTTGTCAATCTTTTAGTGAACACTTCACTATGCAAAATACAAATAGATAAACATTAATGAAGATGAAACCCCATGTTGAAAACCATTTTATTGTTTTCTGGAGTAGGAATAAGAGCACAGTGGAAGCAAAGAAGATATAACAATGAGACCTCTTCTGACAGCGTGACAGTTTATAAATGAAGAGGAAAAATGTAGTGTAAACAGTTTATCCCATAAAAAGGAAGGCTAAATTTTTTTTTGATGGTACTTTTTTCATTCTCCAAATAAAAATCAATTGCACTGGTGTATATCCCTTTCCACCAACTATGCTCTTAGTCTCTGTTGTTATACTGAAAATGCTTAATATAAAAAGAAAGAAAAAAGCCACAATTCACACAATACAGCAAATTAATTTGATTTCAAGGGTGAAGTAAATTGGAAAAATCTCATTTTCTTAAGAAAACTTTGTACCTCATAAAGCCTTTATGTGCTTTGGTGGAATGTGCCTTTGCCCTAAGGAGGTGCTGGTGCCTTGTCGTGAACATCCAGAAAGAAAGGAAGAAGAATAAAGAAGAAAACAACTTTTCTACAAAGTACAAAGGCCTAGACATTTTCATTCCATCATTTCCTCATTATTTCTTGCTTGATCAACCATTTCTCCCCAAGCAAATCCTCACTTATCTGCTTTTCTGGTACCTCTCTGTATGCAAATTACAACCTGCTTTTAATTAGACCAAGTCACACTCACCACCTGATGATATTGGAGTGAAAATAGAAAGTACATTAAGCAGCTTCCGTGGGATTTTACATGCACTATAATGACCTTTCAGTATAAATTCTTAGCAAGGAAAGGAAGCATTTATATTTTTCATATTCTATAGGAAGTTGTTCTTCATTATAAGATGTCACTTGCAATCTGTAGTGACATTTGACTAGGGGTGTAAAAATGTTGTATTTTACCATTGACAGATCCAGTCTGTTCTCTCTTCTTGTGGGATAAGGAGCTTTTTCATGCATATACATGACAGCTCAAGATGTTCTTTCAGTTGGCTTTTCTCTCTTTCAGTTATTAAATATTCAGAATGTTCATTATGCACCAGATCCTGAATAATAAAAGATTAGTGGGAAAGCTTTCTGGCAGCTTTTATTATTATTATTAATATTAATCATGTGTGCTGCACTCATTTTTCTCTCCTTTGCAAACTCAAATGTCAATAGACTAAGCAAACTTTTCCCCCACCACCCAGCAGGTAAGGACAAACAGCTTCAGAGTGAAAACAAGAATTTTTTGAATCGCCATTTTCAAAAAAAATAAGGTTGAAGGAGAGCCCAACTTCAATGATTTCTACTTCTGAAGAGAACGATTTAGCAGGTGGAAAAATGAAAGTTCAAGAAATTTTTAAAAATATATTCCCAGTGTAACACAGGTTGGAGGTGGAAAGGACAGGACCTTTTCCCCAGTTTTATTGAGATTTAATTGACATATAACACAAGACCTTCTATTCTGAAATCCAGGTACCTCCCACTACTACACGCTGCCTTGAAAGAATTAAATAAATGCCATTGCTGTGTTGGCTGCTCAATTGCAGTTGAGTTCTGAAATACCAGGAGCAACATTCAAGCTTTATGTTACTCGAGATCCAAACCATGGGAATAGCACATAATTGAAAATGATAACTCTCTCCCTTATAGAGAATCAAAATAATATTTCACATATAGTGCACTTTTCACCGGATCAATGTTCTCACCTATGTTTTTGCTGCAGAACTTGTTCCATGCAGGTATGAATACATAAATGGAAGCTCCAAGTTAATTGTCAAGCTTCTTTGTGAGTCCATGCTGGCGGGATAGCCGGACAGCATGCAGTAACCAAAGCCCCCCAGCAGGGAGCATGAATAGCTTTCTTGATCTATACCCTTATTCCTCTGCCCTATCCTCTACATCTCCTTTTTTACATAATCATGGAGTCACAACAAACTTCTTTCTGGTCTACACTGTCATGTATTTGGTCATGTGTATATTTTGCTCATCCTGTGTTATCTACCAGGAGACTTCTTCTCATGACTCTGCATGAAGAATTTGCCCTCTTTTTCCCATTCATACTTATAGTTCACAGCTTAGATTTCGACTCCTTGGAGAAAGCACCCCTGACACCTCCCAAGTGTGTTTTGTGATCCTCCTGAGAGCTATTACCACCTTGTTCTGTAACTAGCTATCTATTAGTTCCATAAGCTACTTGAAAATGGAAATTTTATTTATTATTTTATCCCAAGCATCTAGTAGATTCTCCAGTGCCTATGGGTATGCAATCAAGATTTTTGGAATAAATAAAAGTTAAATTCATACACAATGAAGTAGTTTATAAAGAATAAATCATTAAATTAAATAACTTAATAATTTAATAAATTAAATAACTTAATTGATTAAAAGTCAGATATAGTTAATAATAGAGGTAATAAAACTAGTAAAAACATTTTCATTCTAAATGTAGACTGAAAAAAATGTACAACCTAAAAGTTGAGAGTTATATTTTATTCGGTGGATTTTCTTAGGACTTTGAGATAACTCTCAGGGAGACAGGACTCTCAGATAGCTCTGAGGGACAGCTCCAAAGAGGTAAGGGGAGAGCCAGGATATATAGGAGTTCTGTAACAAAAGCCAGGTAGTGGGAACATCAAAATATTACTGTTAATTAAAGAAAACCAGGCATCTTAAGTTAATGAATTTAGCGCTTTTCTATGTAAGGGAAGATGCAAAGTATGGGCTCATTGAAATCATTCCTTTAATCTGCATCTCAGCTATCTAGGGCCAGTAGCTGTTTCTTTCCATTCCCAAATCTTCTCAGGGTGCACCCTTGGGGGTCAGTGCAGTGGCTGAAGTCTTGACGGTGGGCATCCTGTGTCCATCCTGAGTTCCCAGTCACCATTGTAGGCGGGGCTGTAATGGCTGATGGCTTGATGGCCACAACATCTTTGTTTGCTGATATGACAGGTGGCATTCTTAGTCCACATAAGTCTCCCCCATTTTGTGTACTGCAGTGTGGTAGAAAAAAGCAGTGTCTTTGGAACAGCACAGAACCTTTAACGGTCACTAACTTGTGATCTAACTATGTTAATTAATAGAGTCTGCCTCCTAATTTAATAAATGGAGATGACAACATCTATCTGACGGAATTAATGGAAAGACGAAATAGACCAATATATGTACATTTCCTGAGAATGCTTCATACACGCTGTTACTGACCTGTGTCTTTCACTGGTCTCTTAAATGCTGACACACTTCAGGTTCAAATCACAAGTCAGTTTCCTCTCTCAGCATGTATGCTGACCTTGGATAATTTCGTCCATCGTGTGCCTACAACAGCCATCCTTCTGGTCGTGACACCCAGATCCATTTCTGAATTTCATAACTGTGTGCCTTTCCTTGGATGTTCCAAAAGAACTTCAAACCTTTCAGGTTAGGATAGCCTAGAGGCTAAGAGTCTCTTTATCACACTCAGTGTGAATATGCATGTATGTTCTGCAAAAATGTTAGTATATTTATTCATGGGGTGCTGTCCCAGACTCTGATGGGCATGTGCTGTGATGAATGACACAGGCACTGTATGTACAATTGTGATAATAATTTTGAAAAGGCATCGTGAACTTAAGACCTTTTTATTAAGTTGTTTTAGGGATTAGACAGAGTTAACACACGTGAGGTAATTAGAACTATGACTAGCACATTACGAGGAGTGAATCATTTTAGCTTTTTTTATGATATCCAAAATTGAGCTAATTCTACACCTTCCCAAAATGCCTATTTCTCATGTGTTTCTTAGCTCAGATTTTGACACAGCTATCTTTACGTTTAATTTCCAAGGCTGTTATTTCTCTATCATGATTCCTACATCTAAGTTCAGGTCACATAGCAGCTGTATTTTTTAAACACTTAAGAATTTAATGCACACGTGTTAAAAAAAATCAAAGATAGACAGAAAAGTAAGAAAATGTGTTTCTCCCACCCTAGGTCTCCAGTCCCAGTTTCCAGAGTCACACTTGGCAATTGTTTATCATTCTTTGTTCTATAGGTTGTCACACACACACACGCACACAATGACTATGAATATCCCTTTCATTTTTTACTCAAGGCAGAGCATATTTCTTTTTACATGCAAAATATTGTCTTTTTTCCTTTTAGTACGTGCAAGCTCCCCAGCCTTTCTGTGTCTGTCTGTGGAGTACTCCCTTGCATTTGAATACCACATTTCCTTAGCTCACCCCTCCTTCTGTGCAATTAGATTGTTTTATTCTCTGCTTTCACAAGAATATACTTTATTGAATATTCTTTCATAAAATATTTATGCACAGGTGAAAGGATACTTATAATTTTCTAGAAGTAGAACTTTATTTTCAAAGGATATACACAGTTGAAATTTTGATTGACATTGTGAAACTGTCTAACTATATTGTCCCAGTTCATGAAGTACTTATTTTCCCAAAACATCCAAATTTCGTATTTAAAAATATTTATTTTTCCACAATTAAGTAGGCAAAAATATTACATCTTTTTGCCTTTAAAATTAATTTGCATTTTTGCTATTATGCATATGTTTGTGCATCCAGTCATAGATTGTTTTTAAATGAGTTATTGACTTCTTGTTAATATAATTATGTTCTTTATTTCTTAAATAAATTTGTACTTTCTTGTCATGTGTACTTCAATTTTTCACTAATTTATCAGTTGTCTATTACTTCTCACATGGGACTTTCATAATTTTAAATTGCCAAATTTATCTACCTTCCCCTTTGCCAACTAAAAAATGGCACTTGCCATCTTGCCTCTACAAGGATTAAATCACAAGTGGTTGCAGCCACTGACCTTCAACACACCCTGAAAGGAGTTCAGGGTGGAGATCAGGAATGAGGCACTTTGTGCTCTGGGAAAAAACTGACAGAACAGGTCTTTAGATAGATATTTTCAGGAGAAGACTTTATGAGCCCAATTATTGCATTTCCTCGTATCTAGAAAAGCACTAAAATCATTCATGCTGATGTCTGCTCCTCGTAACTTGTAGTAACCTTCACGAGACTAGCAGCAACCTTCTGCAAAAAATGTGTGCTTGATGGAATGTACCCCCTTTCACTAAAATCATATATAATACTAACCTTCCCCCTTCCTCTTCCCCCTACCTATCTCAGGTAGTTTCTCAGAGCTACCTGAGATGCTATCTCCTGGGCTATTGTCCTCATTTTTCCCCAAATAAAACTTAACTCACAACTCTCATGCTGTACTTTTTTTTAGAGCAGACATATTTTTGGCCTCTATATTTTGCATATTAATATGAAATTTATTCATTTTAATTTCTTTATAGTAATCTTTCAAAATTTAAATCATTGAACCATCTGTAATTTATTTGTTTGTGAGAATAGAGTACAAAATCAGTTTTTCTTCCAAAATATTATCTTGTAGGTTGAATTCTCTAATTATTCTTCTTTTTCGAAACAGGTTATTGTTGCATGTTTATTTTTTACATGGACTTTTGATTGAGCTTGTTCATACTCCCCTTTTTTCCTGTGAATCTTGTTAATATGTTATTCAAAACCCGTGGAATTCCCACAATAATTTGGAATAATTTTGATCTTTATGAGCTTGGGTGTCTAGTCAAAAAAATAATCATATTCATAGTCAAGACTTATTTAAACTCAATAGTTTTCATATTATATGGTTTTTGAAAATTGAATCTTTTACTATAACTTAAGGTTGCTGTTCTTTGCATATAAGGATGTTGTCAGATAATATACTTTGTATCTAGTTAAACTACAAATTCTTTTTTAGTTCAATTTTAACAGCCTGCAATAAAGTATAGGGAATCAATCTAAACAGCAGGCTGACATCATAGCTAAAATTATAAGACATGTAAGGGATAGTGTCACTGTTTTCAGTCAAATGTCCCTCAAGCAGCAATGCAAATTGGTGGAACACATATGATTATATGAATCTTCAAAAACTTAGGTATTTGCATTTGTTGCAGCTAAACCCATGACAAATAACATGTACAGATTGAACTGAGTACCCACTCAATTGTTTTATATAATTCAACTTTTTATCTTGACGGTCTAATGCTTTGCAAGTGTCACAAATCCATCTCAAACCCCTCCCTGGATTTCCCTCCAGTAAGGCATTAGCTGGATCACATTTTACACTGTTTCAATCACTGTCTAGTAAATTTTCAAGATTTTTTTCTTATGAAAAAATGATGATCAGAAGATGAGAGCGCTATTGCCACTGTGATGGGGAGGAAAACCTGCCCAATTAAGCCTTCATTTAAATTTCAAATGTATTTTTTTCAAGATGGATCCTCTCACTCCTGAAGCTGAAAGAATGTAAATATTCTACAGTTCCCATGGCTCCTTCTTATTATTTTGTCTGTTTTCATGTATTTTCAATCTATACCCTCTTTCCTAATTTATTAACATCTCTCATTTTATGTGTTTTAGTTAAACTGCTAGCAACTATTTCAACACAATATATACTTCTTTGATCATCATTGTCCAATCAACATTTTCAACTGATAAATTTGTAATTTCTTGGGATATCATTATATCATCATCATAACTTTTAAAAATATAATCATCTTTTTTCTTTCATTTATTTTTTTAAACATAAAAATTCAGGCTTGTTGCATATTATTGTTGCCTTTCTTCCTGTTAGCATTTTTATGATATTTTATGTATTTTATGTATTTTCTCATTATTTTTTCTTCAGTGGTTCTGGCAACTTCACCATGGTATATCTAAACGTTTGTTGAACTTCAGTATTTTTCTCTCTGGGAACCAATCTTTTCATTCTACTTCTTGCTGTATATTTTTCTTTATTTAAAAAAAAACTCCTTTTATTACATATCTGACTATCTTTTTTTTCTTGCATCTATATTATCTTTCCTTCTAGAGTCACTCACTTGAAGATTTTATATATCTTCTTGCTCCTTCCCTGCTACCACTTAAGCCATTCTCCTTACTGGATCAAGAATGATCTAAGATATAAACATAAATCACAGACTGGGAACAGAGGTAGCTCAATTTGAATGAGGTGAAATAGGGGTATTGGAAGCTAGCAAGGAAGAGGTAATAAAAAAATTCTAAAATCCTTTGAATTCTGGACCAAAATGTTTTCAATTTATGTAATGGTTATAGAAACCGTTGGGAAGTTTTGATTAGGGAGTGTGATCCAAGCAAGACTTAGACAGAGCAATGTGGTGGCAGCGTGGAGGAGGAGCAAAGATCCAGAGACAGGAAGAGGGAGAGACATGGTCAGAATATGCAAAGATGTAGAAAAATAAATAGTATTTGGAAGAGCCAAATCAATCCGAAAGTCTGCCTTTGTGGATGTCTGTTTGAAAATTGCAGACAAAAGTTCCCATGGAAAAACAAAACTCTGACTCAACTTGAATAAGTATTTCATTGTTTATTTATTCACCTAATACACATGATAAGAAAGCTCCACGTTCTATGGAAAAAATTAAAAACCCAGCATTTCACTCTGTTTTGGCTAGTAAGTTCTTTGTTATAACTAAGTATAGTTGATTTACAACGTATTAGCTTCAGGTGTACAACATAGTGATGCAATATTTTTATAGATTATACTCCATTCAAAGTTATTCCAAAATAACGGCTGTATTTCCCTGTGCTGTACAATAGATCCTTGTTGTTTATCTGTTTTATACATAGTAGTTTGTACCTCTTAATTCTCTACCCCTGTCTTGCCCCTCCCTCCTTTCCTCTCCCTACTGGTAGCCACTAGTTTGTTCTCTAGATCTGTGAGTCTGTTTCCGTTTTTTTATATATATTTGTTCATTTTATTTTTTAGGTTTCACATATGTTATAACATAGACTATTTGACCTTCTCTGTCTGGCATATAGATGTGTCTAACAGGCACATAAAAAGATGCTCAACATCGCTAATCATCAGAGAAATGCAAATCAAAACCACAATGAGATATCACCTTATACCTGCCAGAATGGCCATCATCAAAAAGATCACAAATAACAAGTGTTGGCTAATAACCTCATCATAAATTGGTAACTGAAAGAAAAGTATTCACTTAATTTTTGCAAACCTCATGGATTGGGTTGAAAAGCTCGTTGAAATAAAGGAAGAAAAGAAAAAAATGGTTACTTTGAATAGATTTTCTTTTTCATTTTTATGACAGTCCAATACACAGACTCTGAAATATCAAACTTTTCTTTTCTCTTTCTTTTAGGAGGACTATATTTTTTAAATATAACAAGACCTATAAATTAGGACCCAGCAGTGACTTTGTAATTGAAAACCTGTGTTTTGAGTTCTGTCTCTCCTACTTCTAACTCTACAACCTGGTTCAATTTATTTAGAACTTTTCTTAAATAAAATTTTTAAATAGAAGTTAATTATATGTACCATCTGTACAATACAGGCTTATTTTATTGGTTAATTAAATGAAATTTAGCAAAATTTAATTAAGTACAGAGGAATGCAATAAACAAACATTTATTGAGAACCTAATGGTTAAAAGATTTGTAAATTTAAATAAAAAGTCACACTCATTACCATCACAGCCACCAATCTCACACTCTCTTATCTGGATAAAACAGGCAGGGTTAACAAACTGATTTTCATGAATAACTTATCATTTTACTGTGATGCTGGATCATGTAGAACTGTCTTTAAGCTTGGATGCTAACTTACATTTACAAACGCAAACTCAAGAGTTCTCCCAAGAGAATGAACTAGGTGTGTACATGTAAATCAATTAATTTACTATGAGTAATGTAACTGTCAATTGTTTAGAAGAAACCTTATCAGAAATCTTTCTTCCTTAAGGGAGAAAAGTAAGAAAACTACTTAGGAAGCTACATAATATGAAGATACTAGGTAAAAATGAAATCAAAAGAGAATTACTGATATATCTCATGAATTTAAAAGCATTTTAACGCCTTTAGTTTTGCCAGGAAAACTAGAATGCAAAAAAGATGATTGGCCATCTGACCGTTTCTGTAGAGTTTTGACTATTTACAGTCCATTACAAAGTTCTGCAATATTTAGTGATTTGGCACTTTTCTTAGCCTGGAATTTTTCTCTCTAATACTGACAAAGAGATATGTTTTAATAATGACTTAATAGCAAAGCATAGTCGTATAGTAGTTACACATATGCTTTGATGTCCAACAGACATTAAATTGTTAGAATATAGAATTTGGTAACTGGAAAATTTTAGACAAGTTTCTTAATGTCTCTGAGCTTCAGTTTTCCCATTTATAAACTGGGAAATAATGGAAAGCTTCAGTCTAGTTTCTGGTCAGTTTTCAATGATACACAGCTCTTTAAATTTTAAGCATTTGTTTAGCAGATAGTAAGGGCTCAATATGGTGACTGACTGCATGGTTGTCTATGAAGCCAAAACAGTAGCAAACATGCTTAAAAGTAGAACATATGACCTGAAAGAACAAGGCCAGCTCATCACAGTGAACAAGACATAGAATTCTCTTTAAAGGGCTTGCACTCATAGACGTGTAGTTCTGGAATTTGAAAATGACTTGTAACTTATCAAATTAGCTCTGGGATACAAAAGATTTTTTTGTTTTGTTTTTTTGTAATTTATACATATCTTTGTATGCAGCTGTAAAGTGAGTCAGTTCAATTCATTAAGCATCAAGCATCCTGCTATCTACCTTGCTGACTACAAAAGTTAACAAGACAACACCTCTGCCTCGAATACAGAACTCTCATCAGAAATGATGATAATACACGGTTCTATTGCAATAACCAGAGCAAGGACAGGATTTTTTTTGCCAAAGGAACACTGGAAAAATCCTGTGAGAGGAAGTAATGCAAACAAACCATTCAATGAGTTTAAATGAACTAAAAGAATATCCAGAGCAGAAAAACTAGGAGACATTATTACATGAGAAGGCAAGGAGGTCTGAAATCTCCTGCTGTGTAGACTCATGTCTGACACTCAGTTTGTTGGGTGGGATGCATTGTGAAGTGGCGAGGTCCTGAAGAGCCTCTGATACCAAATGAAGGAGTTTTGTAATTCTAATAAAGACAAAGAAGAGCACCTGAAAAATATTAACAATGTGGTGTTATTAAGTAGCAGTGTACAGAAAAACAAAAAAGACCCTCCTAGCTTTGGAGGGAAAACATCAGAGAGAGGAGTTATACTGGAGACTGGGAGAACATGTGGGTCACGAGGAATGATGAGTAGAATCTGGGAACCATAATGTACCCAGCACACTAACAGAGCAAGTTCTAAAGATCACAATGTGTCACTTTATGAAGCGTTCTTCTCATTGTGACCATAGGGACATTTTTTTTCCCTGTAAGTCCTGTAATATACTGTTTATGTTTAATGGAAAGAAACAGAAAATAAGAATTAGGAAATATGAGGTTCAGTCCTCAGATCCTGACTAATACCCTTGGGAACGTCACCGTAGCTGTCAAGTAAGAATGATAATCATATCCCACCTACTTGAACAAAAGAACACACACCATCCTCATCTAAAAGAGATAAAAAGAAATGAAAGGAATTCTATTATTTAAAAAAGCAGTGCACAAATGCAAGGAGTAATTACTGTCATCAAAAATTGTACGAATCACCTAAAAGTTTCACCTTCTTGGAACATAACATCAATGTGTTTAAATGTACTTGGAGGTATATCCACACATAATGATCAAGAAAATTGAAATAAAACAAAACAAACACACACAGCCATGCAAACAATCAAACAAATAAAAACCCCAGGGTAGTCCAGCTAGGTATTATGGAAAAAGAAAATAGATGTATTTCTAATGTACCACAATGTTCACTGCAGCACTATTTACAATAGCCAGGACATGGAAGCAACATAAATGTCCATTGAAAGATGAATGGATAAAGAAGATGTGGCACATATATACAATGGAATATTACTCAGCCCTAAAAGGAACAAGACTGAGTTATTTGTAGTGAGGTGGATGGCCCTAGAGTATGTCATACAGAGTGAAGTAAGTCAGAAAGAGAAAGACAAATACCGTATGCTAACACATATATATGGAATCTATGAAAAAAAAAAAGGTCATGAAGAACCTGGGGCAAGACGGGAATAAAGACACAGACCTACTAGAGAATGGACTTGAGGATACCGGGAGGGGGAAGGGTAGGCTGGCACAAAGTGAGAGAGTAGCATTGGCATATATATACACTACCAAATACAAAATGGATGGCTAGTGGGAAGCTGTTGCATAGCACAGGGAAATCAGCTTGATGCTTTGTGACGACATGGAGGGGTGGGATAGAAAGGGTGTCAGGGGAGGCTCAGGAGGGAAAGGATATGAGGATTATATGTATATGTATAGCTGATTCACTTTGTTGTACAGCAGAAACTAACACAACATTGTAAAGTAATTATACTCCAATAAAGATATAAAAAAATGTATTTCTAAAATGAGGGGAAAATGGGCAAAGGTGTTTCCAATTACATTATTTCTAATCTTCTTAAAGTAGCAATGATCTGCATGTGGTTAATCATTTCCACACATCTATACATATGCATATGGATTGATTGACACTCCAGATTCTGGAATTAGGCAACTGCCACTGAGTCCTGATAAGACTATAGAGATCACTAAAAAAATATGTGTGATCCTGAGTGTATCTGATCTCTCTTTCAAGCCTAAGGAAACTTTGGTTTTCTCACCTGAAAAATAAATATAAGGAAACTTCTTTCCTTGTAGAGTTAGGAGGATTAAATGAGATAACGCATGCATAAATCTGACCCAGGGTTAGCAATTAATATAGTTGTTATTATTATCATAATTAGTTTCATGTTATTTAATTGTCAAATATCAAGCAGGTAATGAACATAGCAAGAGAAATATCAAGAGAGAAATGAAGCTCAGGATGACCAAATAGTTTATTCAAGCTTGCATAGCTGAGCTCAGATGAAAAATCACTGCTCTGATTCTACATCCAAAGTTGCTACTGCCCTTTTAGATAAACCCAGGCTGTTGAAGAGGTGGGGTCATCTGCTTCCAATAGAATGACTCCTTAATATAGCGTATGTGTTCCAATAGAGAACATGCGGATTTTCATGAAAAATGTCAAGGCTTATCTTCCTACATGCCAGCCAATTGGTCAATATTTCTTATTTTGCTATGTCAAAATATTTTGGGGTGTCTTATTTCATTTCACCTGACTCTAAAACACAAATGTGCATTCTATAATAAATTTTCCTTCGTCTTACAGAGAGAAAATACCACATGAATCTAAAAATCAAAACACAAACATGAGTGTAGGGAAGAAAATGCCATGCCCTGACTTACAGAAATGGGCTTTGGATTATGTGAGGCAAAAATTACTCTAAATTCTAAGATTAATGTAGTAAAAATGAGATCGATCCTCTTTATAAATATAGCTGAAAATCTTCTTGTATTCCTTGAGCACAAATGAAATATGCAGGACAATTCTCCTTTTGCTTTCCCCATGCAATCCGGTCATTGCTGGGGAATCAGAGCTGGGAATGATATAGACAGTAAGATAACAAGAAACCCCATTCATCACTGTGACAGGCGTTTCACTTTGTGTGCAAATTTCCAGTGATAGAGTAGGCTGTCTCTCTCTCTTCTCAGTCTTATAACTAATGCTTCAACTGAACTAAAGTTCTTGTTTTTTGTAATCAAGTTTCAGGGAGCCACATTGCTATTCATGTAGTCTAGAGAAGGTAAGGTTACCAATTCAGTAATGTAATTTTATTGTAACCAAAAGTAAGTGGGCAAAGCACCCCAGTGGACTATTTGAACATTTCATTGTTAGAATCTAGCATCTATTTATTAGCATGTAAAGTATGTTGATCCATAAACACATGTGAATACACACATATGTACATACTTATGCATATTAGACCAACATTGACTATTTGAAAAGGGTAGTGTCATCCAATAAAACTTCCTGATACAATGGAAATGTTTTGTATCTGCACTACTGAATATAGTAGCCATAAGTGGCTATAGAACATTGATACAGGGCTAGCGTGACTACAGAACTGTATTTTTAAGTTTACCTAATTTACCTAATTTAAGTTTAAATAGGCCCTGTGGCTAGTGGCTACCATACTGCTCAGTGCATTTCTAGCGAAATCACTAATTCCTCAAATTAGACTTCCTCTTTGTATAGAGTTGTGTATGTCCTCTGATATTCTTATAATTAATGTTTAGTTTTAATGCAAAAGTCAGTAAATACATTGCGTATTTACCAGTGGATATACTCATGTGTAGAAAGGATCATATCAAATTGAGGGTTATATTTGATCATATCAAATTGATAATTATTGTTCTGCTTCATTGATGATCCATAACTTTTCAATAAAGAAAGTCAAATTTTTTTAGAATTATTTAACTCCTTATGGAGAACTCATATAAAACTTCTTAAATGAGAATCTGAATAGTGAGTTTTAAAAGGAGATATATTTTCTTTTTTTTTTAACATGTTTATTGGAGTATAATTGCTTTACAATCGTGTGTTAGTTTCTGCTTTACAACAAAGTGAATCAGTTATACATATACATATGTTCCCATATCTCTTCCCTCTTGCGTCTCCCTCCCTCCCACCCTCCCTATCCCACCCCTCTAGGTGGTCACAAAGCACTGAGCTGATCTCCCTGTGCTATGTGGCTGCTTCCCACTAGCTATCTATTTTACATTTGGTACTGTATATATGCCCATGCCACTCTCTCACTTTGTCAAAAGGAGATATATTTTCATCACATTAAATGACATGCAGAAACTGTAACAGGCCTGGGATTTTCAATGTCTAATACACACCTGCATCAGCACTCTGGTTTTACTGGCTCATATTTACTACTTGATTTTTCCTTTGGCTTTAACCCTCTGGAAGGAACACTAAATTGCCGAATTCTCACTGGTGATGGCATTTCAATTATGTAGGCTGCAAACATATTTAATCAGTGTTAACAGTATCAGTAATACCCTCAAGGTCTGTCATTTATATGCATTTTAATATCTAAATATTCACTTCCAAATATAGATAAGCTTCTAAATAATGTATAACTCAAAATAAAAATTTCCATTTCTCTCTTATTTGTTGGCATTGTATCACTCATATTTACTATTTCAAGAGTAAAATCCACTTTAATAATGTATTGTTATTAAAGCCGCTAGTTTCACACACAGTTATTAACAGATTTCATATAAGTGTAGTAGGTTGAATAGTGACCCCTCCCTCCTATAATTAACATCCACCTGGAACTTCAGAATGTGACTTTATGTGGAAATTAGGTCTTTGCAGATGTAATTAAGGATCAAGATTAGATTATGGCATGTTAGGGTGAGTCTTAAATTAATGAAAGTGTTATTATAGGAAAAGAAAAGGACAAAGAGTTATACGGAGAAAAAAGTGATGTGACCATGGAGGCTGAGACTGGAGTGAGTGATTCGTCTAGAGGCCAAGGAACAGCGTCTAGACGCCGAGCCTGCGCGTCCAGAGCCTGTGCTCCGCAACGGGAGAGGCCACAACAGTGAGAGGCCCGTGTACCGCAAAAAAAAAAAAAAAAAATTATTTAATTTTCACTTAAAGGTTAGGTGAATTTTACTTGATTTTTATTATAAACTATAGTAATTGTACTATATCAGAGATATTAAACAAAATATGAGTAAATGAATACATATCCTAGGAATAGTTGGGAAGTTGCTTTACAAAATAAAGAAATACATTTTTTGATGTTAGCTGGGTGTTTGGTCACTTAATTCTTTACACCAAAGGTGAAGTTAAGGACCAGAATTTGATATTATTAATATATAAACATATATATATGATGATATAGATAGATACATATTCTGTAAATATGGTACCTTGGTCTACAATATCTGGACTGACTCTAACTGTTTCTGTAAGGACATTTGTGGGAGTTTCTAGCTCAATATTTGTAAAGCTGAAATCCAGTTGACTGATAGCCCCACAGGTGAAAAATACAAAACAAACAAAATAATAATAATGCATTCTAAAGTGAAACATATTTCTGCATCTAGAACCAGAAAACTAATGACAGCTTTTAGACTATTAGTACCCCGTTTAGGAAAAAAAAGAAAGACTCAGCTCCTCAGGGCAACCAGTTTTATAACATAAAGTATAAATAAAAACAGAGTTAAACAATTGTACAATAAGACAGTAAATATATTCTTCTCCCAAATTTAGGAAATATCTGTGGACCAATCATATGCTAAATCTTTTTGTAGCCCACATGTGTTGGATTGACAGAAATAAAACAGTACAGCCTAGAGGCATTGCTTGAGGAGGACTGTTTGATGGAGTTTCTCAGAAATGTTCAGGTTATCTGTGTTTTACTCAATGGGGAAGTCATTTTCAATTTAACCTGCAAGAAGGTGGAGTTTTTATTTCAAAGCATTCCTTTAAAAATCCCAGTAATTGCCACAGCTGGAAGAGAATTTTGACTTGTGAAGAAGAGAGGTATATTAACATTAGAATGGGAGAGGGTTGGAGGGTTAGAGCCATGGATAGCAAATGATAACACTTCAAAGAGAAGCCAAGCTTTGTAGAAATCATTCAAAGAGATTTGTTTTCAAGGTTGTATAGTGAGTAAGCAAACAAATATAATAGAACACAAGAGGGATCACTGGTTAAAATTACGTATATAGAACCTATCTGTGCCCTAAATATTTTTTACCAATTACCAAAAATATTATTTTACCAAAACATGCAATCTTGATCATAGGGCCAAGACTTTTTCTTTAATATAAGTGCTTGATTAGGTTGCAAATTTCTTTTTTTGCATAAATTGTGAATCTACAATAGCTTCTACTAGTTTCGGTTTTGTTTTATTTAAAATAGGAGCATAAATTTGAGGCAAAGAATGTAGAATTTTTATTTTATTTTATTTTAATTTTTTGGCTGTGTTGGGTCTTCATTGCTGCACTTGGGCTTTCTCTAGTTGCGACGAGCGGGGGCTACTCTTCGTTGCGGTGTGCGGGCTTCTCATTGCGGTGGCTTCTCTTGTTGTGGGTGATGGGCTCTAGGTGCACGGGCTTCAGTAGTTTCAGCACACAGGCTCAGTAGTTGTGGGGCACAGGCTTAGTTGCTCTGCTATCAAACCCGTGTCCCCTGCATCGGCAGAAGGATTCTTAACCACTGCGCTACAGGGAAGTCCCCAGAATTTTTATTTTAAGATAATTCCCCCTGTTATTTTTATCTCATCCACACCTAATTGATTTATGTTTTTATGTAAATACATCTTTATGCTTTCCAAAATATATTGCTTATATTTTATGGAACAAATACCATTTTTCAGGCTTGTGTTAATTGGTTTACCTGATAATTATGTTATTGTATTAACACATAAAATTAGAATAAACAGGTTTTGAGAACAAACTAAACTGACTCTTGGTAAACACACCACATAAAGAGCAAAAGTCTGAAGTCAAGGCTGCTCAATACTGCATGTCATGAACATTTACTAGTATGTAAAATAGATATCATCCAAGAACACGTAAATCACACTGATAACTGGAAAGAAAGGATATAAAGGCTGAGAACTGCATAGGTCCCTGTCATGGCCTGTGCATGGGCCTCTACAGCTTCTGAGAACTACAAGTGTCTCAGTTTCTCAGCTAAAACAGGTATTCTTTCTTGTTTAGGTTTTCCTTAAAAAGAGTGAGACACTTTCTATTATGGATTCTCAAAAAAAAAATGCTTCCCTCTCCCCAAAATATGGCTTGTATGGCAACATATAGGGAGAATAACCTTAAAATGGCAACATATCGGGAGAATAACCTACAACTATAATGTTAGGCCATTTAAAAAATGCGATGACGTGTCTTCTTCTCAATAGCATAAAAATACCCATTCTAACCAAATTAATACATACATTTAAAGAATTTGAAAGTTGCCCTGCCAGATTTCACAACTTATTATAAAGCTCTATTAATTAAAATAGCATGGTAGTAGAGTTAGAATATATTAATAATCCAGTAGAATAGAATAAAGTAGAAAAAGAGCTCTTAAATGGAATCCTCATATATGAGTGAAATGGCAAAATTAGAGAAAACATAATTTAGTAAATTATGGTGAAGCAACAGTTAATACACACAGAAGAAAAATAAATTAAATCCCAAATATCCCTATCCTACTTCTGCTCCATGGCCCAGCCTGTGCATACACACACACACATGCCAATTCCAAGTGAATAAAAACAATAAATGACGAAAACAAATCTTTTATATAGTTAAATAACATGAAGGATCACATGTTTATAACATGGTATAGGGAATATCTCTCTAAAAAGCACACACACACAAATACCCTGATAAGTTTGACTACACTAAAATTTAAAACTTTGGACCAATAAAAGTCACTATGAGAAAAAAAAGTTAAACGACAAGCCACAGCCTGAGAGATGATATTTGGAATGTATATTTCTCTTAGTGGTTGAGTATCAAAAAATATAAATAACTCATAAAAATCAGGAAAGACAAGCAATCTAATAGAAAAATTGACAATGACTTTAAACAGGCAATTCAGAAAGGAGGAAACCAAGATAGTCAATAAGCATTTGAAAAGATGGTCAACCTCAGCAGTAATCAGATAAATACCTAATAAAACTATAATGAGATGCAATTCCATGTCCATTACACTGGCAAGGTTTAAGAAGACTGACAACACCACCAGTGAGAAGATAGTACAGTAGGAACTGTTGTGTGAATATAAATTTATGCAACCACTTTGTAGAGCAATTTGGCAATATAAAGTAAAATTCAATATACATTCCCTTTGAGTCAACAACTTTTTCTTCTTTTTCTCTATAAACCATAGAGACTTTTTTGCTCACATGTTCAGGAAAATATATAATGAATGTTTCTAGCAACTTGGGTGTCATAGACACAGGCTGAGAAAACTTCAGTGCTCATGCAGGAAAGACTGAATAAATACAGAATGATATGTTTTCAAATATGAAAAACCGTAGGGTAACCATAACTAATGAAATAGAAAATTGGGTCTCAACATGGGTAATCTTTGAAAATATAATTTTAAGAAAATGAAAGCAGTTAATTGATGACAGAATATAGTACCATTTGTTCCACACTTTAAAACCTTCCAAACAATATATTCCTTGGAAAACACAGACTTAGCAAATATTTATTTAGATGTGTAGGAATTATAATTACCCAATTTGATACATGGGCTACTTTGAAGAAATCAAAAGGTGAATGGGCTTCAGGAGGTGTACGTGAGAGGCTTCAGTCAATTGTCATATAGTTGTTTCTTTTTTAAACCCCAGATTCAAATTTTAAAAGGGAAAAATATTTAAGTAAATCCACCTCCCACTCTCAGAGTGCAATCCCTTAATCGTGATAATTCCTTGGGTATACTTTCTAAGTTAAGCATATGTAAGTATATGTAATAGAACGTTGCATGGAAGCTTGGGTATGCATTCCATCCTCTACTGCTCTGGGATCTTGCTCAGAAGCCAGAATGGTGCCAGTGAATTCATGGGCTAGAAGTTTCTGCACACAGCGTGCACCAGCCAGCAAGTGAGGGACACCTCCTATGCTCTATTTGAGTTCCTCTTGTTCTCATCTGTCTCTTTTCCACCTGCTCAGTGTAGGCATAACCAACTTCACATAGAGTAAAACCTTTAGCTTATTTTCTAGGCCATCACAGCACCCTCTTGCTTCCTGCTCTGTATCTTTTCTGTGGATGTCTTTGCTTGGAAAACCCAATTGTTTCCCCTGAATTAAAGCCCCATATTGAAAGTTGTGACCAACTGGGCACTGAAGGTCCTGAAAAGAATATCATATGCTTTTTTTTTTTAATCATTTATTTCCAAGGGATAGAGCAACTAGTAGCATGTAGTGGTGGCAAACTCTGTTATGAATCCTTGTATTAATTCCCCCCTCCTTTTTCCTTTTCTCCTCCTGTCTCCCAAATCCAGCTCCTTGGAACACCAACCGATACAATACTTGCACATAGCCTATGTTTCATGCTCTTCTTTCTGGAGAACTGAGGTTAACATAGAAAAGTGATAAGATAAAACAAATGTGAAATTTCATAGCCAAATAGCCAATGCAGATTCTACAGGAGGAAATATCTCCTAGAAACAGATCTTCAATTCTTGTGCCTTAAACTAGATCAGGGATATAAAACATACTCAGAGTGTGGAAAAGATTTTTGAAGAGATTTATTTGGAGAGAGATACTATCTTGCTCTCTCAAGAGGAGAGTTTTTGGAGGTGATCCTCCCTTCTAAACTTAGAGACTTGAAACTTAAATATACCCCTCTGAGCATATGTCATGTGTTTCTATGCAGTTTTGTGACATCATAACCTGGACCTGACTCTTCCCCAGAGAAATATAGAAAGTGAGAGACCCACTGAGTGCCCTCAGCTTTAGTGATGGAGCCAGGAGAGATCCCAGAATTAAAATCTGGTTGTATTCCAAGGATTTCTGTTGGACTAAAGATGCAGGAGTCTCCCCAGGGGACCAGAGATGTGCCATGAGAAAGAGATCAAAGCCAGAGACATAGAAAGTGTACAAGCAAATTGCATGGAGTCCTCACAGACCCTATCAAATATGGCTCCTAGAGAAGTAGAAGAATGACAACAATGAAAAGCTCCAAGTTAAGCATCAGTAACAAAGGAAGAAACTAGAGATACAACCACCTGAAAGAGAAATACATGCACCAGCACAGAGGAGAGGATCCCAGCTGTGAACTTTTTCAAAACAGCCCCTTACAAGAAAGTCCTTTTTAAAGTTTTCTCACATCAAAAGAGCATGGAGCTGGATTACTATGGTACCAAAGAGGACACATTTCCTCCCTTGCCTTCCCTCCTCACAGCCAACCTGGAGAAAATGGCCAGAAAAATGCTAAAATTTGAGTGGTGATGGTCCTTGAGTTTTGTTGACATTTACAAAGACAATTTTTTAGAATTGTACACCAGACAGTCCAGACTCTGCAAGGAGGCTTGATTTGCACTTCAATTTTGTTTTTACATAAGAATGAGAACATTTGCCTGAGAATGAGAAAAATTAAATGTCACAGGACAGAGGGAACTTTATCTAAGGGTATTGTGAGAGATTATTCTCAAAAGGGAAATAGTGAGAGGAAAAGCTAGAAAATTAAAACCATTTATAGTGCAATGTGTGTCTATGTACATATGTATACATACATGGATATACATATATATACATATATGTATATATATATATAAAATGAGAATGCACTGTGTGAGATATATATATATGTTTGTATTTATGTATATATATATGTATGTAGAGAGAATTTTCCCAATATTAGCACATTTACATTTATCTTATACTAAATTTTTGTATAATTATTATATAACAAATATATTACTTCACAACCATTATAGAAACTGTTTCAAACAGAATGGATTAAAAATAAAGCCATGTTTGGCACTTCCGTGGTGGTCCAGTGGTTAAGACTCCACATTTCCACTGCAGGGGGCAGGGTTTTGATCCCTGGTTGTGGAACAAAGATCCCACATGCAGTGTGGTGGGTCCAAAAAAATAAAATAAAATAAAGCCACCCTTGACTAACTACAATTCTCTTTCCATCCTTAGAGCAACAGTGTTAGTTTTGTTGTGTGTCCTAGTAAAAAGAATATATATATATGTATATGTATATATATATATATATATATATATGCATATATATAGCTTTCTTTTCTTTTACCAAAATGGTATCATATTTTTTATTAATAACAACTTTAATTATTTTTATATGAAAATATGATGGATAGAACATTATAAGCTAGTCATTACATAGTTATAGGGCTGACTCATTATTTTAATCAATAATATTTTATTCCACAGTATAAATGGCTCATGGTTGATTTATACAATCCATTTTACAATGAAGTTCTAAACTTTAACTTTACACCTACCAGATCTCTGGTCAACGTTCAAAAATATTTATTGATTTGATTGACACTTTCAGCCAAGGATAATTTTTTTTGAACATTATTTTATTTATTTTTATACAATGGGGACTTATTAATGAACTATCTTATAAAAATTAGTGTATATAGGTCAATCCCAATCTCCCAATTCTTCCCACCACCACTACCCCCCGCTTTCTGCCCTTGGTGTCCATACGTTTGTTCTCTACATCTGTGTCTCTATTTCTGCCTTGTAAACCAGTTCATCTGTACCATTTCTCTTGATTCCACATATATGCATTAATAAACTATATTTGTTTTTCTCTTTCTGACTTACTTCACTCTGTATGACAGTCTCTAGGTCCATCCAAGTCTCTACAAATGACCCAATTTCGTTCCTTTTCATGGTTGAGTAATATTCTATTGGGTATATGTACCACATCTTCTTTAGCCATTCTTCTGTTGATGGACATTTAGGTTGCTTCCATGTCCTGGCTATTGTAAGTAGTGTTCCAATGAACATCGAGGTGCATATGTCTTTTTGAATTATGGTTTTCTCTGGGTATATGCCCAGGAGTGGGATTCCTGGGTCATATGGCAATTCTATTTTTAGTTTTTTAAGGAACCTGCATACTGTTCTGCATAGTGTCTGTATCAATTTACATTCATACCATCATCATAAGATGGTTCCCTTTTCTCCACACCCTCTCCAGCATTTGTTGTTTGTAGATTTTCTGATTGTGCCCATTCTAACTGGAGTGAGGTGATACCTCATTGTAGTTTTGATTTGCATTTTTCTAATAAATAGTGATATTGAGCAGCTTTTCCTGTGTTTGTTGGCCATCTGTATGTCTTCATTGGAGAAATGTCTATTTAGATCTTCTGTCTAGTTTTGGATTGGGTTGTTTGTTCTGTTTAATATTGAGCTGAATGAGCTTTTTATATATTTTGGAGATTAATCCTTTGTCTGTTGATTCGTTTGCAAATATTTTCTCCCACTCTAAGGGTTGTCTTTTTATTTTGTTTGTATTTTCCTTTGCTGTGCAAAAGCTTGTAAGTTTCATTAGGTCCCATTTGTTTATTTTTGTTTTTATTTCCATTATTCTAGGAGGTGGGTCAAAAAAGATCTTGCTGTGATTTATGTCAAAGAGTGTTCTTCCTAGGTTTTCCTCTAAGTGTTTTATAGTGTCCAGTCTTACATTTAGGTCTTTAATCCATTTTGAGTTTACTTTTGTTTAAGGTGTTAGGGAGTGTTCTAATTTCATTCTTTTACATGTAGCTGTCCAGTTATCCCAGCACAATTTATTGAAGAGACTGTTTTTTCTCCATTGTATATCCTTGCCTCCTTTGTCATAGATTAGTTGACCACAGGTGCATAGGTTTATCTCTGGGCTTTCTGTCCTGTTCCATTGATCTATATTTCTGTTTTTGTGCCAGTACCATATTGTCTTGATTACTGTACCTTTGTAGTGTAGTCTGAAATTAGGGTGTCTGGTTCCTCCAGGTCCATTTTTTCTCTCAATATTGCTTTAGCTATTCGGGGACTTTTGTGTCTCCATACAAATTTTAAGATTTTTTGTTCTAATTCTGTGAAAAAATGCCATTGGTAATTTGATAGGGATTGCATTGAATCTGTAGACTGCTTTGTGTAGTACAGTCATTTTCACAATATTGATTCTTCCAGTTGAAGAACATGGTATATCTCTCCATCTGTTTAGGTCAACTTTGATTTCTTTCATCAGTGTCTTATAGTTTTCTGAGTACAGGACTTTTACCTCTTTAGGTAGGTTTATTCCTAGGTATTTTATTCTTTTTGTTACAGTGGAGAATGGTATTCTTTCCTTCATTTCTCTTTCTGATCTTTCAATGTTAGTGTATAGGGATGCAAGAGATTTCTGTGCATTAATATTGTATCCTGCAACTTTACCAAATTCATTGACTAGCTCTAATAGTTGTCTGTGGCATTGTTAGGATTTTCTATGTATAGTATCATGTCATCTGCAAACAGTGACAGTTTTACGTATTCTTTTCCAATTTCTAGTCCTTTTATTTTTTTTTCTACTCTGATGCCATGTCTAGGACTTCCAAAACTATGTTGAATAAAAGTTTGTGAGAGTGTACATCGTTGGCTTGTTCCTGTTCTTAGAGGAAATGCTTTCAGGTTTTCACCATTGAGAATGATGTTTGCTGTGGGTTTGTCATATATGGCCTTTATTATGTTGAGGTAGGTTCCCTCTATGCCCACGTTCAGGAGAGTTTTTATCAAAATTGGTGTTGAATTTTGTCAAAAGCTTTTTCTCCATCTATTGAGATGATCATATGTTTTTTTTTTCTTCAATTTGTTAATATGGTGCATCACATTGATTGATTTGTGTATATTGAACAATACTTGTGTCCCTGGGATATATCCCACTTACTCATAGTGTATGATCCTTTTAATGTGTTCTTGGATTCTGTTTGCTAGTAGTTTGTTGATGATTTTTGCATCTATATTCATCAGTGATATTGGTCTGTAATTTTCTTTTTTTGTCATATCTTTGTCTGCTTTTGATATCAAGGTGATTGTGGCCTCATAGCATGAGTTTGGGAGTGTTCCTTCCTCTACAGTTTTTTGGAAGAGTTTGAGAAGGATGGGTGTTAGCTCTTCTCTAAATGTTTGATAGAGTTCACCTTGAAGCCATTGGGTCCTGGACTTTTGTTTGTTGGAAGATTTTTAATCATAGATTTAATTTCATTACTTGTGATTGGTCTGCTCATATTTTCTATTTCTTTCTGGTTCAGTCATGGAAGTTTATTCCTTTCTAAGACTGTCCATTTCTTCCAGGTTGTCCACTTTATTGGCATAGAATTCCTTGTACTTGTCTCTTATGGTGCTTTGTATTTCTGCAGTGTCTGTTGTAACTTCTCATTTTTCATTTCTAATTATATTGGTTTGAGTCCTCTCCCTGCTTTTCTTGATGAGTTTCCTAAGGGTTTATCATTTTTGTTTATCTTCTCAAAGAACCAGCTTTTGGTTTTATTGATCTTTGTTATTGTTTTCTTTGTCTCTATTTCATTTATTTCTGCTCTGATCTTTATGATTTCTTTCCTTCTAATAACTTTGGGTTTTGTTTGTTCTTCTTTCTCTAGTTCCTTTAGGTGTAAGTTTAGATTGTTTTTTTGTTTTAGTTTTTTTGTGGTACGTGGGCCTCTCACTGCTGTGGCCTCTCCCGTTGCAGAGCACAGGCTCCGGATATGCAGGCTCAGTGGCCATGGCTCACGGGCCCAGCCACCCCGCGGCATGTGGGATCCTCCTGGACCGGGGCACGAACCCATGTCCCCTGCATCGGCAGGCAGACTCTCAACCACTGCGCCTGTTAGATTGTTTATTTGAGATTTTTCTTGTTTCTTGAAGTAGGATTGTATTGCTATAAATGTTCTTCTTCAAACTGCTTTTGCTGCATCCAATAGGTTTTGTATCATCGTGTTTTTGTTGTCATTTGTCTCTTCATATTTTTTGATTTCCTCCTTGATTTCTTCAGTGATCTCTTGGTTTTTTAGTAACGTATTGTTTAGCCTCCATGTGTTTGTGATTTTTAATTTTTTTCCCCTGAAAATGATTTCTAATCTCATAGCGTTGTGGTCAGAAAAGATGCTTGATATGATTTCAATTTTCTTTAATTTACTGAGGCTTGATTTATGACCCAAGATTTGATCTATCCTGGAGAATGTTCCATGTGAACTTGAGAAGAAAGTGTAATCTGCTGTTTTCAGGTGGAATGTCTTATAAGTATCAATTAAATCTATCTGATCTATTATGTCATTTAAAGCTTGTGTTTCTTATTAATTTTCTTTCTGGATGATTGGTCTACTGGTGTAAGTTAGGTGTTAAAATCCCCCACTATTTTTCTGTCACTGTTGATTTCCTCTTTTATAGCTGTTAACGTTTGCCCTGTGTATTGTGGTTCTCCTATGTTGGGTGCATATATATTTATAATTTTTATATCTTCTTCTTGGATTGATCCCTTGATCATCATGTAGTGTCCTTCCTTGTCTCTTATAACATTCTTTATTTTAAAGTCTATTTTATCTGATATGAGTATTGCTACTCCAGCTTTCTTTTGATTTCCATTTGCATGGAATATCTTTTTCTATCCCCTCATTTAAAGTCTGTATTTGTCCCTAGGTGTGTAGTGGGTCTCCTGTAAACAGCATATATATGGGTCTTGTTTTTGTATGCATTCAATGAGCCTGTGCCTTTTGGTTGGAGCATTTAATCCATTCACTTTTAAGGTAATTATCAATATGTATGTTCCTATTACCATTTTCTTAATTGTTTTGGGTTTGTTTCTGTAAGTCCTTTTCTTCTCTTGTGTTTCTCACTTAGAGAAGTTTCTTCAGCATTTGTTGTAAAGCTGGTTTGGTGGTGCTGAATCCTCTTAGCTTTTGCTTGTCTGTAAACCATTTGATTTCTTTGTTAAATCTGAATGAGATCCTTGCCAAGTAGAGTAATCTTGGTTGTAGGTTCTTCCCTTTCATCACTTTAAGTATATCATGCCACTCCCTTCTGGCTTGTAGAGTTTCTGCTGAGAAATCAGCTGCTAACTTTATGGGAGTTCCCTTGTATATTATTTGTCATTTTTCCCTTGCTGCTTTCAATAATGTTTCTTTGCCTTTAATTTTTGTCAATGTGATTACTATGTGTACCAGCTTGTTTTTCCTTGGGTTTATCCTGCCTGGAACTCTCTGGGATTCCTGGATTTTGTTGGCTATTTCCTTTCTCAAGTTAGGGAAATTTTCAACTATAATCTCATCAAATATTTTCTTAGGTCTTTTCTCTCTTCTCCTTCTGGGAGCCCTATAATGCAAATGTTGGTGTGTTTAATGTTGTCCCAGGGGTCTCTTAGGCTGTCTTCATTTCTTTTCATTCTTTTTTCTATATTCTGTTCTGTGGCAGGTCCACCATTTTCTCTTCCAAGTCACTTAACTGTTTTTCTGCCTCAGTTATTGTGTTATTGATTCCTTCTAGTGTATTTTTCATTTAAGCTTTTGTATTGTTCACCTGTTTGTTTGTTCTTTATTTTTTCTAGGTGTTTGTTAAACCTTTCTTTCATCTTCTCGATCTTTACCTCCATTCTTTTTCTGAGGTCCTGGATCATCTTCATTATCATTTTTCTGAATTCTTTTTCTGGAAAGTTGCCTATCTCCACTTCATTTAGTTGTTTTTTGGGGGTTTTATCTTCATCTGGTACATAGTCCTCTGCTTTTTATTTTGCCTATCTTTCTGTGAATATAGTTTTCATTCCATAGGCTGCAGCATTGTATTTCTTCTTGCTTCTGCTGTTGCTGTCTGGTGGATCCAAGGACAGTTTGGAAATTAAATTACATTTCAGCTTTCAGTTTGGTAGTACTTCAGTCTCACAAACTACTCTTTGCCTTGTACCTCAAATTTGAATCCCCATACAGAGTTTTGAAAGCTCCTTTTTTTTGTCATCAAATATTTAATATAACATGGCTTTAGTGAGTGCTCCTGTTCCTAAGAATACATTACAGCAAGAAAATATATTGAGTGATATTATCACAAGTAGTGAAAATCAAAAATGATCAGATTAGGTGAGCAAAGTATTCTTGGGGGAATAGAATTTTTGCATTTAATTAAATGCAACAACTTACTTACTCCTCCATAATCTATTGTGTGATCTTTTTGGTGAATTATTGACAAAACAGATTACATTATTTTTCTGTTCTTATGTTTATAAATACATTATTTATGTCTTTTCTCCTGCTAAACTTCTACCTAGGACATTTGAGGTTCATGAGAATTCATGTGTCACTTTGACAGTCTGTGCTTTATATCACTCCAGGAAATTTTTGGGGAAAAAGTCTATCCTTGAGAATCAAAAAATTGAAAAGTTTAGAACTAGAAAAAGCTCTGGTAGTTGTCAAGTCCAAGCTACTCACTTTATCAAAATAATGGGGAAACTGAGACCAAAGAGAAGTGGTTCATGTGGGAACTGTGAGTGCTGTTGTGGACACTTATACCTACCTCTGAAATTTTTGCACAGATACTCTTTCACCATTCTTGCTGCTCCTGACCTGCTTTACTTGCAGCCTAATCCAATGGTAAGCATTTTCCTAAGACTCATATGCTACAAGGCTAGGAGCTAGAGCTTATCTCCACAATCTTTCCATTTCACACTAAAAATTCTTGTTTTTCCTTTCAAAGCCTCTCCCTTCTTAAATTGTAAACTATGAGAATTTACCACTCTCCCATCCTCTCTTGCCATCTATTGACTTTTTGCTAACTACTACATTTTCATTAATAATAGCTGTAGGGGACCATTGTTTTGTTTTCCATTGAAATACGTGTCATTGTAAATGCCCATATCTTGTGGTCAACCCATTCTAGCACAATGTACTCCTAACTTTCCTCTCTATACCATTTTATCCACTCTCTGGTAGACCATACTGTGGATCTAGCCCTTCAAAAATTGTTGCACCTTGGGAGTTTTAAACACTAATTCATCTTTCTCAGGTTTTCATGACCAACTCATTTCTTATAGAAGCATTGATATCAGGAAATTTTGATCATAGTCCAATCTGTATAACCATTCCATACTCATTTACGTTGCTAAACAGCCTCAATCTCCTGGTTAACCCAACTCTTAGCAGAATAATTAACACCCTTGTGGTTATATGGCTTAAAACATATAATACTGAATCACTCTTAAAATCTTACTTGTCTAGTCCTATTTTGGATCATTGAAAATTTTTGAACAAAATCCCTTAAGTATGTCCTACCCCATGATCGTCACAAGTAGTCATACAACATTGCCCAGCAATATTTTTGCATGTCCCAGTTTAGTCCTCTCTTCATTCATGATGCAAAACATTGCAAATTGATATCCTTTGTACATATATAACACCCATATTTGCTTATTTTTCATGTCCTCATAGCAGGCAAAGATATCATTCTTTGTACTTTGTGAGTGGTTTGGGACAGTTAATGTGCTGTAACAAGCAAATAGTCTTGAGAAAAAACATGTGCTGTTGTATCTGAGATGGACCTTAGACATCATCTAATTCAGCACTTTCAGGTTGATAGAAATAATATCCTAGCAGTAAAGTGGCATGTGTAAAATCTCAGAGCTTTACACAGTCAGTACAGAGGAAAAACTTATTGACTAGAAGAGATGGAACTGAAATACTGATGGGGGCAAACTGAAAAAAATAGTTGAAAAAAATGAAAGAAAAAATGTACAAACTCAATGAAAACTATAAAGCCACATATCTAAGAAGCTCAAGGAAGCTCAAGCAGAAGACAAATGAGAGGATTGGACTAGCTCTTTAAGTAACTGAAATGAAATTAAAAACTGCAACAAAACAACTGTAAATTTGGAATGCTACATTTAGTGAACATAGTTTCAAAAATTAAGTTGAAATAAAGACTTTTCTTGAGACATACAAAGCTAAAATATAATTAACAGCAGACTCCCACTGTAAGAAAAGTTAAATGAAACACTTTAGGCAGAAGGGAAATGGTAACAGTAGGAGGTCATGGAATAATGTTATATCTCATTTGAGATAAGACTGGTGGTTTTCTACTCTCCCACAGATGAAGAGTCTTTATTCTGGCACTGAGAATAGTTATCCTTAAAAAATGGAATTAATAGTTATCTAATATCTGAGGAGATTTCATCAAATACTTGGTACTTCAGGGTTAAGAAGGAAAAACTGCTTCAACCTTCAGGTGAGAGGAGAGAAATAGACCATGATTACAGATCTTTGTGTGTTTCCAAATTCATTTCTGACATAGGATTTATGAATGTTCCCTGAGGGATTAAAAGGATGAGTACTAAGCAGTGCAAGCAGGGAGAAAACGGGTAGGAAACAACTTTCAATGTTGGTCAATTTTCATTTAATGATGACCATGATGTCCAAGCAGAAATCTGGAATGGTCACAAGAGACCTCAATTATCAGTTTTAGACAAGTTTTCATTAGTGATCTTAAGATATAGGAAAAAAAACAAAACAACAACTTTAGTAGTCACAATCTGAGGAGTCCTTAGTGCTCTCTTTCTTCAATCTGAAATGATGCATTTCATACCTGATTTTGGGCAATTCTCTGAAAGAGTTGAGCTCTAAAAGGAGGTGTAAAACTTTCTGATAATAGCACTGGTGTATTTTTAGTTTTTAATTTCTTCTTTGATTTCTTCATTGATTCATTGCTTGTTCAGTAGCATGTTGTTTAATCTTCACATATTTGTGACTTTCCAGTTTTCTTCGTGTAATTGATTTCTCATTTCATACCATTGTGGTTAGAAAAGATGTCTGATATGATTTAAACCTTCTTAAATTTGTTGATACTTTTTTTTTTATCCTAGCATGTACTCTGTCCTGGATAGTTTCATGTGCACTTGAAAAGAATGTGTATTTTGTTGCTTTTGGGTGAAATGTTCTGTATCTATCTATCTATCTACCTATCTATCATCTATCTATAATAAGTCCATCTGATCTAATGTGTCATTTAAGGTTGATCTGTCCTTATTCATTTTCCAATAGAATGATGTATCCATTGATGTTAGTGAGGCATTAAAATCCTATACTACTGTTGTACTGCTGTTAATTTCTTCCTTTAGGTCTGTAAATATTTACTTTATTCATCTTGGTGCTATGTTGGATACATAAATATTTACAAATATTAAATCTTCTTTTTTAATTGACCACTTTATCATTATATAATACCTATCTTTGTCTTTTATTCTAGTTTATTTTTTAAATTTATTTATTTGGCTGTGCCAGGTGTTAGTTGCAGCACACGGGATCTTCATTGCCACATGCAGGCTCTTTAGCTGTGGCATGCGGGATCTTTTAGTTGTGACATGTGGGATCTAGTTCCCTGACTAGAGATCAAACCCAGGCCCCCTTCATTGGGAATGTGGAGCCTTAGCCACTGGACCACAAGGGAAGTCCTTATAGTTTATTTAAATATATTTTGTCTGATATGAGAGCTACCCCAGCTTTACCTTGGTTTCCATTTGCATGAAACATCTTTTTCCATTCCTTCATTTTCAGTTTGTGTGTGTCCTTACATCTGAGGTGAGTCTCTTGTAGACAGTATAGAGAAAGGTATTTTTCAAATTATCATTTATTCAACCATTCTATGTTTTTATTGAATGTTAGTCCATTTACATTTAAAGAGATTATTGGTAAGTATATACTTTTTTTCTTTTGCCATTTTGTTAATTGTTTTCTGGATTTTATTTATTTATTTTTTTTGGCAATACGCAGGCCTCTCACCATTGTGGCCTCCCCCACTGTGGATCACAGACTCTGGACACACAGGCCCAGCGGCCATGGCTCATGGGCTCAGCCACTCCACGGCATGTGGGATCTTCCCAGACCAGGGCACGAATCTGTGTCCCCTGCACCGGCAGGCAAACTCTCAACCACTGCACCACCAGGGAAGCCCCTGTTTTCTGGATTTTTTTTTTGTTCCTCTCTGTTGCTTTCTTATTATCTTGCTTTCTTTCCTTGTGGTTTGATGACTTTCTATAGTGTTATGCTTAGATTCCTTCCTCATTATCTTTTGAGTATCTATTATAGGTTTTTGCTTTGTGGTTATCATGCAGTTCACATCCTACATAAATAGTAACCTGTCTATAGTTGGTAACTTTAATATTTGTTGCAGGAACCTGGTCAAGCTCCTGGAGATAAATCTGACAATTATCTCCCCCACACATCCCAACTGAAGTTTTTAACTGTTAATGCTGTTCACACTGAGCTTCCAACAATTTGTTAATTATGGTTCAGGTTTTCCTACCCCAGCACTGGTTTCTGAGGTGGATTTCTGCTTGTAAGTCTATGCTCTGGTAAGCCATGACACCCTGTACCTATCTGTCTCTCAACCTTGCAGGCAGGATTTGCCCTATGTCCTCTCCTCTTTTATAGACTCACAAAAAGTTGTTAATTTTTCAGTCTGTTTAGCTTTTACTTGTTGTTAGGGTGGACTGGCAATTTCCAAGCTCCTTACATTCAGAATTGGAAACTGGAAGTCATCCTTAGCTTTGTTTTTCAAGTGAATTTTCTTTCTACTGCTTCCTTCTCTGGAGTAGAAATCAAGATATAAGGGTGCATGTATGTTTAACATATGCAGGTTCTGTCTATAAATACGTATGTATATTTATGTTTATATGACCTGTAGTTAGATATGAAATCTGACTTCTATTATATTACCCAGCCCAGGGTCTTGAACCTTCTATATGTTTCATTGCTAAAAGTGGTGCAATCTTGTCCAAAACATTCTTGCTTGCAAACTGAAAAGTGTCAATTTGTTGACACCTCCCAAGGTTAGTTAATTGTTAAATTCCTTGTGCCATAATTTGGAATGACACCTTGGCCCCCAAACAAAAACAAAACCTGTTTAATGGTCTTGGATTATATACTTGAAAAATTTCCTCTGTGTGTTTCTTACAATCACCCATATTTATATAATTGAGAATTGAAGATCTCTCTGGTTCTGTAATTCAGTGATTTTTTGATACATTTATTGCTCACCCATTTCTGAGGTGTGTGTGTGGGGGGGCTTGTATTAGACATTAAATTTCAATGCATGGGGAAAAAAAAAGACAGAAAAGAGAAGAAAATCCAAACGTGAAGACCATCTCAGCTCAATGGAAAACTACCATCATAAAGGAAGCAATCATAAAGTTAGGTTAATTGAGCTCTTTAGCATTATGCCAAGCAAGATAAGCTGCCAGGACCTCATTCCATATCTCAGAGCTGTTCCTTTACACTTGTTGTTCCACAGTCTTTTTATTGTTATCTGTGGATGGTCACTGGCAGAATGATCTGTTTTATTTCCTACATTGTCTACTCTTTTATTCTGTACACTCCCCCACCATTCATAATGTGGCTAGTTTCTGTGTATACTTGTTTGTAAATTTACAGAACATATCCAACAAATGGTCTGAGACAGCTTTCAATAAATATAACATTAGGTACAAAAATAATAATAATAGACACATGGTACACAAGCATCAACCACTAATGGTTTAAGAAAGTAAATTTCATAAGCAAAACCCTAGGTGAATGTCTTTCTAACTTCTGGCTAGAGAACAGTTTCCTAAGTAAAATATAAAAATTTCTAGCCATCAAAAAATATTCATAAATTTAAATATTCCAAAAACATAATTGCCAATCACAAAGTGAAAAGATAAGCTACAAATCTCCAGAATAAATTTATAATCCAGATAACCAATAAATAAAATTATGATTATATAAGAAACTACAAAATCAATAATATGAAAGAAAAAACAAAACAAAACAAAACAACATGAACATTGTACAGAAGAGAAAATACAATTATCTAGTAAATATATGACAAGATATTCAACCTCACTAGTAATTTGGGGTGAAAAATTAAGGCCATAATAATCTATTATTTTTCTAACCATACAACTGGCAAAAATTAAGCAGTCTTAAAATCTGAAATGTTGGAAAGAATGTGAATCATATTAGACCAACTAATGATTGCTATTAGGAGTATTCTCATTTGGGGAATTTGACATTATTTTATGAAGCTGAATATCTATACACCCTTAGATCTAGCAGTACCATTCTTAATCATATACCTAAGACTCACAAATCTTTACCAGAAAGTATATGCAAGAATGCTTGTAATAGCAAAAGTGGACATGATCCAAATGTCCAAGATAAGGTAAATGGATAAACTTCTATGTTTTTTTAATTCTCAAAAATTTTTATTGGAGTATAGTTGATTTACAATGTTGTGTTAGTTTCCAGTGTACAGCAAAGTGAACCAGTTATACATATGCATATATCCACTCTTTTTTAGATCCTTTTCCTATATAAGTCATTACAGAGTATTGAGTAGAGTTCCCTGTGCTATATAGTAGGTCCTTATTAGTTATCTATTTTATATAGAGTAGTGTGTATATGTCAATCCCAATCTCCCAGTTTATTCCTCCCTCCCTCCTTTCCCCCTTGGTAACCATAGGTTTGTTTTCTACATCTGTGACTCTATTTCTGTTTTGTAAATAAGTTCATTTGTACCATTTTTTTAGATTCTACATATAAATGATGTTGAACAGGTAAACTTTTGTGGTATATTCACACAATAGGTTATATTACAACAATTAAACTGAAATACAGTTAATTTAATTTAAATACAGTTAATTTAATTTAAAAGACAATGGCATGCAACAATATAGATGAGCCATAAAATCATTTTGTGTGAAAAATGTAAATACCAGAAGATTATCTGCAATACAATACCTTTTTAAAATTGAAGTGTGAAAACAAGCAACACTAAACTACATTTTTCATGGTCTGGTAACCAAAAAACAAAAGAAAATTTATTCCCTCCTTCATAGAAAAACCCTATATACAATAGTGAAGCTGGACCTGGATATACACAATATCAGCCCACATTTAAAATAGAGAAACAGAAGGCTTATAGCTGTTATTGGTCCATGAAAATAATGAAATCCTCCAGGAAATTATTGGGAGAGTTCTCTGACCTCACAGTGGGTGAGTTCTCTGACCTCACAGTGGAGTTCCCTGACCTGACATTTCTCTAAACTTTGCTTAGACCTCAGTTATGTTTTCTGGGATATCTGTGTTCTATGCATTACCCTCCATGGCCCTATGTTCTGAGAGTTTTCCTTATCTGATTACACACATGGCCACTGCTGAAGTGGATGTTGAGGAGCGTGTCTTCACTGTGGGTATATAGCTTTTGCTGCCTCCTTCATGTTTGTGTAAATATTTCTTGTTATTATTATATAAGTCCCCAGCTCATGGCTTGACTGGGAATGCAATTTTTTCAAATTAATAATGAGATAACTTACTTCCTCAGTCAAACCATGTGCCATTAGTCATAACCAAATTATTTCTCAAACTTATTTCTTCCTTCCTTCCTTCCTTCCTTCCTTCCTTCCTTCCTTCCTTCCTTCCTTCCTTCCTTCCTTCCTTCCTTCCTTCCTTCTTTCCTTCTTCCCTTCCTTCCTTCCCTCCCTCCCTCCCTCTCTCCCTCCCTCTCTGCTTCCTCTCTCTTTCTCTCTGTCTTTTTCTGGATAGATTGATATAGAGATATCTACTTGTCTAGCTAATCTTTATGTATATGAACTCTTTCCCATTTTCTGGCATCTGTATCTTAATATAGCAAAGTCTGTCTGGAGCCCATCTGGCTTGGGTGATATTATCAAACGTTATACTTTGCCACATGGATAGTCTTTCAGAGGGACTTTGTTGCTCAAAGACTTTTTAAAATCTTTTTTTTTCTGTTTTATATCTGGAAACAGTTGACTTTTCCAACCAGTTGTGACCCCACATTTATAGACCTTCTCTATTTTGTTTCATCTCTGCTCTTGAAACAGCCACTTTTTAAAAGTTCATCTCTTATTTCTAGTATCTTATTAAATGCAGCCAGTTCATACCAAATATCCAACTAAAAGTCAGTTTTCCAAACTCTTCTGCTAGAACCATAGACTCAGTAAGCATGTGCTTGCTTTCTCAGGCTTGCTGACATTAGTTAAGTTTCCTGGAACTCCATAACATGAGACTCCCTCTTTTCAGACTCTGATACTGATTTCCTTGCCACTCCAGCATTGAATTACATAGATGAGGCTTTTTAAATAGAAGAAGCCCACTTAAGTTGCCAATTATATATTGGTTATGATAATGCTAGCTGCTATAACATATCAACCCTAGATACCTGTGGGTTAAGAAAAATGTAATTTTATTCTTTTTACCTGTTGGATAGTATTCCACCACTTGGAATTATGATGGTTTATTTTACTGTTCTCTTATTAATGGACACTTAGATTCCTTCCCATTATTGTGCTATTATAAACAATGCTTCAATGTATATCTTTTTAGTTACCTTTTGTATTAACGTGGGAGAGTTCTTTTAGCTATACAAATGACTAGAATTGCTGAGCCATATAGTATGCACATTTTCTTTTTTATTTAATTTTTTAAAATTTATTGAGGTTACATTGACATAAATTATATGTTTCATGCACACCATATTATATTTCAACTTCTGTATACACTGCATCATCATGTACGTTTTAAATGTTAGCTTATTGTGTTAAATTGCCCTACAAAATTGCTGTACAGATTTAAACTCCTGTCACCAGTGTGTTCCCTACACCTACCCCAATATTTGATCCTATTTTGAAATAATTCTCAGTCCTATGAGTAAAAACATAATACTGTGTTTTAAAATGCATTTTTGGGGTCACTACTGAGACTTAGTATCTTTTCATGAATTATTGACTATCTGAATTTCTTTTGTAAATTACCTGTTTATTTATACAGTGGCTATGTTTTTGTTTACTTTTTTCTTATACTTTTTTAGGTATTTTTATATACTCCAGATATTAAAGTTTTATCTAGATAATAAGCTGCAATTATTTTATCATTCTCTTCTTTTACCTTTTTTTAAAACTGTTATAACGTTTTCTTTTTTGTTATCCATAAGATACATTTTAACCTTGGTAAATCTATGTATTTTTCTTTAATATCTTGTGTTTTATTTTAGAAGACTTCTGTATCTCAATGTTTAAAGCATGTTATCCTATATCTTCCTTAAATATTTTAAGGTTTTTCAGAATACATTTAATATACCTCGATTAAATAAGTGTGTGTGCATGTATAAGAGAGAGAGAGACAGAGAGGAGAATGTATAAAATAAGTACCTAACTCCTGACTTTCTTGCCCAAATAACCAGTTCAAATATTTTTTTTATTGAATAGCTCATCTTTTCCCCACTTATTTGAAATGTCATACTTAATGCAAACTAAATTGTCATTATATGCACTGACTTCTTTCTGGATTCTATTTTTAAATCTTTATGTTTATTTTTGCATAAATCCCACTCTTACTTAATTACTATGGCTTTGTCATATGCTTTTGCAAACTAGTGCTCCTGGCTTCATTTGTTTCTTTTCCAAATATTATTTTCCTTTCTTTTGCATTTTGTTGTCCATTTTCCTTTTCCAAGAAAACTCCTCTAATACCATGCAGTTTTGATTAGACTCAATAATTTGGAGACAATTCTCAGTGTTGTATTATTGAGTCTTCTCATCCAGGAATATGCTATATTTCTATATTAAGATTTTATCTTAGGCTTTTAATTCAACTTTAATGTGTCTTCAAATTAAAATAATAGCAAATTCAAATGATCCTGATGTGCAGGCAGTAATGGATTATTTTGTCTTAGCCCATTGAATATGTATGCCCTTCTTTGATTAGTTAAATATGGATAATACTGTTAACCTTATTGGATAATATAAGGAAAGAAAGGTTGTGGTTATACATGAAGCCCTTATTATAATTTGAACAAGGTGTTAGAAACTGAGATAAAGAGAGGATAGTCTCAGCCTCTAGGCCAAGTAGCTGTTGATCTAGTTGGGTAAGCACATAGGCAAACAACAAATTGCAACACAATATGACAGGTTGCCACAAGGGAGTATATTTACAAAAATCACCAGACCTAGACTGGCAAGGTATTGGAAAAACTTCTTGGGGAAAATGATGCCTGAGTTTTGAGTACATGTAAAAATGTGGATTTTAAAACTAAATTAAATGAGATTTAATGTAGCTAGCTCCGAATCACACAGCTTGTAAAAAGCAGATCCAGGATACATACCTAGAACTATGTGGCTTAAAAATCTGTGCCAGGGTGGTGGCACCTTAATATTTTTATTATATTTTTAATCATTGTTGTTTGCAATTGAAGAGACTTAAATAGCTGATAGGGTATATATAGTTTTATTTCTATTCTAATGCTCCTTTTTTATTAGGTTACTAAAAGTGAAATTGCATGTCCTTAAATATTTGGAAGCATTTAAGGATGTTGCTCACCTTGAAATATTGCTAGATCCTAAAAAGAATGAGATATTGCTTCTTCCTGGGTTTAGGGATGATATTAATTTAAACAGACACTTACAGAAACAATGAAAATTCTACTTGCCATCAGACCCAACCTTAACTTAATAAAGGAGAAGTCAAGAAGCAGAATCAGACATTATAACAACAGTGACAATTAAGATTTTAAGGGGAAAACCCCTCAAAATCCCCAACACCGACCTGTGGTAAGCTGCTGTCAGAGAGCATTAATTATACCTAGAAAAGGTCTATTTTTCATGTTTAACACAAAAATTGTTGATGAAAACTCCAAATGTCAGCCATGTGATACCATATCTGAATATAAAGAGCCAAGACTGTCCTGAGGGCTTAGTTCACAGATTAATCAAAGAAGACTGGTCCATTTAGATATGAGCCCTATTGCTTGGCAAGAATATTGATTATATGCCATGGAGCAAAACCAAAAGAACTCTGCCTATTATTTCTTTTGGGGACTCCCATAGCCAGCGTCCTGAAGTGTTTAAAGCCAACACATCTTTATTCATATTGCCTCTGTTGTGGTCAAAAGAATTCTACTGCTATATGGAAGAAAATAAGTCTCCTTTTAAACAGGAATTGGCTCTTTCACAGCAGAACATTTGGAAAACCAGTTACAGTCAATAAACCTACAACTGTTTTTCCCAAAAATATGCTTCTATGTGTTAATCAAAGTCTTCCAATATGTTGAGCTTATACAACTGATACTGGTTAAATACTTGAGGTTCTGTTTTATATGAAATGTTAAAAACACACGGGTAAATGCAGAAATATAAAGGATCATAAGAGACTACTACAAGCAACTATATGCCAATAAAATGGAGAGCTTGGAAGAAATGGACGAATTCTTAGAAAAATACAACCTTTCAAGACTGAACCAGAAAGAAATAGAAAATATGAACAGACAAATCACAAGTAATGAAATTGAAACTGTGTTTCAAAATCTTGCAACAAACAAAAGTCCAGGAACCGATGGCTTCACAGGCAAATTCTATCAAACATTTAGAGAAGAGCTAACATCTAACCTTCTCAAACTCTTCCAAAAATCTGGAGAGTAAAGAACACTCCCAAACTCATTCTATGAGGCCACCATCACCCTGATACCAAACCCATACAAAGTTATCATAAAAAAAGAAAATTAAAGGCCAATATCACTGATGAACTTAGATGCAAAAATCCTCAACAAAATACTAGAAGACTGAATCCAACAACACATTAAAAGGATCATACATCATGATCAATGGGATTTATCTCAGAAATGCAAGGATTCTTCAATATATGGAAATCAATCAATGTGATATGCCATATTAACAAATTGAAGAATAAAAACCACATGATCATCTCAATAGATGCAGAAAAATCTTTTGACAAAATTCAAAACCCTTTTATGGTAAAAACTCTCCAGAAAGTGGGCATAGGGGGAACCTACCTCAACATAATAAAGGACATATATGACAAGCCCACAGCAAACATCATTCTCGACAGTGAAAAACTGAAATAATTTCCTCTAAGATCAGGAAAAAGACAAGGATGTCTACTCTCATCACTCTTATTCAACATAGTTTTGGAAGTTCTAGGCACAGTAATCAGAGAATAAAAAGAAATAAAAAGAATACAAATTGGAAAATAAGTAAAACTGTCAGTCTGCAGATAACATGATATGATACACAGAGAAACCTGAAGATGCCACCAGAAAACTACTAGAGCTAACCAATGAATTTGGTAAAATTTCAGGATACAAAATTAATGCACAGAAAGCACTTGCATTCCTATACACTAACAACTGAAGACCAGAAAGAGAAATGAAGGAAAGAATCCCATTCTCCATTGCAACAAAAAGAATAAAATACCTAGGAATAAACCTACCTAAGGAGGTAAAACACCTGTGCTCAGAAAATACAGGACACTGAAGAAAGAAGTCAAAGATGACACAAACAGATGGAGAGATACACCATGTTCTTGGATTGGAAGATTCAAAATTGTGAAGATTACTATACTACCCAAAGTAATCTACAGATTCAGTGCAATCCCTACCAAATTACTGAAGGCGTTTTTCACCAAACTAGAACAAAAAATCTTAAGATTTGTTTGGAGACACAAAAGACCCCAAATAGCCAAAGCAATTTTGAGGGAATAAAATGGAGCTGGAGGAATCAGTCTCCCTAACTTCAGACTATACTACAAAGCTACAGTCATTGAGACAATATGGTACTGGAACAAAAACAGAAATATAGATCAATGGAACAGGATAAAAAGCCCAGAGATAAACCCATGCACCTATGGTCACCTCATCTATGACAAAGGAGGCAAGAATATATAATGCAGAAAAGACTGTCTCTTCATTAAGTGGTGCTGGGAAAACTGGACTGCTACATGTAAAAGAATGGAATTAGAACACTCCTTAACACCAGACACAAAAATAATCAAAATGGATTAAAGACCTACCTATAAGGCCAGACACTATAAAACACTTAGAGGACAACATAGGCAGAACACTCTTTGACATAAATCATAGGAAGATCTTCTTGACCCACCTCCTAAAGTAATGAAAATAAAAACAAAAATTAACAAGTGGGACCTAACTAAACTTGAGAACTTCTGCACAGCAAATGAAACCATAAACAAGACGAAAACACAACCCTCAGAATGGGAGAAAATATTTACAAATGAAGCAACTGACAAAGGATTAATCTCCAAAATATACAAACAGCTCATGCAGCTCAGTACCAAAACATCAAACAACCCAATCAAAAAATGAGCAGAAGATCTAAATAGGCATTTCTCCAAAGAAGACATACAGATGGCCAACAAACACATGAAAAGCTGCTCAACATCACTAATTATTAGAGAAATGCAAATCAAAACTACAATGAGGTATCACCTCACACCAGTCAGAATGACCATCATCAAAAAATCTACAAGCAATAAATGCTGGAGAGGGTGTGGAGAAAAGGGAACCCTCTTCAATGCTGATGGTGGGAATGTAAATTGATACAGCCACTCTGGAGAACAGTATAAAGGTTCCTTAGAAAAACTAAAAATAGAACTACCATATGACCCAGCAATCCCGCTCCTGGGCATATACCCAGAGAATACCATTATTCAAAAAGACACATGTACTCCAATGTTCATTGTAACACTACTTGCAATAGCCAGGACGTGGAAACAAGCTAAAAGTCCATCAGCAGAGGAATGGATAAAGAAGGTGTGGTACAGTGGATTCTGATCCTCAGCCCCAGGGTCCTGGACCAGCCTGCTTCCCCTCCCTCTACAGTGGCTCACTGCAAACCTATTACAACTTTGTAGCCTTTGCAGTACAATTCTTAGACACAGCTCTGTGTCTTCTTCATGGAATCAATGGGAAAACCAGCAAGAGGACAAGAGAGCTGGTTCCATGAGCATGTGAGGAACTGGTTGCCATGCCATTTTTTTTTATTGGTTTACTTTTTAAAAAATTAAACTACAGTTGATTTACAATATTGTGTTAGTTTCAGGTGTACAGCAAAGTGATTCAGTTATACATATACATACATATATATTTATGTACGTGTATATCTATATATTCTTTTGCAGATTCTTTTCCATTATAGGTATTATAAGATATTGAGTATAGTTCCCTGTACTATAGAGTAAATCCTTGTTGTTTATCTGTCTATATATAGTAGGTGTATCTGTTAATCCAAACCTCCTAATTTATCCCTCTCCTCCTACCCCACCATTTCCCCTTTGGTAACCATAAGTTTATTTTCTATGTCTGTGAGTCTATTTTTTTCATAAATAAATTTATTGTATTACTAAACATAAAAAAAAGGGTACGGTACATATGTACAATGAAATATTACTCAGCCATAAAAAGGAATGAAATTGGGTCATTTTTGGAGATGTGGATTGACCTAGAGACTGTCATACAGAGTGAAATAAGTCAGAAAGAGAAAAACAAATATCATATATTAATGCATATATGTGGAATCTAGGAAAATGGTATAGATGATCTTATTTGCAAAGCAGAAATAGTAACAAAGACACAGAGAACAAATGTATTGATACCAAGGGGGAAGAGGGGGGTGAATTGGGAGATTGAGATTGACATATATACACTACTGATACCACATATAAAACAGATAACTAATGAGAACATAGTGTATAGCACAAGGAACTCTACTCAGTGCTCTTGGTGACCTAAATAGGAAGGAAATCAAAAAAAGAGGGGATATATGTATATGTATAGCTGATTCAATTTGCTATACAGCAGAAACTAACACAACATTTTAAAGCAGCTATTCTCCAATAAAAATTAATTTAAAAATACATGGTGAAGATAGAGAAAGTAGTGGGTTAAAATTTTCTCTTCCAGTTATTTCATGCATATTCATTATGATTGCATATTAAGAACGTATTTTTTCTTTGACTTTTAAAAGTATAAGGAAATTGTTAAGATAGAGTGAATCAAAGTAGTTGTTCAGACCCCATAATTATAATTCTCAATAATTTGGTAGGTATAATGTAAGTCTTCAAGAACAAGTTGGAGAAAGTTCTCATCACAGAGTAAAGAGATCATAATATAACACAACAGTATCAAGACACTGAAACTTTTGAGATAGATGTAACATTGTTCATTTGGGACCTAGTCTTAAAGGAAAACCTACTGACAAAAATTTATTAGATCTCAATTCCATAAAAATTGATGACATGATGAAGAAAAACAGATTTGAGAGCCATAGTAAATGAAAACAATTCCTGACCTTGAATCAACAGTCAGTATTTTTAAAATCTCACTGTAGAAAATGTAACTTCTACTTTACTGTGTTTGCTTTATTTTAAGTTGTGATCTAATTTAAGACTCCCAGTGTTCCTCAGGCAAATCACAGTCACTGAGAAATCATTTACCCTAAATGGTAAAGTTACCTAGGTAAGAGGCAGCTCAATTTCCAAATTACAGCTGTCATCCTTATCCATCCTTGTGACTTTAAATTCAGAGCTCCAGTAGAAAATCCCTCTTTGTGTTCTCTACCTACTGTGTCTTATTATGTACAGCATGCTTGCTCCTTCATCATACAGTAATTCTTTCTCATTTTCAACTTCTGTGCAAGTGACTGCCTATCTCTCTGATGTGCCTTTCACAAATTCCCATAGTTAATTTTATAAATACTGTATAGTCTGGATTTTAAGTCATACATCACTAAATGTCTCCCAATGTGGAGAAATTCAAATGAATAATCTTAAAAGATGGGGTGGTGGAGAGATAAAAATGTGATTTTATTTAAATAAATTATGTATTTAATAATCTGCATATATTTATATATATAGTACTATTCTATTCATGCTTTATAATATAAATGTTATAATGCTTTATAATATACTGTATGCATAGTGCATACTACTCTATTTATGCCTTCATTTGGGTCCAAATTAAAGAACCTCTCCAACCATTAACACACTTAGATGGCTGTGAATGAGTTGATCTAACTAGAATTTGTAGGCAAATTTGGATGGGCACACTAGCTAAACAGGATCCTTAATTAATATAACTGAATCTAAATATACTGCACTTTCATATACAATTTGTTAGTGGGAACTTTAAAAAATATGCAAAATATGTTTTACAGAGTCATGGTATCTCAATGAGGTATGCAATTGAAAAGGACCTGTTAATGGGTTTACCACCAAAAGTACTGAATATTATGCACACCAAGTCTAGCAAATTCCAGTTGCTTTCCTATTACACAATATCAATTATCACATTCTCTTATAATTATTAATATCATTTCTCACAGACATAAGCTTAACTTCTAATAAGAATTTGAAAATAAAATATATTCCCTTAATATTTCAATCAGAGTCATGGTAAAACACTTCCAAATTGACTCATTTTCAATTTAGGAAGTCTCAATCTATTACTTGATTGATGTCAAAGTTTACTTTCAAATTATTTTGTCATCATTAAATTTATTCAAAAACTTTTGAACCCATAAAGTTATAGCTTCTCAGCCAAAACATTCTCTCTTCTATATGATCTTCCATAGAAAATAATCTTCACAGTAAAAAGCATCACCTAGGAGAAAAAGGTGACTTGGCTAATTTGGATGCTGACCAAACACATATTTTAGGCCAAAAGAAAAAAGAATCTGAATAATGAGAGAGTTCTAAAAAAAAAAAAAAAAAAAAAAACAGCCTTAGTTATACAAATTTGCAACAATAATGCATGGTATATTGAGGTTAAAATATTAAACTACTATGAAATTTCAGTTTAATTTATAACTTTAAAAAATTATCTAATTATCTAATTTTTTAAAATTAGCAAATGATTTCTTAGACTAGTTAGACTAGTTTCTTTGTATGATATTTTCTGTCAACAGAGATTATAATTCAATAAATAGCTATACCCAATTGATTAGTGTTTGTGTGAATAGTGGTTATAAATGAAGAGTTAACTATACTTAGTTTATTAATGTCAAATGGTGCATAAATGCATTTCCTGAAAAGTGCTGAAATAAAAGAATGAAGGTTGCCAATTCAAAGAATGGCTGCATCAGTTTGTTTTGATAAAAAAAATATATTAAGCTAGTTAATTGAATAATTGATCAATACAATTTCCATTGTTCAATGTTTATTTTACTATCATGGTAGATATAAGCTTATGACTTTTACTTAGATGCTCATTTATAATAACAATAATAATAGACATTAATTAATTAATCCAATCAATCAATATTTCTTGGGTTTCTATGTGCTAAACACCATGCTGGATATTGCAGGAGTGAAAACAGAAAATCTCTATTTTCATGGAGGTGGAAGCAGAAAATAAAATTAAAATATCAGTGACAGGCTAAGGAGGAAAAACAGGCAAGGGAGATACAAAAGTGGGGAAAGATGTGAAATTTTAGAGAGGGTGGCCAGGGGATGCCTCACTTTTTAGCTGATATTTGAGAAATAGCCTGAGGGGATGAAGAAGTAAGCTATGATGCCATCTGGGGTGAGCTATGAGGATCTCACACAAAAGGATTAGTAATTGAAATGGTCCTGACACAGGAATAAGCCTGGCCTCTTTTAAGAAGAATGAAGAGGCTAGTATGGCTGAAGTGAGGTAATTCAGAGAGTGAGGAGTGTGATCAACTCTGGGTGGTGATGGAGGGTGAAAGAGGGTGTATCTTAGGAGGACTTGATGGCCTGAGTCAAGAATTTGGCTCTCATTCCATGAGAAATCCCTGAAGATTTTGAATAGAGAAGCAACATCTTTGATTTATATTTTAACAAAATAGATCTGGATGTTGTGTTGAAAATAGACTTATAAAAAGCACAAGTGGAAGTTCATATAACAGCAAACAGGTGTTTACAACAAACCCGATACAGGTAATACTGGTTCAGACCACAGAGACAGCAGTGGAGGTGATGAAAACTCATTACTGTCTATACATATCTTTTAAGTAAACTTGAGAGAATTTACTGATAATTTGTGTTATCAAGTCCAAGCTTGTACTTCTCGCCACATGACAAGCCAATAAATCGAGAGACAAGGTTTTGTGACAAGGAATAGGGACTTTATTTGAAAAGACAGCAGACTGAGCAGATGGTGGACAAGTGTCCCAAAGAACCATCTTACCCAAGTACTAATTCAGGTTTCTTTTATACTAAAAGAGAAGGGAGTGTGGCTGGTTGTTGCAAACTTCTTGGTGCCGGAATCCTTTTATTCTTGTAGCTGCCCAGGTGGGTATGGTTACAATGTTCCTATAAACCTCCAAGGAGATAAATGTTACTCTCTGTTCTGCAACGTTTTATCTCTCTATGAATGGACTCAAAAGTCAGAGCCCTGAGAATAGTCTCTCCTGTACATTTCAGGCTCTAGACAACATTCTTTTACAAAAGGTGCAGAGCCAGCATGACTAAGCACAGGCAACAGAGCCCAAAATTAGAGCTCAAGGAATAGATCCAATATGGAGTTGAGTTTGAACTTTACTGTTACATTTAGAGGTGGAATGTGAGAGAAATTGGAGTCAAAATTGATTGCAGTTGGCCCTCTGGTGAGTGCTTCCACAGCGAGTTAGAGAGGGACACTGTAGTATGCCATTTTTCATAAGGAACTTGAGCATCTGAGGATTTTGGTAATCCACGGGGGTCCTGAGACCAATCCCCTGTGGATACCAAATGATGACTTTATAAGGTTGACTGTAAAGATTGAGCTGCAATTAAATGACTTGCCAAAGACTATAAGAAGGGCATATTTGAGGGTGTGGGATACAGCAAGACCTTGGTTTTAGACAAGTCATGGAAATATACCTAGTGAGAATTTGGATATAGAGTCTGGAGCTCAAGGTAGAAGCCTGGATTGGAGACATACATCTGGAAAATATGAGCATATACCTCGTATTTAAAGTTATAAGATCATCAGAGGTGAGTGTAGAAAGAAGAGGGGAAAGATACAAGAATTGAATCTTGAGTCTCGAATTAGGAAGAAACTGAAAAGGTGTAGCCAGGTATTGGCAGGGGCGTGAGGGAGACCATTACAGTATGGTATCTTGGAAATCAAGTGAAGAAGGTGTTTTAAAGAGAGAGAGAAAGATGGATCGTGTCAAGTACTGCTAATGGAAGTAAACACTGAATTTGGCAATGTGGAGGTCATGTGCATCTTGACAGAAACAGTTCCCCTGTAGTGCTGGAGATGACTGCCTAACTGAGGGGAGTTCAAAAGAGAAATTAAGAGTGAAATTGGAGTCAATAGGTATGGACATGTTCTTGAAGAAACTTTGCTGAAAGGTAAGGAGAGAGAAATTGAGTGGTAATGGGAAGGAGTGAGATAAAAAGAGGGTTATTGTTAAAAGGTGCGAGTAATAAAAACATGTTTCTATACTCATCAACATTGATTATTCTAATATGTGTAAATAAAATGACCCTGATTTTCGTATAACTCATTTAACAATGCCAATGATTAGCCATGACTGGTAGATTATGTTTGACCTCTAATCCCATTTTCATGTGTACACCAAATCATTTACATTTCATCAGGCTTCTTGAAATTCAGGTTCCCAAGATATATGCTACTGAAATTTTAATTAACAATTAAATTTGAGCATACTAAAAATACAAAGGTTTTTAATGATGAATATCCATTAAACATTAATATGAATCTGCCACTTGGATATGAGTACAAAGCTTATGCTCTCTCAAGTGTTATAATCAACTATTCTTCTTCTAAAATAAAAGTGGTGATGTTACTTTTCAAGACTGGTGCACATATATTCACATAAAATTGGGCATGACTGAACATAATGGAAGAAATTAATGAAAGGAAAATTTAAGATGGAAAATCAGGATGAAAAAGATTTTAATGAAAATTAGTGAATGGTGCAATGATCTCCTATGAGGAAGCTCAGAGACGTCATATTTCATGCATAGCATGAAGAAAAAATTTGGGGGGGATCAAACCTTTTTGCTTGTCCAAGAAAGCAGAACATACCAATTCAATATATGAATTTAGAGGTGTCTTTTTTGAAACTCTGGTGTTTTGCAGCTTACAAGGGATGACAAAAGTGGTTTGTGTATGTACCTGCTACCCTCTAAGGAAAAAAGATTACTCTCTTGAATCTGTTTCATTTTCTGTTTTTTTACTGTAGGTTGAACCACATGAAATTACTAATGTTTTTGAAAGTCAGAAATGATTGACTGATGATAAACCATTAGCCAGACCCATCAAGACAAAAATGGAAAGGACTCCAATCAATAGAATTGGAAATGAAAAAGCAGAAGTAAAAACTGACACTGCAGAAACACAAAGGATCATGAGAGATTACTACAAGAAACTATACACCAATAAAATGGACAACCTGGAAGAAATGGACAAATTTGTAGAAAAGAACAACCTTCTGAGAATGAACCAGGAAGAAATAGAAAATGTAAACAGACCAATCAAAAACACTGAAATTGAGACTGTGATTAAAAATCTTCCAACAAACAAAAGCCCAGGACCAGATGGCTTCACAGGCAAATTCTATCAAACACTTAGCGAAGAGCTAACACCTATCCTTCTCAAACTCTTCTAAAATATAGCAGAGGGAGGAACACTCCCAAACTCATTCTATGAGGTCACCATCACCCTGATACCAAACCCAGACAAAGATGTCACAAAGAAAGAAAACTACAGGCGAATATCACTGATGAACATAGATGCAACAATCCTCAACAAAATACTAGTAAACAGAATCCAACAGCACATTAAAAGGATCATACACCATGATCAAGTGGGTTTATCTCAGGAATGCAAGGATTATTCAATATATGCAAATCAATCATTGTGATACACCATATTAACAAATTGAAGGATAAAAAACATAGATCTTCTCAATAGATGGAGAAAAAGCTTTTGACAAAATTCAACACCAATTTATGATAAAAACCCTCCAGAAAGTAGGCAAAGAGGGAACTTACCTCAACATAATAAAGACCATATATGAAAATCCCACAGCCAACATCATTCTCAGTGGTGAAAAAATGAAGCCATTTCCACCAAGATCAGGAACAAGACAAGGTTGCCCACTCTCACCACTATTACTCAGCACAGTTTTGGAAGTTTTAGCCTCAGCAATCAGAGAAGAAAAAGAAATAAAAGGAATCCAAATCAGAAAAGAAAAAGTAAAGCTGTCACTGTTTACAGATGACATGATACTATACATAGAGAATTCTAAAACTCTACCAGAAAACTACTAGAGTTAATCAATGAATTTGATAAACTAGCAGGATACAAAATTAATGCACAGAAATCTGTTGATTCCTATACACTAATGATGAAAAATCCAAAAGAGAAATTAAGGGCACACTCCCATTTACCATTGCAACAAAAATAATAAAATGCCTAGGAATAAACCTACCTAAGGAGGCAAAAGACCCGTATGCAGGAAACTATATGACACTGATGAAATAAATTAAAGATGCTACAAACAGTTAGAGAGATATACTATGTTCTTGGATTGGAAGAATCAAAATTGTGAAAATGACTATACTACCCAAAGCAATCTACAGATTCAATGGAATCCCTATCAAACTACCAATGGCATATTTCACAGAACTAGAAAAAAAAATTCACAATTTATATGGAAAGAAAAAGACCCCAAATAGCCAAAGCAATCTTCAGAAAGAAAAATGGAGCTGGAGGAATCAGGCGCCCTGACTTCAGACTATACTACAAAACTACAGTAATCAAGACAGTATAGTACTGGCACAAAAACAGAAATATAGATTAATGGAACAGGATAGAAAGCCCAGAGATAAACCCACACACCTATGGTCATCTTATTTTTGATAAACGAGGCAAGAATATACAATGGAGAAAAGACAGCCTCTTCAATACGTGGTGCTGGGAAAACTGGACAGCTACATGTAAGAGAATGAAATGGGAACACTCCTTAACACCAGGCACAAAAATAAACTCAAAATGGATTAAAGACCTAAATATAAGGCCAGACACTATAAAACTGTTAGAGGAAAATATAGGCAGAACACTCTATGACATAAATCACAGCAAGATCCTTTTTGACCTACCTCCTAGAGAAATGGAAATAAAAACAAAAGTAAACAAATGGGACCTAATGAAACTTCAAAGCTTTTGCACAGCAAAGGAAACCATAAACAAGACCAAAAGACAACCCTCAGAATGGGAGAAAATATTTGCAAATGAAATAAGTGACAAAGGAGCAATCTCCAAAATATACAAGCAGCTCATGCAGCTCAATATCAAAAAAACAAACAACCCAATCCAAAAATGGGCAGAAGACCTAAATAGACATTTCTCAAAACAAGATATACAGATTGCCAACAAACACATGAAAAGATGCTCAACATCATTAATCATTAGAGAAATGCAAATCAAAACTACAATGAGGTATCACCTCACACCAGTCAGAATGGCCATCATCAAAAAATCTACAAACAATAAATGCTGGAGAGGGTGTGGAGAAAAGGGAACCCTCTTGCACTGTTAGTGGGAATGTAAATTGATTCAGCCACTATGGAGAACAGTATGGAGGTTTCTTAAAAAACTAAAAATAGCACTACCATACGACCCAGTGATCCCACTACTGGACGTATACCCTGAGAAAACCATAATTTAAAAAGAGTCATGTACCACAATGTTCATTTCAGGTTTATTTACAATAACCAGGATATGGAAGCAACCTAAGTGTCCATCAACAGATGAATGGATAAAGAAGATGTGGCATATATATACAATGGAATATTACTCAGCCATAAAAAGAAACAAAATTTAATTATTTTTAGTGAGGTGGATGGACCTAGAGTCTGTCATACAGAGTGAAGTAAGTCAGAAAGAGAAAAACAAATACCATATGCTAAGACATATATATGGAATCTAAAAAAAAATGTTTATGAAGAACCTGGGGCAGGACAGGAATAAAGACACAGACATAGAGAATGGACTTGTGGACATGGGGAGTGGGAAGTGTAAGCTGGGACGAAGTGGACACAGGGAGTGGGAAGAGTAAGCTGGCATGAAATGAGAGAGTGGCATGGACATATATACACTACCAAATGTAAAATAGATAACTAGTGGGAAGCATCCACATAGCACAGGGAGATCAGATCCCTGCTTTGTGACCAGCTAGAGGGGTGGGACAGGGAGGGTGGGAGGGAGACGCAAGAGGGAAGAGATATGGGAACATATGTATATGTATAGCTGATTCACTTTGTTATACAGTGGAAACTAACGCACCATTGTAAAGTAATTATTCTCCAATAAAGATTTTAAAAATTAAATGATTGTTTATCATGTCATAATTTAACTTCATCCATGGTCTTTCTAAGAGCATCCTCACCTTTTGTCTAGCACCAAGAAATCTGCTAAGTTGTATACTGCCAGTCGAATAGATACTAGTCCTGTAGGTGTCTTTCTAACCCTGGTTTTGGTTTCCAATTTCTCTCATGCCCTTATCCTAACAGATACTTTGAGTCTCTTTTTTGATGTCTGAACTGACTCCATCTCTTAAGAGCTCTTCTCTTTTGTTATAAGTGTGGTTGCTGCACTTCTCTTTTCTTAACAGAGGCTGAATATTCTGTCTCAGAAAAAAAAAAAGCAGTTTATGGGAAGGTGTTTTATATTCCATGATGTCAAATTCAAAACCTAATGGACCTAATGTCAAAATACCTCTGGCTTCTGCTAATAATACTTCATATAACCATCATCTATTAAATCTATTACTTTATATTATTCTTCCTAAACATATTCACATATCTAAATACATCAGCCTATTTTAGAAGTAACCAGTTCCAAAGGTAAATATTTGTTTAAGTAGATTCTTTTATTCTTTATTGTGGGCCAACTCATTCTAGAATATCAAGACAGAGTGAACCTGAGTAAAAGGATGTGCTTTCCTTTCACAACTTTGCAAATTTTCCTTTTTGTCTCTCATTCTTTTCTTCTTTCTTTCTTCTGTCTTAATAATGAATTTTGGGGAAAGTAAACACTCAATTCATTTTCCCCTGCTTTAGATATGTATTTGGTAATATATTTGTATGTATTTTCAAAGTTGGTTCAACAGGTTGCAATCCTAATTCTCCGTCAGAGTTTTGACTAAAAGCAATACTGAGGTAAAGTCTTATGTACTTGGAGGGGGAAGGGCATTTCCTCACCATTTATTTATTTTACATCATTAAGTGCCTGCTCTGCATTATGCAGGCCTCTGTCCTTAGTTCAGACTACATAGAAAGACAGAACATAATACTTGGCCTGCAGAAACTTGTCTTCATTAGGGGAAAATTATGTGAAAAACATAATGAAGATCATGTGAGACTATTCACCTTGAAAATTGTTTCTATCAATGGTCTGAATATTATAGAATTCCTAATAAAAATTCCAGTTAGACTCTTAGTCTTCAGGAAGCTTATGAGACCTTTTTTTAAAAAAATCAATAAGTAATAAATATAAAGATAACTTAGAGTTAGTTGGACATATTTATGAATAAATGCAATATTCTAGTGACAGGCCAAAATATTTTCACTTAAACCCAATTGCATAAGAAGTTTATGGAAGATCAACAAACTTCTATAAATGTTCTTTTTTCCCACATCTCTACTCTGTGGGGGAGGAAGAAGCAAATTATCTCTATAGTTACTAAGGCCCTGGGATTCTAAAATTCTATGTATGCCCCAGTCTTCCTACATTATCCTTAGCTCTATTCTGTTGCTTTTTGGAGTGGCAGTGATTTGTCAGCAAGGGTCCTCTGCCCATTACCTTGTCTTCAAGGTTAGCCTGTGATCCTGGATAAGTTATTTCATGTCTCTGAGGTTTATATACGTTGTCTGAAAGTGTTGGTAACCACATATGATCATTGGTACAAGGATTAAATTAAGTAACGTAGTTCAAGTACCTCATTAAGTATTTGGTTAAGTGATGAGTTTCATTATGAAAGTTTAACCTGATGTTGAATTGCACAGCTCTGAGATGAGGTCAACTTTGGGATTCATTTTACTTCAAAGATTTACTGAAGGATGAATACATCTACGTTGTAATGGACAGTTTCATTTTTTTCACTTTTTTAAAAATTTCTGAAATCATTACAGATTCATAGGAAGTTGCAAAAATACACAGAGTCCAGGGGAAATAATCTGAAAAGAAATATATAGATGTATGTGTAACTAAATCACTTTGCTATACACTTGAAACTAACACAACATTTTAAATCAACTATACTTCAATTAAAAAAATACATACAAAAAAATACATACAGTCCATTTGCCCTTCACCTAGTTTCTGCCAAGGTGACAACTTACATAACTATAGTTCAGTATAAAAATCAGGGAACTGATGTGGGTGCAATATCATTAACTAGACTATGGACCTTATTCAGTTTTCACTATTATTTATATGAACCCATTTGTATGTGTGTGTGTCAGTGTGCATGCATAGGGGGTTGTTGAATTATATGCAGTGTTTCCCACATATAGATTAGTGCAACCACCCCTAAAATCAAGAGACAAAACTGCTCCATCACCATAAAGGAATTCGTCCTGCTACCATTTTATAATTGCACCATCCCTGCCCTCCAACACGGTCCCTGCCCACTGGCAACAACTAATATATTCTACACATCTATAGTTTTGTGATATGGAGAGTGTTGTACAAATGGACTCTTCATGTATCTCATACTTATTTCTTTTCTTATTTTTCCCTTTACTTTTCACTCTTTATGTAATCTTGTACTTCTCTCACCATCAAAGGTCACTTTCCCCCAGAGTCTACTATGTGTGAAAAAAGCTAATGTGTTTGTTTTACTTAAAAACATCTAAATCATCTCCTAGACAGCAGGAAGATCCTGATCAGTTTAAAATCTCTTCGATGACATCACTCAGTTTCATTTCAAAACCAAGATGCTCTTCTGTTTATTAGACAGCCATTTGCCCCCTGTATTTATTTTCTATTGCTGTGTAACAAATTACCACAAACCAATGAACCTAAAGCAACACACATTTAGTATCTTACAATAACTGGGTAGGAAGTCCAGGCATAGTAAGGCCAGTTGGTTTCTTTGTTAGGATTTCACAGGGTGAAATAAAGATGTGTGTAATTTCAGCCTCTTATCTGCAGGTTCTGTGGGAAACTTCACCTCCAGCTTCGTTCAGGTTGAATTCAGTTCCGTGCAGGTGTAGGGACGAGATTCCATTTCCTTGCTGGCTATTGGCCTGGTGTGGCACTTAGCTTGTAAAGTCTACTCACATCCCTTGGCTCACAGCTCTCTCCATCTTAGAAGCCACCAAAGTGCATGGAATCATTCTTGCTTTTTTTTAAGCTTTTTATTTTATATCAGAGCATAGTTGATTAACAATGTTGTGATAGTTTCAGGTGTACAGCAAGGTGATTCAGTTATATATTTACATGTATCTATTCTTTTACAAATTATTTTCCCATTTAGATTTTCCATAATATTGAGTGGAGTTTCCTGTGCTATGGAGTAGGTCCTTGTTAGCTATCCATTTTAAATATAGCAGTGTGTACATGTCAATCCCAAACTCCCTGACTATCCCTTCACCCACCCTTCCCCCCTGGTAACCATAGTTTTGTTCTCTAACTCTGTGAGTCAGTTTCTGTTTTGTAAATAAGTTCATTTGTATCATTTCTTGCCTTTTGGATTTCTATGATTTTGTCTTCAGAACCTCCTTTTAAGGGCTCATGTGATTATATCAGGTCCATCTAAATAATCTCTTTTTTTCCATAATGTAATGCAATCAGGAAAGTGACACTAGGGGACAGGGATGATGAGAGTTAATATTCTGCCTATCATACCTCCACTTTTTGTTTGTTGATTGGTTTGCCTATATGTGTGTGTATGTGTTTGTGTCTGTGTGTGTGGGTGGGGGTCAGTGTTGAGTCTCTATTTCTGCCTTGCTAACCAGTTCATCTGTACCATTTCCCCAGATTCCACATATATACGTTAATATACGATATTTGTTTTTCTCTTTCTGACTTACTTCACTCTGTATAACAGACTCTAGGTCCACCCATGTCTCTTCAAATGACCCAATTTCATTCCTTTTTATGGCTGAGTAATATTCCATTGTATATATGTACCATATTTTTTTATCCATCCCTCTGTTGATGGACATTTAGCTTGCTTCCATGTCATGGCTATTGTAAGTAGTGTTGCAATGAATATTGGGTGCATGTGTCTTTTTGAATTGTGGTTTTCTCTGGGTATATGCCCAGAAGTGGGATTGCTGGGTTATATGGTAATTCTACTTTTAGTTTTTTAAGGAACCTCCATACTGTTCTCCATTGTGGCTGTATCAATTTACATTCCCACCAAGAGCGTAAGAGAGTTCCCTTTTCTCCAAACCCTCTTCAGCATTTATTGTTTGTAGATTTTTTTGATGATGGCCATTCTGACTGGTGGGAGCTTATACCTCATTGTAGATTTGATTTGCATTTCTCTAATGATTAGTGATGTTGAGCAGCTTTTCATGTGTTCAGTGGCCATCTGTATGTCTTCTTTGGAGAAGTGTCTGTTTAGGTCTTCTGCCCATTTTTTCATTGGGTTCTTTGTTGTTTTTTTTTTTTTTAATATTGAGCTGCATGAGCTGTTTTTATATTTTGGAGATTAATCATTTGTCTGTTGATTTGTTTGCAAATATTTCCTCCCATACTGAGGGTTGTCTTTTCATCTTATTTGCAGTTTCCTTTGCTGTGCAAAAGCTTTTCAGTTCCATTAGGCCCCATTTGTTTATTTTTGTTTTTATTTCCATTTCTCTGGGAAGTGGGTCAAAAAAGGTCTTGCTGTGATTTATCTCAAAGAATGTTCTTCCTATGTTTTCCTCTAAGAGTTTTATAGTGTCTGGTCTTACATATAGGTCTTTAATCCATTTTCAGTTTATTTTTGTGTATGGTGTCCCAGAGGTCTCTTAGGCTGTCTTCATTTTTTTTTTCTTTTTCATTTTTTTTTCTTTATTCTCTTCTGAGGCAGTGAATTCCACCATTCTGTCTTCCAGGTCACTTATCTATTCTTCTGCCTCAGTTGTTCTGCTATTGATTCTTTTTAGTGTATTTTTCATTTCAGTTATTGTATTGTATTGTTGTATTGTTTATCTCTGTTTGTTTGTTCTTTAATTATTCTAGCTGTTTGTTCTTTAATTCTTCTAGGTCTTTGTTAAACATTTCCTGCATCTTCTCGATCTTTGCCTCCATTCTTTTTCCGAGGTCCTGGATAATCCTCATTATCATTATTCTTAATTCTTTTTCTGGAAGGTTTCCTATCTCCAGTTCATTTGGTTGTTTTTCTGGGGTTTTATCTTGTTCCTTTATCTGGTACATAGTCCTCTGCCTTTTCATTTTGTATATCTTCCTGTGAATGTGGTTTTTGTTCCACAGGCTGCAGGATTGTATTTCTTCTTGCTTCTGTTGTCTGCCCTCTGGAGGATGAGGCTGTCTAAGAGGCTTACTATTTTATTTTTTTAATTTACTTTTTTAAATACACTAATTTGTTGCTAGTCTCTGTGAGATATATTTCGGGGAGAAGTATGGATTTTTACTGATAATAGACAACAGTAAAATTGTCTTTGCTCTTTTTAAACAGCAGTAATTTTAATCTCCATGATGGTTTGTTGGTAGAAATGATAATGTACATAAAATTGGATTGAGAATCCTTTGAAATTTTAAAAGAATGTCTGCTTTAAAAAAATCATTGAGATTTAACAGATTAGACTCTTTTTGTTGCTGAACTGAATACCAAACATGGCCAAATTGTGTCTTACACATACAATCAGCAAGGAAGTTGTGCCTTTTTGTGCCTCCATTTTTACAGTAGGAGAACTTAAATATTTAATGGACAAGAAAGAGTAGTTAGTAAGTTACATTTCCTAACTGGTGAAGGGTCCTCCACTGAGCACAGCTACTGTTTATTGCAACCAGATATTTAAGAACATGCACAAGAATTGGCATGCAAGCAGATATTATAAATGGACCATAATTTACCACAAGTAGGTAGTTTTTCTAAGACAAATAAATTTGACAAATAGATTGTATTGTTCCTGATGGTAGTGTTTTTGGAATAGTACTTCACAAGGAAACATAATTCATCCTAGTGCTCTTCACAACTATGAACAACACTGTGGAAAACTTCTCTCTGTGAGTGGAAGCCAGAATTACATTTTCTGGAGTTAAATAGAAACATTCTTCTCTGTGATCAAATTTTAATGAAACAATTCAGAGGAAAACCATCATCTTACTTCAAAAATTGTTTTTACTGAAAATAAAATAAATTCAAGCCTTGAGACAAAATTAGAGCTTCTCCCTTTGGCTCTTCACTGCTTGTTGAATTAAATTGATGAAGACCTGCATTTCAACACTAGCCATGAATCCAAGGTCAATTTAATATTCACTGGACATTGATTAAAGTGCAATTCATATGTTCTCTCAATCAATAGAATAATATAAATTTTGGAATGTGGCCATAAAATGTTATTTAAGCTTCACTTTTTTCTTCCATAATTTTCAAAGTACATTTTCTATTTATTATTTCAACCACGATTTAATTCTCTGAGTCCCTGGGGATCTAGTTAGAAACACAGAGCACATAGCCTTAAGGTAGTTCAGAAATCACCTCGTTCAAGCCATATGCTGTACAGATAGAGAATGTGAGGTCCCAAGGGGGCCTGAATGAACCACAGTTAACTGGAAGGTCACCCAGGACAAGGGACTTGGTGAGCATACAGTCCTGAGGTGTTGTGAAGAATCTTGCTGCTTTACATCTTACAAAAGCAGTGAATTCATTTTAGAAGTATAATGTAATTTTTAAATGATACATATTTATTAAAACTGAGAAAAAGAAAAGCAGAAGGTCATGAAATACAGAAAAGTAAAGGAAGGAAAAAGGATGACCCAACTTACTACTTCAGAAATAATTATTTCATACATTTTATGAACTTTATTCCAGATATCTCTTATATCTATAAATAGAGGGCAGAGACGAGAAAAAGTGTGTAAAAGGAGAGAAAAGAGGCAGGGAGAGAACTTTAAATTTTAAGGAGAGAGAGTATGTAGTTAAAAGCCAGGATTATAGTATGTGTGTCATCTAAATAATGCATACATTTAATCTTATTTAAATTAATTTTATTTAATCTTATTTAAATTAATTAAATAAAAAACTGAATACAGATAGATATTTCTTTATTTCAAGGCATAGTCATGTAAAAATAGTCTTCAAAAAATGATATAAATATTTTAAAATTCATGCTAATTTTAAAGAACATGTTTTATCAGTATTGAGTATCCACTGATTCTTTGTTATTAGGCAAAGAAATTAGCACACAGGTAATACCTCTGTCTTCCCTCACTTTATATCCAGATTTTTGTTATTTAAACTATTATTTTTACATTGTTAAAATTTATCCATTTGTACATTCTGATCTACATTTTATAATCTACCAGGTAATAGTACTCATTATTCATTTAATGGAAGTAAACACTCACCACCAAACTTTTTAATAGTGTTCTTTATTTTCAAGTTATTAATTTGGACTCATTTCATAGCTGGATTGAGTTTTCACTTTATTTTTTTCTCAAATAAGGGTACTTTGGTATAGTTTCTTGAAATTTTAAATGATTATACATGTTTGTCTGTGAACTGCATATTAAAATGACAACTTACTTGGACATACTATTAGAGAATCAGTTGCTTACTTTTCCTCAGAACCTTGTAGAAATTGTTCCACTGTATTATTTTTTTAAACGAATTTATTGAGGTATGATTGACATACCAAAAGCTATACATATTTAATGTATACAACCTGATGAGTTTGAAGACCAGTCTACACTGTGAAACCATCAACACAGTTTACGCCATAAACATAGACTGCTTCTGCATGGATATCCAAGAGCAGACTTACTTATTTTCCTTCTGAATTGCTTTTACTCCTGGAATCCCTCTATGTTTGGAATTCAGTGACTTCAACGTTTCATTGCTCATTCTTCTGAAACCATGTTTTTCTTTGACACACAGAATGTCACTTGAAGCCATAAACAGAATTGCTCATTTAGAAATTATTTAATTAGATATATTTTTTTCTCAATTATCTTTGTTCTTTTAATCAAAAACATGATTGTAAGTATTTTAAATCTGTTTGCTGTCTTTTGTATCTTTTATTTCTCTAATATTAATTTTATATATTTCATATTTTTCATTTCCTCTATGTCTCTCCATATTCTATCCACTGTATTTATTCTGGTGTTACTTTTTCTACTGTGATATTAAATTCCAGAGTCTCTGTATTTCATTCTGACCATCAGTATTCCTTTCTACATCAGGGATCTCCTCTGTCATTCTCTCTCAACTAAGAAGCTGGTCACAGTCAAATATGACATCATTGTCAGTGTATGACTTTTCCTCCAGTTCCATGTCCCCTGAGATATTCCACTATTTACATAGACAGTGTCCCCATTTCCATTGGCCTAGGAACCTACTCAAATCTTACCTATCAATTAAATAGTCAGTGAGTTGGGAAAAGCAGTACTTATCTGTAACATGCAGTTTGGGATTTTAGCTCTGTAATTGTTTGGTTTAGCATTTTTTCATTTCATTAATTTCTTTGTTTTCCAGAATATAATGGAAATAAATGTATCTCATTAGAACCATTGCTGAGTAGTAATCACAAAGACATTTTCTTAAATTTATTTTCACCTGGGACGGGTCAAATGAATTAGAATTGGTGTTGGATTTGTCTTGGTCAGCTTTCACTTGATTATGCTTTGGTACCAAAAGCCCCCAAATTTCACTGGCTTGCAAAAACAAAAGTTTATTTACTTCTCAGGTCCCATCTCCATCATCGTTGTCTTTGTTTTGAAACCCTGGGTAATGAAACAACCCGTCTCTGGAAATTACTATTATAATGGCACAAGATACAGCAGAATGGCTTTTTAAAGTTTCTGCTGGCAAGAGGAATGTGTCTCTACTGATCATACTCATGAGCCCAAAGAAAGGCATATGACTAAGCAACGAAGACCCAACACAGCCAAAAATAAATGAATAAAATAAATAAATTTATTAAAAAGATAAGAAATAAAAGTAATGAAAGAGGACCACATGGAAATCACTGGTCCATAGTATTGATATCTATGAAATCTTGAGAAAGAGAAGCTAAGGGGTACCAGAATGGATCATGTGTCTTGATTAAGTCTCAGATCTTCTCTCCAGACCATTGTACTTCATGGCTCTTGGCTGTACTCTCTCTGAGGACCTTCTTTTTCTGTTTCCTTCTTGGCCAACTGTAAGAGGGCTTTCTCAGTCTGCTTTTCCCCATGAGAAAGTTGATAAAAATAAATTGATGTCTTAAACTGCTACTGTATCTTTTGATTCAGACTTGTGGTTCATTGAGCAGTACAATTCTCTCCAAACCTTATTTGATTTTCTGTCTACTGCATTCACCTCCAGCTAGTTCTGTGACTACCATTTTACTGATAGTTATTTTCCAGATAAGCCTCTCACTTTAGGTTTAGTTACAGGTACATTGAACACATCAAGATTCCATGGCAGAGACACATCTTAGATTTCTTCTCTGAGGGATATATTTTTTTTTCACATTTTAATCAATTCAGACATTTTAACAATAGTTGTGCCTGCAATACCCTTGATTTGATCCTTTAGATAAAGCTGGTTTTTAATAATACTTTGTTGCTTAAAGGCATTCCTAGTTTTATCTTTTAGCAGTTGTAAATAAAAATCAGTTGCATCATGCAAATCTACAAGTCCAGAGTCCTTGTTTCCTTTAGTTTTTGACTAATTAGGTGTCAGTTTTTTTCCTGAGTCTTCTATTTCTTGGAAAATAATATCAAATTCAGCCAACTGCATCCAAGTCATGTCAATTATTCCTCCGGCTCTTCACCAAAAATTCACAATCATTTAGTACATTAAATGGTTTCCACAGTACTGCTAGTGATACCCAACTATTTTGCCACCACTAATGTGAGTTGCCTTTTTTCCAATCTCTAACAGTAGTTTTATTTCAGCATGCATTTCCTGGCCTCGAAACAAGACTCGCATATACTTTACTTTGTTATTGTTACAATGGAACTGGACTTCTGGAACTAATTTCCATCTTGGCTTCACTAGTTTATGCCAAAGTTATATTTAAAAATTTCAGTGGCATATAACAATAGAATTCTTTCTTTCTCACATCACATATCCATCATGGTTTAGCTGTATATTTTCTTCATTCTGGTATGTAAAATAATAGAACTTCCCTAATCTGGTATAGATTAATATGGTGAGAGTAGAAACATGCAATATGCAATGTTGTATCTATGCAGTGAAATTTAAAACTTTTACTTAGAAGGAGGGTATGTCACGTATTCATTTTTATTGGCCAAAGCAAATTTCATGTCTAAGTATGATTTAATCAGGATGAGGAAATATAATTCTCTCATGGGAAATTGCAATATTATATGCATCAAGGATAGCAAGACAATCAAACCAAACAGACATTATCTGTGATCTGAGTACAACTGAGCTCATTATATTTAAAATAGAAACACACACACAATTCATATGGACAGAGTGGGATTCCTCTAAGAAGATGTACTAATTATGGCCGTTTCTTGAAATATTCTTCCAAATTTAAACCAGAATACTTCATCCATGTGGATGAAATTTAAAGATTCCCCTTGTTTTGAAGGATAGTGTAACAAAGTAAACACTACAACCATTTTCTGAGACTATTTATTTAGGAAGGTGATAAATTTGACTTTTCACACTGTTCTGAAGTGTCAAGAATTATCTTGTTTAGTCATACCTGGTGTGGTTGACCACTTGTTGCAAAGTAGAATTACTACAGTAGAGTTTTTTAGTCTTTTGTTTTTTTTTATAGCCCAAGTACAGATGGGCACAGGTATTAAACATTTCCATGACTCATATTTTGTAGGAAGGAAGCACACCTAATGAACATTTTTTTTTTTTTGTGGTATGCGGGCCTATCACCGTTGTGGTCTCTCCCGCTGTGGAGCACAGGCTCCGGACGCGCAGGCTCAGTGGCCATGGCTCACGGGCCCAGCCGCTCCGCGGCATGTGGGATCCTCCCGGACCGGGGCACGAACCCGCATCCCCTGCATCGGCATGCGGACTCCCAACCACCGCGCCACCAGGAAAGCCCCCTAATGAACATTTGAAACAAAATAATATATGTGCTTCTTGTCACTGCTGTACCTAAAATAAAAAAAATGTTAAAACAAAGGATGGGGAAATAAATCAAATGAAACTGAAAAACAAAATTCTCAAAACAGGGATGAAAATGTTCTTAGCAGATAGCCGAATTCGTTAAAGCATTGAAAGACGTTCATTTTCTATTGATAAGAGCTAGAAACCACAAAATAAAATATAACTCATAAATCTTTTAGCATCATATAACAGAGTATCAAAATGTGTAAAGCAAACATTGTTTGAAATGCAGGGAGAAAGCAGTCAGATGGCCACACAGTGGAGTGTTTAATATATAACCTTTAGTTTAACACAAACCAAGTAGACACAATTTATAAGGTCAGAGAGCATTTATATTATATAAATAATATTAAAATATATGAAATTTTAAAGTTGTCTATCTTATCAATACAGATTCACATTTTCAAGTGACAGTAGAACTTTTATTGCAAGATATCCATCAAACAATGCTTATTTATTTTAGAAAGTCAGATTGATACAGGCCATATTTTATGGTCATTTCTACCTTTAAACTAGACTTAGAGTCCAAACACTTCTTTCTTACTTCCATTTCTTGTGTCTTGGTCTGAGCCATCATCAACTTCCACCAGGATTACTGCATATATTTCTATCAACACATCTAATTTCCACTCTTGCCTTCTAAGAGTGTGTTTCCAACACAGCAGAAAGGTAATTATTTAAAACAGAAGTTAGGTCATTTTACCTTTATGAACAGACCCCTGATATTTATCCCCATCTCACAGAGTACAAGCTAGTGGTATAACAATGCCTTCAGGTTCTGACAGACACTAGCCCCATTTTCTTTCTAACCTAGAATTCTTCTGATGTTCCAGCCTTAGCCTACAGGCTACTCCTTCAACATCCTAACCTCTGCTTTTCTGTTTTCTCTACCTGAAACACTCTTCTCCTACAGAACTGTTTAGATAACTTTCTTGCTTCCTTTAACTGTTTTACTTAAATTTTAATTTCTCAGTGAGGTTTACCATTGCCACTCTAATTGTAAGCGCTCTTTGCAGGAAACTGCCCTCAGCAGTTTCCTGCCCTCAGCAGGAAACCCCTTTTCTCTTCACTGTAGCAAAGCTATATTGTAACTAACTTTTAAACCAGGCTTCCCCATGCTCTACTTATCTCTGGCCCAAGCACACATTTCAAATCTTTTAATCACGCAATACCTTGCCTAACTTGTGGGTTCTTTCTGTAGATCAAAGAAGTAGAAATGAAGAATAAGTATTGATAATTAACAGACGACCATATCTCTTCCCTAGCTTCCCCTTCAGTAATCTTGTGAACACACGGTATGTCCAGACTGTGAACATGATAACATCTAGAGGAAGATCATGAGGAGTCGACAAGCCTGCACACCATGGGGGATGGAGTTGACTCTGACCCCCATCTCAATGATGAACTGAGGTTACTTCCCTGTTCCCCTTTTAAAACTTTCATGACTGAGCAGAATCTTTGGAGGTGGTTTTTTGGGGACGCTGAGTCCACCATCTCCCCAGATGGCCGGCATTCTGATTAAAGGCACCTTTCCTTTCTACCATTTGTGAGTATTGATTTTGTAATCAGCTAGCAGAGGGACCCCCAATTCATTTGATAACAATTATTATGGGAAACAGTGCTCCCACACATCCCTAATCTCTTTATTTTATTTGTTTTCCTTTTCGTACAGTACTTATCACTGTCTAACACGCTCCAATACTCATTTATTATTTTATTGTCTGCCTCTTTCTGCTAGAATGTATGCTCTATGCAGGTACAGATATTTATCTACTTTGTGAGGAGTTACAGAAAATTGAATACTCAGTAATATCCTCTGAGCAAAGAACAAAAGAGTGATACATAATATTTACTATATAACATATGATTACCATTTACCTAGCCACTAGGGGTCACTCAATAAAAAATGACCATTATAATACCTCAGATGCTTTTCATATGTGATCCCATCTATTATGAAAAACAGTACTGAGGAAGGCATTAGTGTACCCACGTGTTAGATGAGAAAACTGAGACTCAGATTAAGTTACTACTAAGTAGTAGAGGCATGATTCAAACTAGGTTTCTCTCTCCACTCAAATTCATTGACATAAAACAACACCACGATCTTCTTAAAATAGCAACTTCTTGGTAACCCTGATATTTTGGAATAGAAATTTATTTACATCATGTTTATTATAATCATCTCTTTCTTGGGGAAAAATGAAAGAAAATATTTACATTAAATCTTTTGAAGTAATGTGTAAATTTTCTGTTTATAAATTGAACACAGACAGGAAATGAAAGTCTCGTTTGCATAATACAGTCAAATCACCTTATCCAGTCCTTTCCCCTGCAAATCTTTCAAAAATTGTAGAGCTTCCTGATGAGCTAAAATTGAAAATGAATTTCTACCTTAGTTATAATCGCCAGGGAAGCAAAATGGAATTACCAAAAATCCATATCTTGTGAATTTCAAATGGTATGTCTACAAGAATATTCTTAACAATAAATTTCATTAAAAAATAACCCTCCATGTTAAGTGTGTACCGAGACTTTAATAATACACATTTGGTTCTTCATTTTTCCCATTTCAGGATTCTCACCTTATCTTTTAACTTCCTTATCACCCATGGCTCTTTTTCTATTCCTCAGTCAGATAAACCATCTGCACTCACCTTCTGATCTAGCCCTCTGTGGTATGTGGAATAATGGATCTCTAAAGATGTCCACATTCTAATCCACAGGAAGAGACTTAGAAAAAGACTTTGCAGATATGATTAGGTTAAAGATCATGGTATGGGTAGATTATCCTGGATTAAGGAAATTCACCCAATGTAAGCACATGGGTCTTTATAAAAGGGGAGCAGGTGGATCAGAGTCAAGGCAATATGATGATGGAAGCATAGGTTGGAGTGATGTGATCTGAAGACAGAGGAAGGGGCTAAGAGCCAAGGAATGTGAGTTGCCTCTATAAGCTAGAAAAAGCAAGGTGACAGGTTCTCCCTGGGACCTCTAGGGGAAATGGAGCCCTGCCAATGCCTAGATTTTAGCCCTGTAGCAAGACTCACTTTGGACATTCAACATTCAAAATAGTAATTTGTGTTGTTTTGAACCATTTAGTTTGTGGTGATTTATTACTGCAGCAAGACAAATCTAATAAACCCTCCCCATTCTTCTCTTCTTTACCACCGATACCACATCAGTTTTAGAAAAAAGGCATAACAAAGTTCATGTGGAAAGCAATCTGTTATAGAAGTCCCTCATCAAGGTTTAGACAATGCCTTATTTTTAAGATTCAAGGGAAGGTGCATTTTAAAACATCATCGTATTAAACAATGACTTAACACAAAAAATTACTATCTACTTATATAAATTTAAACTGTGCCCTAAATGGGTGGTGATAGGTTCATTTTTTTTCTAGTAAAGAAATTTTTCCAAGTATCTATCAAATCACATGACCATTCTGTAAGATTGAAATCAGGAAAAGTCCACACATTCTGACAACTCCCAAAATAAAACACAACATATCGCTTAGTAATTCAACCAGGAAAGCAACTCATGAAAGCCAACAAGATGAGCAGTAAAGTACAAGGTCTTAGTCCAAAAGACAATGAGGTTCTCAAAAGTAGATGAAAAGTTTGCAAAACCTCTCTGATGGAGAAAAAATCTGGAGTGGGCCAGGTATAATTTTGAAGCTAGAGAGTGGTCACATGACTCTGGTTAGATTTTGGAAATTATAACTACAATGTTCTCGGCAGTTACGTGTATAATTAGGTGTTGCCTTCCCTCTGTAAATATATATATATTTTAATTAATAAGCTTTATTTTTAGAGAAGCTTTAGGCTCACAGAAAGTTAAACAGGTAGTAGAGACAGTTTCCATATACACTCACTCCTTCCCCCACTTATTTTCCTTTATTATTAACATCTTGCTTGGTGTAGTATATTTGTCACAGATGATTAATCAGTTTAGATACGTTATTATTAAATGAAATCCATACCTTATGTTAAGTTTTACTCTTTGTTTTTGTGAAGTTCTATGTGTTTTGACAAATGCATAACATCTTGTCTGCCATTACCATATCATATAGTTCCACTGACCTAAAAACCTAGTTTATTTTTAAAATGTATCCATATATTAATATTGTATTTCTCTTCCACTATTTTATAACTTAATTTTTGCTTATTTTCAACAATTTTTTTTGACATGCAAGTCCTTCTAAGATGTTACACCAACCTGTCCTTTTCCTCTGATTTCTCAAACCTACTTCTCCTAAAGGCAAACTTGTTTATTAATTGCCATGGAGACAATTGTTCTTTCTGCTACTATATCTTTGCCCATACAATTTTCCCAACTGGGAAGACTCCTCATTTTTCTCCATTGTGCAAATCATCCAAAAGTTCCTGTTCAAATTTCGTCTGTTTTGACTAGTCTGTGCCATGTCAGGCCTTGTTCTTTTATGGATTCCCAAAGCAGGCACTGTCTCCATGCCATTTATCTAACAGTTAATCCTGGATCATTCTGGCCCCCTCCTGTTACATCGTCTGGTATTGTTAGTTAACTTTCTGTTGTTTGAATATGTTGAATCATCATGAAGGTGAGGACTCTTATCTCAGTTTTTCATTGAGCTCAGCGGAGAGTCATCAGCAACTCAAAATCTTTGCATTGACTGCAAATAATAACTAAAAGACAATTATTTCTTTCTTCCTGAATACTGATTTTTGGTGCTGAATGGTAGGATTCTCCTCGAGGAAATATCTCAGGTGCAGATTATTTTATAATAACAATAATACAGAGGAAGGAAGTTTTCAGAGAAGACACTTAAAGATGGAAATAACACAAAGAAAGTTAGGACAGCTTGGTGGTAGACTGTTGATTTCACTATGCAGCCTCAGTGTTGAAGTTAATGGGATTCACAAGAGCATCTGTAGTCAGTATGACTAGAAGAAGTTAAAGAGGGCTTTGAGGGCCCTTTGAGGCGGTAGGGAGAATGTAAAGCCTCAAGTCTGCAGATCCTGCTTTTTCTATTGACTCCTTCTTTCTTCATTTGTTTATTCAGACATTTCTGCCATCCACATTACCTTTTTTTTGTGTGCTAGCTTAGCTGTCCTCTTTCCAAAGTCTGTGTGAGTGTTTGTGAGGCTGTGGCTGTGAACACAAAGCTCTCTTCAAAGAAACATGCATCTTCTTGTTTCTGTAGTTGTTTTCAAAGTTAGATGTTCCTTCACAAAAAGATCTCTGTGCAGATGGCTATCTCACCTCTAGACACAGACAGAGCAATTACCCACCAGTGATCTTCTCCCAGAGCAGGAGAGCAGAAGAACCCATGAGTGTGGGGTGGACATTTACATGTATTGTTTTTCCCCCTTTGATTGAACACTCACTCTGGGGATGCTATAGGTAGGGTGGAGGAGGGGAGGGAAGTGAGAGGCTGAGGATGGCAGTGAATGTGTTGGCATGCATGGTGTAAGCTCTGTGGACCATTCCCTGTGCTCCTACATTTTACTCTCTGCTCAAAACAGCCCTACCGGATTCCTTGTCTCCATTTACAGCAGTAGCTCCACAGAATGCATCCTTTTCCCAAGTCACAAGTCAAACAGTCTTCACATTCTAGTCTATGCTAATCCAAAGTTTATGTGCTTCCCCTCTGTTCTACATTAAACACTGTAGTAGAGTGAGAAAGGGATGCTGTTCAATAAGCCCAATGTCTGGCAGCTATAAAGTGGTGGAATCTCTATTGGAAACCAATTTTATGTGACCAAAGCCCAAGCTGCTCCTACAAGGGGTTAATTATGTAGGTTTTCCTTTCCATTTGATAAAGTGTTTTAAAAGTTAATGAAAATTACTTCCAAAGCACACCCTCTTTTTTCCCTACTGAGTTACAGTCTTATGAAGGAAGAAAATTAAAAATAAAAACAGAAACAAATCAAATAATTGGACCCGCAGTGCCAAAGATCATTAGTGGGTATTTTCATGAGTGTGTTTAAGAACTTGAGAATGAGGCTTCTATTGTTTGCTTTAATAATCTAAGAAACTCATGGGTGTCTCACATGTTACCTACTTCATTCAGGCTTTTAATCTAAACAAGGAGAGATTTGATAATTGCATATTCTATTTTTATTTTTTACCATGATAGATTGTCTCTATCCTAGCAAACTACTGCCATCTGCTTATTCAGTAACGAGACTATTTTGAGTTTTCAACCTACTAGAGAGCTCAGAATTTAACAAATGTTTCACGTGTATTTGACTACAACTGTTCATGGAAACAGATATGGCTACTGGAATCATTTATGTTATACCATAAGCTAGAATTAATATGTCAGTTACTAATACATCATGTCGCAATAATCACTGTGGGGAGTTTTTTTTTCCCCTCAGATGTTAGTAGGATTAATCACTATTATTTTTTCAATAAATATATGTATGTATGGAATTTTTCACTGTGTAGCTGTCACTGTGTTAATCACCACAGATTTTGTGCAGAAGTGTATATCAAATTCTAGATGAGGATACAAAATGTGTAAATAGATAATTGAATACACAGTAAAAAGTGTTTTCATGGAGCTAGACAGAATTCATGATCAGGTATTAGGCAAGCTTACTGTTTGTCACTCTGTTCTGCACAGAGTTGGGTTACTAAAAGGAGAAAAGCACAGAATACTCCTAGAATTGAGAGAGAGAGAGAGAGAGAGAGAGAGAATGAAGAACCTGAAAACCCCTTCTAAGAATCACTTAGACTTCACTAAGTTTAGTCCAGACTGAGGCTAATTAAGGAAACTATGACTATGATGCTTCAGTGGGTCTCTATAGACTTTTCTCACCAACTCTCATAACTCAAATGGATATATTGATCTGTATTACTATTTTTTGTCTGCATTTTTTATCCCAAGAGAAGTAGAACAACTTTTCTGATGTCACAGAATTGGTTATAGAAAATTCAGTGTTCTTATTCAGGCTTGTCTTCAAAGTTTCTCTCCACTCTGACATGTTTTAAGATGTTGTAGAAAATATAGCAACTAGTTGGTTCAACTCTTACTGATTCCTCTCCTTTTGATGAATACATTATTCTATACAGATGCTGGAACTATTCAGGCAGAACACTAACAGATCATTTCAGTTTGAACGTGATAATAAGCCATCCTAGTACTAATAAAAATAACAGCAAAATGAAAGCACACAATGATAACAATATCCAAAATGTAGTGGATACATACAATTTGCAAAGCAAAACACAACTATAAAATACATATTCTTGCTTTATATCTGAGGCAACAGACACAGAAATATCAACCAACTTGGAGCTGTGATTTGAAACTAGGAGTCGTGGTGAAAAAAACTCCCATGGTTAACCATCATGCAATGTTCTGCAAATATTTTCTTAGGTGCATACTACATAGGCATTTTTACCATCCATAAGGCAGCTGTGTTTTAAAAATATTCCCTTAAAAAAAAAGATGTTCATCTGCATATAAAATGCCCCATAGCTTCCTCAAAATGTTTATTTCTGGTGATAGGGTCATTTTAGATCTAGTTTTCTGCCTTTTCTCATTTTCTTTGCAAATCTCCATATCATTTGATTAACAAATCAATCTCCTAAAAGACCAAAAATTTCTGAGAACAGAAAAAAATAAGATGACTTCGTCTGTGGTCTCTTGATGCTCACACAAAAACATCTCAAGTTTTGAAATATAATCCAGACTCTTGAAGAAAGTCCTTCTCCATCAGAAGTTCATTACGAATAAGGAAAAGAAAATTCAGTAAGAGAAAACTGTGGTGTGAACTGGACTGAGGAAAGAGCTGCATTACAATGTTGATTCAAGGCTGTTAGAGTTTATTATTTGGAGTATTCCTTTGTCTTCCTGATGTATTATTAATACTTTGCAAATAAGCACTCAAAATATATCAGCTTACATGAATTTTCACTAGCCAGCCCTGCCCCAGGGAGCTATACTTGTTATAAAAGGAATAAAATCAGTATACTTCTTGTGTCATTTTGGTATAAGTCAAGCCTCATTCTCCTGGCAAAGGGAGAATTTTGAATTACAGCTGTAAGTGGATATGTTTGTTTTATTCTGTTGTAAACTACTTAAATCTCAGCTAAGCTAATCATTTTGCTTCAATTTGGGTTACATGATAGAACAGGGCAAATACTGCCTCCTGATCTTATGATGGACTTCAATATGCCCTCATTACATATTTTATTTCTGTTTTTCAAACATGCCCATTTGACAAGATAATTCCCTTTCTGTTGGTTGCCTTTAGCTCCCCATTGATTTCCAGTTTACTCTCTATCTGGTTTTATATGTTAATTTACTATTTCTGCCATGCTCTTGGGTTGCATTTATGTCAATTGAACCATAATAAATGTAAGTTTAATCATTTTATCTCATAAAGGAGGGCTTGAATTTTTTCATGGTTTAGTCCAAAAGATATCTAGTATTGTATACTCTCCAGAAGGTTCTTGATTTATATTGAATGATGGGACTATTGAAGTTGAACATTCATTTTTAGGAAAATATTAACTCAATATTGGGAAGGTGTGTATGTGTGTAAGCACACATGTGTCTGTTTCAGAGTTGAAGACATACATACAAACTCTAAATATTTGGAGGGGGAAACTATGGTTGAAAGGGACTAAGATTTTCATCAAACACCATGCTTGGAAGCCATAGATGTATCTTTCCAAGTCAATACATTGTATCCTTATTCAATAGATCCTTCTTCATTTTGGTACCTTCAGTCTGAGCAGAGTTTCTGAAGCCAGACTATGTCATAGCTGGAAATCCTCTTCCCAATACGTAGAAAGCATCTGAAGATATTAAAACAGAGGTAGTCTCCCTCCCCCAAACATATTTGATTTAGATGAGGCAAGTACCTAAGGTGTGAAATCATGTGGCATCAGTCTCTAGAGCCCAGGGTCTAAGTTACCTGAAAGTTTTGGCTGTCAAGAACGTGTCCTTAAAGAGCTAGTGTACAATGTGGTATCGATAGCAATGAATTGATTAAGACATATTTCTTTGAAGCGGGCAGGAGAGTATTACTTATTCATTATGGGCACCTAAATCATTGACCATAACAATAGCTGGGTTTGTTATGCTTCGTCCATGCCAGCCACTGTTTCAATGGTTTTATATGTATCAACTCATAGCATGCTCACAACCATCTTAAAAAGGTAGATACTGTTGTCCTTACTTGACAGTTGAGGAAACGGGGATGTAGAGAGATTAATTTGCCAAAAATCAAACAGCTGATTTATTTATTTATTATATTTATTTATTTTATTTAACATCTTTATTGGAGTTTCATTGTTTTACAATTGTGTGCTAGTTTCTGCTTTATAACAAAGTGAATCAGCTATACATATATATATATCCCCATATCTCCTCCCTCTTGAGTCCCCTCCCACCCTCCCTATCACACCCCTCTAGGTGGTCACAAGCAGCAAGCTGATCTCCCTGTGCTATGTGGTTGCTTCCCACTAGCTATTTTACATTTGGTAGTAACAGCTGATTTATTCCCAGAGCCTACACTCAATCACTGTGCTCTACTATCTCTTGAATCATGTTCGCCCAGATCATGGATTGATGTAGAGCACATCCTAAAGGTTTCTACCCCTCACTAAATGTAGGGTATCATAAATAACATAATAAGCTTTGTAGCTCCCACACTCTAGAATGAAGATATGTTTTCCACATAATTGTATGCAACTCATATTAAGAGTATTGAGTGTTTTCAATCAGTGTCCTGTCCAAGTACCCAAGACGTACTGTGTATTTACTGGAATGTCCACTTCTTTGCCTATTCTAGACAGTCCTCCATCTGAATTCCTCTCACACCTGAATGCCAAGGATGTAAGGTCTTTTACTGGGTCTTAAAAAGCCATCAGCTTGTTTTGTAACCGAAAGTGGAGTCCGGCTGCTCACCACTCAATAGCTAATAAAGAGGCAAGGTTGGGGAAGGGAAAGTTTGCTTTATTTTGGATGCTGGCAACTGGGGGGTGGTGGGAAGTGTGTGGACTTCTGTCCAAAGGCCGGCTCCACCCCACTGACAATCAGTGGACAAGAGCTTTTATAGAAGGAGGGAGGGGACTACATGCAGAAACAGCACAGTCAGCTCTGACAGTCACCTTGAAATCGGTCATGCAGTGGTCTGACCAGGGTCATCTTGATTGTTTTAGGTACAGTTAATCTTCAGTTCCAGGGTCAGTTTGTTCCCATTTCCTTGAGGCCAGTTCTCAGAATTGTGGCAGCTTATGTCATGGCTACAGTTTGGGCATCATGTAGTTAACTTCTTCTACCTGGTGGGGAGTTTAGTCTGTATAAGATAGCTCAAAGGATAAAGCTCAGAACAGTATCTATAGCCCATGAAGAGGAACTAAAGGTCTTTAACTTTGCTTAATGACTAAACTATTATTTTTTAGTCTTGTTGTACTGTTTTCCTTTGTTTCTGCATTTTCTCACTTCTCCGATTAAACTTATTCTTTGGCTAAAGTTTTTTCACTGGCAAAATGCAGGCGGAGGACATGGGGCTGGGGGAAGACCACAGGGTGCTGCTCCATTTCAGCTTCGCTTGGTAACCCAAAATGTGGATGCAAAATATTGTGGTTTTCTTGCTTTAAGCCAGGTCACCTATTAATTTACTTAAGCTTTCAAAACCTTAGCTTCCTCATATGTACAACGGCAAGAATAAAAATGATGCCTTCTTCATGGTGCCTTTGTGACTATGAATGGAGTTTATCACATGTAAATCATTTTGCATCTGTAATAACAGATGTTAGTTATCAGAGTAGGTACTGATACACTTCTTTTGTCACCCCATGCAGGAGAAATGAGAAGGGATTCATATTGGAAAGGTCGTGTTCTAATTAGAGTCTGAACTAAAAATGAATCCTCCATTGCAGGGCTTTATGGGTCTCTGGTGCTGCCCCATTCCACTGCTTGACACCAGCAGAAGCTGAGGGTCAGTGTGGCTCCTGTGCTGTTTGGACTACAGTAGTTGTTGACTGAAAAAAGAAAAGAAAAAAAAAACACAACATGAGAATTGTGAGTTAAGTTTTATTGAGGGCAAAATGTTTACTATAGCTTGGAAAACAGCATCTCAGATAGCTCTGAGGAACTGCTCCCAAGAAGTATGGGGTGTGAAATAAAACTCACACTATATGGAAAGACAAGAAAAATTTAAACGTAAAAATTCTTCTCTGCCCTTTGTCCTCCACTCCCCCAGCACTGTGCATTTTGTATCCCCATTATGCATTGACCAAACCTCCCCCATCAGCAGAAATACCTGCCCAACCCTAAACAGCAACATTCTCCCAGCATCAACAAGACAACTCCTTAAACGATAGCACTCCTCCTCGATCTTATAAAGGGTCACAGGACCCACTACAATTGCAGTTAAATCTGGATTGTGTAAACTGTCAATAGTACATTATTTAATGTACAGCCTTCTGTCTCAGAAAATTTATATAAACTGTGTCTTGACTTGTAATGGGTGGATCAGTTCTCAGAGCTTTCTGGGATGCTCTTCCTGTGTTATAATCCTCAAATTTGGCTCAAATAAAATTTTCCAATTCTTTCTTACACTGAATGATTAATTTTTTGTCAACAAGGGGAAGGTCAGTGTTATATGAGATTTTAGTGAAGGGGGACATGCAGCCAAGCACACATTTTGGCAGAGGCTCACTGCTAGTCATGAGGAGTTAGATATTTTCAGGAGAAGATTTTATCAGCCCAATTCTTGCATCTTCTCATATCTAGAAAAGCACTAAAATCATTAATGGTGACATCTGCTCCTCGTGACTAGCAGAAACCTTCTGAAAAAAAGTGTGCTTGATTGCATGTCCTCCCCCTTCACCAAAATCACTTATACTGACCTTCCCCCCTACCTCTTCTGTGAAGTTTCTCAGAGCTATCTGAAATGCTGTCTCCTGTGCTATAGTCCTCGGTTTTCCCCAATAAAACTTAACTCACAACTCTCACATTGTGTATTTTTTGCTCAGTCAACACATCAGCCAAGGAGAAAGGGAGAAAGTGAAATTTTTTTCCAACCTCCAGGTGTCTCAAAAGGGAGATAGGGTAAAATAAGATATTTATCTATTATTTTCAAACCACCCATTTAGGATTTTTTTTTCTGAAAATGTACACAAGTCTCAAGTTTTATTCATTTAAAGTCCTCTACTGTAAAATACTTTCACAACAGTTTCCAATTAATTTATATCACCTTCCTCCCTCAAAAATTTGTGAACCCACTTCTTTCCTTTGGTGCTAGGGATGTATGTTTAAGGGTTATTCTTGAAGGGTTTCATTTTTATAAGCAGTTTGTGTCTCAGCCTTCAGTTCCCATCTGTTCTCCTAGATAACTGATGTGGGAGTAGGCACATGGAAAAGTCTGGATCCAGATTAAATGCCAGCTGTTAATATAAACAGTGCTTCCTAGGGACCCACCCTTACTCCATGTAAGCTTTGCTAATCAGGAAGCACTCTCAGACTTAATGCCTCCTACAAGTGTGAGTAAGGAGGACCATGCTCTTTCTAGGTGTGACTTTAGATCCCTCCTAACTTCCATCAGTCCCCAGAAGCTATCCCAAGTTACTATTTAAAATGTTGTGCTTTATATACAATGCAGTTTCAAGAGGAACTGGAAATGACTGCTTCAATGAATCAAGCTTGATAAGTCAAAGCTTGATGGGTATAAATATGGTGTCCCTTACCTTGATCCTTTCTAAGTGAGGGACAGTTATTTAAATCTACTCATGAAACTGACACTTCCTGGAATGTATAATCAGAGGAGGGCATGGTCTTTAATAGAACTTAGACTAGGAGAACCCCCAGAAGTAAAAATTAACTTTGACTGGGGCACCAGTTTTTAAAATGGAGGGTTGGAAAATCAGAATCCAGAATCTATTATATAGAGAATGGATAAACAAGTTCCTACTGTATAGCACAGGGAACTATATTCAATATCCTATGATAAACCATAATGGAAAAGAAATGAAAAAAGAATGTATATATATGTATAACTGAATCACTTTACTATACAGCAGAAATTAACACAACATTGTAAATCAACAATATTTCAATTAAAAACAACAAAAACGAAAAAGATATGCAAAGAATCTGGAATGTATATGCTTTTTGAAGAGCTTGAGACACAGTCCCTAGAAAAGATTCACTTGATCTCTCCATAGCAAGAGTGAATATTCCTCCAAACTATTCACTCTCTTCCTCCAAACTATTCACTCTCTTTTGCCAAATTTCTAAGCAATTTCAAAAAGCTGCTTAGAATGTCAAGCAGCTTTCCTATTACTAAATGGGCTTTAGAGGTATCATACATTTAGTAGGACAAAGAATGCTTGGAGGAGGAGCAATAGTGAAGCATTCACTGGAAATAACATTCACTGCCCAACTTTTGTAAAGGGGTATCATGGTTAAAATAATAAGACCCTCATGTAAACTCAGTTTTCAAGAACTTGTTTGCAAATCTGACCTCTTTTAGCTGTGTCATGTTTTGTAAACCTCAAACTATTTCCATCTAAGAACTGCAGCCCTGAGAGACGCAAAGGAAGTCAGCTTCAACTCTTCAGCAGTCCCTACAGCATGTACAGGGCATGATTTCAGAGCCACCAGGAAATTCCTACTGCTCAAAAACTATTTCACCACTGCCTGTCAGAATTACTGAAATGTTACCATGATAAACTGCAATTTGGAACAATCAATGCTTGTCAAGATTATTGAAAGGTAAATTGTGATATGACTTATCCAGCTCATGCTGAAAACTGTCTGGTAAGAAGTATTCAGTGGGTACTTTGCCTCAATTTGGTAAAGTTCAATGGTGATTACCATTTTGGTGAAGTACAGCTGGTTTCTTGTACAAAATGATTTATGGCTCTAAACAGACCAGAATGATTGTCTCAATAGACCATTGCAGGTCTCAAAAGGAAGCTTGAAATGGACTGAAATTATCATCTTAGCTCAAGCCCTTGATGATCATAGTTTAAGGATTAAGACATGGCAATTATTAAAACACTATGTTTATTGGACACTTTAGTCATCATGCAGCATTCTTCGTGGCAGGACAAACATTTGTTAAAAAAGACTCTGAAAAAAAAAAAACTTACTCTGTTCCAATGACTGTGCTAACATCTCTGTTTATGCATCTCATTTAAACATTATGGGGGGTGGAGTCAAGATGGTGGTGTGGGAAAAGGTGGAGTTTGCATCTCCTCACAATTAGAGCACCTGCCAGCCACTGGTGAAAGACCTCAATGCACAAGGAGACAGAAGAAACCCCCAAGCGAACTGGTAGGAAGCAGGGGGGCAGAAGGGGGAGAAGAAGTGGAGGCCAGACAGGACCAGCGTCCCTGAAGGGTGGCTGAATGGGAGGAGGGTTTCCCACACCTGAAGGGACCCTTGGGTACTCAGATCAGGGAGAAACGTGCCCAGTGTGTCTCCTGCCTAATCACTCAGGGAAGTCTGCCCAGTTCTCAGGCTAGGTCCTACACCATCAGAGGCTCCCTCTGGGCTGTGTTGGCCCTGGGGGCATAAGAGGGAGGCCAGTGGAGAACAGGAGAGGCAGGTGGGAGGGGTCCTTCAGGACAGGGGAAGCAGGAGAGGAGAGGAGGGTGTTTGCCCCACCCACTAAAGCCAAGGAAGCCTGCTGGGCTCCCAGGTGGGGTCCCCTGCCCTCTGAGACCAGAGGTGGGGGACACACCTGGGCCCCTCTGTTCCATCGAGCCTAAGCACCACCTCCCACACCTCCAGAGCCTTTTCCAACACTGTGGGTCTTATGCAGAAGACCTACCCACTGCCTAAACCCTGCCCATGCTTAGGCCATGCCCCTCACAGCCAACATCTTTTCCACTTCTTTTTTTCTCCTCCTCTATTTTACTATTATGGTTCTATTTTACCTTCCAGTTGTTGTTTCATCTATATTATTAATATTCTTTCTAACATGTCTGTTAGTTTCCTAGTCTAATTTTGTTTTTTACTTTGTTATTGTTCTCTCTTTTTTTTTGGCCACCACATGTGGCTTGCAGGATTTTGGTTCATGAGTTGGGGGTTGGGCCAAAGCTCCTGAAGTGGGAGTTATGAGTCTGAATCACTGGAATAATAGAGAAACTCAGACCCCAGTATATATTCATCAGAGTGAGTTCTCCTAGAGGTCCTCATCTCGGCCCAAGACACAGCTCTATTCAACAGCCTACAAACTCCAGTGCTGGAAGCCTCAGGCCAAACAACCAGTAAGACAGGAACACAATCTCACTCATAAAAAAAAAAAAAAAAAAAAAAAAAAAAAAAAAAAAAAAAAAAAAAAGAGAGAGACAGCAAAAAAAAATATGTCACAGAGGAAGGAGCAAGATAAAGACCTACAAGACCAAATAAATGAAGAGGAAATAGGCAAGAAAAACAATTCAGAGTAATGATAATAAAGATGATCCAGAATCTTGGAAATAGAATGGAGGCATGAATCGAGATACTACAAATATTTAACGAAGACCTAGAAGAACTAAAGAACAAACAAACAGAGATGAACAACACAATAACTGAAATGAAAAATACACTAGATGGAATCAATAAAGATTAACTGAGGCAAAAGAACAAATAAGTGAGCTGGAAGACAGAATGGTGGAAAAACTGCTGAGGAGTAGAATAAATAAAAAGAATGAAAAGAATAGAAGATAATCTCGGAGACCACTGGGACAACATTAAGACACCAACATTCAACTTATAGGGGTCTCATAAGAATAGAAAAAGAAAGGGTGTAAGAAAATATTTGAAGAGATTATAGTCAAAAACTTCCCTAACATGGGAAAGAAAATAGTCACCCAAGTCCAGGAAGGACAGAGAGTCCTATACAGGATAAACCTTAGGAGAAACACACAAAGACACATATTAATCAAACTAACAAAAATTAAATTCAAAGAAAAAATATTAAAAGCATCAAGAGAGAAGCAAAAAAATAACATACAAAGCAATCTCTATAAGGTTATCAGGTGATTTTTCAGCAAAAATCTGCAGGCCAGAAGGGAGTAGCAGGAAATAATTAAAGAGATGAAAGAGAAAAACCTACAACCAAGATTACTCTACCCAGAAAGGATCTCATTCAGATTCGATGGAGAAATTAAAACCTTTACAGACAAGCAAAAGCTAAGAGAATGCAGCACCACCAAATCAGCTTTACAACAAATGCTAAAGAAACTTCTCTAGGCAGGAAACACAAGAGAAGAAAAGACCCACAAAAAAACGCAAAACAATTATGAAAATGGTAATATGAACATACATATCAATAACTACCTTGAATGTAAATGGATTAAATGCCCCACCCAAAAGACACAGACTGCCTGAGTGGTTACAAAAACAAGACCCACATAAATGCTCTCTACAAGAGACCCACTTCAGATCTAAGGATACATACAGATTGAAAGTGAAGGGATAGAAAAAGAGATTCCATGCAAATGGAAATCAAAAAAAAAGCTGGAGTAGCAATACTAGTATCAGATAAAACAAACTTTAAAATAAAGACTGTTACAAGAGATAAGGAAGGACACTACATAATGATCAAGGGATCAATCCAAGAGGAAGATATAACAAGTATAAATGTTTATGTACCCAACATAGGAGCACCTCAGTACATAAGGCAAATGCTAACAACCATGAAAGGAGAAATCGACAGTAACACAATAATAGTAGGGGAATTTAACACCACACTTACACCAATAGACAGATCATCCAAACAGAAAATAACTAAGGAAACACAAATTTTAAATGACAGAGTGCACCAGATAGATTTAATTGATACTTACAGGACATTCCATTTGAAAACAGCAGATTACACTTTCTTCTCAAGTGCAAACGGACCAGTCTCCAGGAGAGATCACATCCTGGGTCATAAATAAAGCCTCGGAAAATTTAAGAGAATTGAAATCATATTAAGCATCTTTTCTGACCACATGGTATGAGATTGGAAATCAATTACATGAAAAAAACTATAAAAAGCACAAAAACATGGAGGCTAAACAGCACACTACTCAATAACCAAGAGATCACTGAAGAAATCAAAGAAGAAATTTTAAAATACATAGAAACAAATGACAAATGAGAACATGACAACCCAAAACCTTGGGGTGCAGCAAAAGCAGTTGTAAGAAGGAAGTTTATAGCATTTCAATCTCCCTTAAAGAAAGAAGAAAATAAATAAAATAAACAATCTAACACTACACCTAAAGCAACAAGAGAAAAAAGAACAAAGAAAACCCAAAGTCAGTAAAAGGAAAGAAATCATAAAGATCAGAGCAGAAATAAATGAAATAGAAACAAAGAAAACAATAGCAAAGATCAAAAAACTAAAAGCTGGTTCTTTGAGAAGATAAACAAAATTGATAAACCCTTAGCCAGACTCATCAAGAGAAAAAGAGAGAGAAATCAATAAATTTAGAAATGAAAATAGGAGAAATCACATCTGACACCACAGAAATACAAAGGATTATAAGAGACTACTGCAAACAACTATATGCCAATAAAATGGACAACCACAAAGAAATGCACAAATTCTTGGAAATGTACAATTTTCCAAGACTGAACCAGGAAGAATTAAAAAATATAAACAGACCTATCACAAGTAATGAAATTGAAACTGTAATTAAAAATCTTCCAAAAAACAAAAGTCCAGGACCAGATGGCATCACAGGTGAATTATATCAAACATTTAGAGAAGAGCTAACACTGATCCTTCTCAAACTCTTCCAAAAAATTACAGGGGAAGGAACACTCCCAAATTCAGTCTACAAAGCAACCATCACGCTGATACCAAAACCAAGAAAAGATATCACAAAAATGAAAATTATAGACCAATATCACTCATGAATATAGATGCAAAAATCCTAAACAAGATACTAGTAAACAGAATACAGCAACATATTAAAGGGTTCATACTCCATGATCAAGTGGGATTTACTCCAGGAATGCAAGGGTTCTTCAATATATACAAATAAAGCAACGTGATATACCATATTAACAAATTAAGGAATAAAAACCATATGATCATCTCAATCGATACAGAAAAAGCTTTTGACAAAATTCAACACCTTTTATTATAAAAATTCTCCAGAAAGTGGGCATAGAGGGAACCTACCTCAACATAATAAAGGCCATATAGGACAAACCCACAGCAAACATCATACTCAATGGTGAAAAACTGACAGCATTTCCAGTAAGACCAGGAAAAAGACAAGGATGTCCCCTTTCACCACTCTTATTCAACATAGTTTTGGAAGTCCTAGCCACAGCAATCAGAGAAGAAAAGGAAAAGGAATACAGATTGGAAAAGAGGAAGTAAAACTGTCACTGTTTGCAGATGACATGATAGTATACATAGAAAATCCTAAAGATGCCACCAGAAAACTACTAGAGCTAATCAATGAATTTGATAAACTAGCAGGATACAAAATTAATACACAGAAATATCTGGTATTCCTATACACTAAAATGAAATAACAGAAAGAGAAATGAAGGAAACAATCCATTTACCATTGCAACAAAAAGAACAAAATACCTAGGGATAAACTTACCTAAGGAGGCAAAAGTCTTTTGTACTCAGAAAACTATAAAACACTGATGAAAGAAATCAAAGATGACACAAACAGATGGAAAGATATACCATGTTTTGTATTGGAAGAATCAGAATTGTGAAAATGACTATACTATCCAAAGTAATCTACAGATTCAATGCAATCCCTATCAAACTACCAATGGCATTTTTCATGGAATTAGAACAAAAATTTTACAGTTTGTATGGAAACACAAAAGACACCAAATAGCCAAAGCATTCTTCACAAAGAAAAATGGAGCTGAAGGAATCAGGCTCCACAACTTCAAACTATACTACAAAGCTACAGTAATCAAGACAGTGTGGTACTGGCACAAAAACAGAAATATAGATCAGTGGTTCAGGATAGAATGCCCAGAGATAAACCCACGCACCTATGGTCACCTAATTTACGACAAAGGGGGAAAAAACATACAATGGAGAAAAGGTAGCCTCTTCGATAAGTGTTTCTAGGAAAACTGGACAGCTACATGTAAAAGAATGAATTTAGAACACTCTCTAACACCATACACAAAAATAAACTCAGATGGATTAAAGAGCTAAATGTTAAGACCAGAAACTATAAAACTCTTAGGGGAAACATAGGAAAAATACTCTTTGACATAAACCACAGCATGATCTTTTTTGACCCACCTCCTAGAGTAATGAAAATAAAAACAAAAATAAACAAATGGGACCTAATTAAACTTAAAAGCTTTTGCACAGCAAAGGAAACTATAAACAAGGTGAAAAGACAACCCTCAGAATGGGAGAAAATATTTGTAAGTGAAGCAACTGACAGTGGATTAATCTCCAAAATATACAAGCAGCTCATGCAGCTCAATAAAAAAAAAAAAAAACCCAATCCAAAAATGGGCAGAAGACCTAAATAGACGTTTCTCCAAAGAAGATGTACAGATTGCCAACAAACAGATTAAAGGTTGCTCAACATCACTAATCATTAGAGAAATGCTCAGAATTGGGGGGAAATATTTGCAAATGAAACAATGGACAAAAGAATAATCTCCAAAATATACATACAGCTCATAGAAGTCAATATCAAAGCAAAAACCAGCCCATCACAAAATGGGCAAAAGACCTAAAAAGACATTTCTCCAAAGAAGATATACAGATGGCCAGGAAGCACATGAAAAGATGTTCAAATTCACTAATTATTAGAGAAATGCAAATCAAATCTACAGTGAGGCATCACCTTACACCAGTCAGAATGGCCATTATCAAAAAATCTAGAAACTATAAGTGCTGGAGAGGGTGTGGAGAAAAGGGAACCCTCTTGCACTGTTGGTGGGAGTGTAAATTGATACAGCCACTATGGAGAACAGTATGGAGGTTCCTTAGACAACTAAAAATAGAACTACCATATGACCCAGCAATCCCACTACTGGGCATATACCCTGAGAAAACCATAATTCTGAAAGAGTCATGTACCATAATGTTCATTGCAGCTCTATTTACAATAGCCAGGACATGGAAGCAATCTAAGTGTCTATCGACAGATGAATGGATAAAGAAGATGTGGCACATATACACAATGGAATATTACCCAGCCATAAGAAGAAACAAAATTGAGTTATTTGTAGTGAGGTAGTTGGATGTAGAGACTGTCATACAGAGTGAAGTAAGTCAGAAAGAGAAAATCAAATATATATACACTGTTGAACCTAGTGGCAGACAGGAATAAAGATGCAGACATAGAGGATGGACTTGAGGACATGGGGTGGGGAGGATGAAGCTGGGGTGAAGTGAGAGAAGCATCAACCTATATACACTACAAAATGTAAAATAGATAGCTAGTGGGAAACAGCAGCATAACACAGGGAGATCAGCTCAAGCTTTGCGAAGACCTAGAGTTATGAGATAAGGATGTTGGGAGGGAGGCTCAAGAGAGAGGGGATATGGGATATATGCATGCATATGGCTGATTCACTTTGTTGTACCACAGAAACTAACACAGTATTGTGAAGCAATTATACTCCAATAAAGGTCTATTAAAAATATATATATAAACAAGCATTATCACAACCTTGCAGGGTAAATTCTATATTCATTTTAGAAATGGAGAGACTGGGGCTAGAGGAGTCCAGGATTGGTTATGGCTTCACACTTAGGACTACATGACATCTAAGCCACCACATCCAATTATCTCATTTAGGACAAAATACACATTTTAGTACACATGTACTATTTGGGAGAGAATCAAAGTTCTATTAACTTTGGTGCTATGTAAATTTTAATTTTTGGATCCTTGTACTGTCTGGAAGGAGTAAAGAAAATTAGCTGATTTTTTTCCTCACAGAGAAAGAGCTTAATGTTTATATATAGGTAGTAATTGTAATATTTTGACTTTATCACCCTTTACAAAATAACAGTATGTCACCTAGGAAGATTACAATATGAAGGAGAAAGTGATCTGATTAAGACTCAAAATTCACAGAGCTGTCCTTCTTTTCTCTTACTAAGTCCTTTTGTTTATTTATTTTTTATTCAGTTAATCATCATAATCTGATAAGAACGAACCAGTTCAAAATGCATTTTTCCAAAGCAAAGGTTAGTTTGCATTGCACCCTCCATACTTTAATAAGTCTCCCTTGTGCTATCAAGGATGTGTGAGAGCAGAGGTGTAGGGACTAGAAAGTTTGGGATGGGAGCAGATGGCCAAGATGTCAATATCCTCTTTTTATTTATCATATATACCTTTCACATAGAAATAAATTTTATTGGCATCCTATTTTATAATTTGTGTAGTTGCCTCCATGCATTTTTTTTCGGTATGCAGGCCTCTCACCGCCGTGGCCTCTGCCATTGCGGAGCACAGCCTCCGGATGCACAAGCTCAGGGGCCATGGCTCACGGGCCCAGCTGCTCCGCAGCATGTGGGATCTTCCCGGACCTGGGCACGAACCCTTGTCCCCTCCATCGGCAGGTGGACTCCCAACCACTTCGCCACCAGGGAAGCCCCTCCATGCACTTTTGACGGTCAGATTGCAGTACTTGAATTTTCCCCTCTTGGAAAATTGATGGAGGGTGTTAAGATGTGAACCCGAATTCCTGTTACATATTCCTAGTTTATTTTCAAATCTTCCAAATACACTTTCACGTAAGGGAGAAGCTATGGATGTTAGCAGAACTATGATCTACAATCATGAAAACATTGCACAGGTAAATATTTAAGAAATAGGTCTAAACCTCACATATTGAACACAGACCAGGAAGACTCCCAGAAGCTAACTTTAATTTTGATTGGAGCACCAATTATTTGCTGCCATAAGCAACAAGCATAAGATAATTATGGTTTTATCTATTTAAATATTTACATCTATAACCATTTCTATCATCTATCTATCTATCTATCTAGCAATCATATCAATTATCTATCTTCTATCATCTATCTATCATCATCTATCTAGAAATTGCAAAATAGCATTTGGTCCATGTTTCTCATAGTTCACATTATTTGGTTCTGTATATGACAATTCTCTATTGGTGACATTTATGATGAAACACGAAGCATTCAAGGAAGCCTCAGAATGGATACTCTCTGGAGACAACTTTATGGTCTCTGTGTATTCAAGGTCTTCCTTATCCAGAGCTGGGTCCACCTACTCAGCTCCATCTTCCAGTTGGAAACATCTATTGGTGGAGGCTGCTTTCCTCTCCATCTTTCTCCTACTTTACACTCTCTCCTCCCTCTGTGGTTTGCTTATCTCTTCCTGGAGAAAAAATAATCTCTCTCCACCTATCCAGGGCTTATCCATCCTTTACCACCCATCACATATTCTCTTCCTTCCAGAACATGACTAGGGTACATAGTTCACTTTTACTTTTCTGAATTCCTAAAGCTTTCCAGTTCAGACATGGGTGTGTAAATACAACCACAATAAAAGCCATACTAATATCACTGTTCAGCTGTAAGTAGATGGTGAGCCTTGTCATCACAGTGATGTACGAACATGGTCTGTGAAGTGTGGCATCCATTCTGAGAGGAAGCCTTTCCTATACAACTGAATATAGGGTCATGGCTTCTTTTGTTCTAACACCACATACCTTAATAATTGTGTTTGCTTTTTCATGTTTCATACATGTAAATGTAATGTCTCAGACCACAAGCTACTTTTGGAAAGGGGCAGGTAATTTTTGTGAAACAATGCTCTCAGTGCCTGAATCATAGTGTAAATAAATCACTACTTGCAGAATAATGAAATTAATGGGTTGATGCCTCTTTCAAAGGTAGAAAGCATAATATAATCAAACATATTTTTAGTATGTAGAAGGCATAAATATTTAATAAATATCGAGTCAAATTTGATTAATAATACATACTTATATATTAATGTTAATTTTTATGTAGATTATTAGTGGTGCAAAGATAGGTCAATACATGTTCAAGTTCAGCCAGATATATATTCTGTCTCTAACCACTAACATTACCTTTAACATGTGTATTTCCCTTGTTTGGGGTTTTATTAGAAACACAATTGTAACTACAGAGAGAAACCAGGAAATTTTATAAAATAAATAACATAGGAATTTTTACTAAATAACCATTCGCCTATTATCAGGTCAGTTATCTTTGTGTCTCAATCTCTGATTTTGTATAACTATCATAAACAACCGTTTATTGTTTTGTGTACAAACATTGGTCACTAAAACTGGGAAGCCAGCTGGGCAAATAAAAATAAAGATACCATGAAATTTCCAGAAGAGAAATGCAGTGTAAACTTAATACCCTTTATCCAGACTATTCCAAGATGTTACACTCATAGTATTAGCATCTCCAACTAACAAGGGCTGGACCAGCTGTTGGACACACATCATTTTTCTTCTTGGAGGCAGGAGGGGTGGGTTCAAAGTGTACCATTAAATTAGGCTTTGAAACAGGTTCAGTGACAATAATAACAATAAGAACTCATCAATCAGAGTCTACAATTGGTACTTCCAGAAACATTTGACATTTTTCTCTTGGAATGCAGAAATACATGTGGCAAAGCATGCCAGAACTCTCTTCAGTGCCCCAGAGATGCTTATATAAAAGCTGAACTCAAATTAAATGCCAACTCTTTAGGTACCACCAGAGTTCCATTTAGCAATGTGTTATTCACTGTCAAGTTAACTTGCTGGTGGTGTTTTACTTTACGGTAGCAGAGCCGATATGCTTCTCGATCATTTGCTGTTTTCTCCCACAGATATATGTCGTATTTTCTTCCTGGCCACCCTGCCACTCTGACTTGATGTTCAGAGTGCCTTCCCTTCAAGCTGCCAGTGAAGTGAATGCAATAGCTTGGATCAGGAATGTTTTGAATAGGCAACACACAAACCCTGGTACAATGGATTTATTGCAGTAGGGTGTGTTTATATGTTGTAGAGAAACAAGAAGACCAAATGGAGTTGAGAGACTGAAAGATGAATCCTATTTCTTCATCCTAACCAAAAACAAAACAAAACAAAAAAACCAAACAGAAAACAAACAAATAAAAAACCCTCTATATATCTCCTGTCTTTTTATGATGTTTTTGTGTAGACAACCTTTTAACTCTCAATGACAGAAAGCACTGAAGTTCAGTTGTGATACTGCATTAGGCAGAAATCTCTATACTTTGCCACTTTGTAGATGAATATATATATACTGTACATCATCTCAAGAATCTGAATTTCCACAGTCTTTAGAATTCAAAACCTTGCTTGCCTTATTTAATTTAACTCTGCTTTCTTTTTTTTCTTTTTTACTGCAATAATTCTTTCTTTTACTCATCAGCTTGCCTGAGTCTCAATTAAGTATCTTTATTTTCTTACACACAACCCTTTAGTGTTGCATTGTTGATAGAATTCTGTGTTTCTTTTTCTTATAATTGTATCCTCCTATAGTGCAGTGTATCCCAAGAGTTGAACAGATAGTCATAAGCCTTATATTTGGTAAATATTTGTCGAACAATAATAAAAACTTCATAAATCTTTCACACCATTATAAATAACAAGCTATTTCAATTTTCATCATCAAATCCTTCTTTTATCTCACTCTAATTAAGCTCATGCCAGAAATAGTCCATTTTAAAGCCACCTCCCATATGAAAACTAAGCTCCTTTTATTTGCCTCTATTTCTTTCTGTCATTTAAATCCAAACCCTATTTTTTACCATAAGAAGGGAAGTAATGGATTAATGATTGGACTAATCTAATATTCAAGATTAAATTCAGGAATAACTTCTTGATGAGCAGGTGGCAAACTAATGTTTGAGTGGGAAATTAAAAATGGATTCCTATGCAAATCTAGTATTGTGCATCTGTAGCTCACTTAATGAAAGCTGGTATTGTTTTAATTAGGTTAATAATTTTGGATAAGTAGATTATCAGTTAAAATAGTACTGCTCAAGGGAAAAAGTCATATCTTGAATAGACAAATTTTCAAGGTTGAAGGCTCCAGCTGACTGAAGTGTCACTCTATTCACCCTGGTGTTAATTACCTTCATCAACTAACATGTCAGTCATGGCAATAATTTAACTTTTCAGTAAGCATGTGATCCAGACAAAATAGTTCTCTTCCTTCCCCATTGCCGACTCAGAAAGCATTTATCAAGAAATCTCTACATAAAATGCATAGAATGTTGGAAATAAAAGGGAACTTGAAGTTTATTTTGTCCATAACTATTTATTCAACATTCATCCAATCTGTTCCTCAGCATTATCCAGAGCTGATTGTATTGCTTTGTCTCAAACTCAACCAGACATGGGAAGCTAAATTTATCAGGACATAGTATCCATGGCTGGACAGCATCAAATAATTCTAAATTGCTTATACTGATCTCAGGCCTGCCTTTTTCATTGATGCTATTCTACCTGCTAGAATCTACACCAACAGCTTGAGATATATTTTTTTAGCATATGATACTTCTTCTAATATATGCATATGATTATCATGTGCTCCTTTAAAAGTTTAAGTTCAGAAGTGATCACAATATTCCAGATAAGTCTAGCTAATGCATATTCAATGGCAATATTTCATAAAGATATTCCTACAAATACACTTTATTTCCTCTTTCTGTCTGAATAATAAAAACTTCATCTGACTTAAAAAATGATTCCCCTTTTAATTTTCTATACTCTTATTTTTTCTGTGTCTAAGAACTCTTTGTGTATTTCTTGTAGAAAATATAAATGATAGGTATTTCACAGGATTAAAATTTTTCACTCAATGACTTCCACATGTCATTCCTAAGTCTCCACAGATTTAAATTTTTGCCATGATCATTAGGGGTGGGGGAAGTGAGAGAAAGAGTCTGATTTTCTCAACTCGGGAGGATTTCTCCAAAGTTCCTTAAAAAATAGGACTATTTGATACCATCAAAATGGTAAATATTCTGTTCAATAAGGACAATACATTTTTAAATAGATTTTTTTTGTATGTTGACCAGTGTTTCTAAATAATTTACCAGTTAATTTGTCATTTTATCCTAAGAAAATACAGAAAGATTCAGAAAAAGAATAAGTGAAAATTCCAACATAACAAATTCATAGCTCTGTGACGTGGACAAGAAACTCGTTTTTCCAAGATTCAGTTTTTTCTCATGTGTAAAGTAGGCTAATTTGTTACTATTTTGCAAGAACATTTGTGTGGATGAAAAGAGGGAAATAATACATGTAAACCATATAATACGGGGTCTACATCAAGATAGACTAAAGAACACATTCCCTTACTTTTACAATGTGGAAAGTTAAATTAGCAGGATATTTTATGTTAAATAGTTTGGTTTCTGACTAATTTAAGGAACAAACATTTCAAAATAATATCTGTCTTACTTTGCTTGAAACTCAGCTGAATAATGAATAACTGAATTGTCAGCTATATGAAGAGAGAAAGCAACTATGCAGGTTAGAGGAGAGAACTTAGGGGACAAGACATTTTGAGGTAGTCATTTTGGCACATATGTCTACTATATGAACATTTTGGAAACTATATAAAAGTTTCAGAACTTTTAGTACCAAATGGTATGAGCAACCGATACCTCCCATCATAACACATTTCTTATTCTATCCCTGATTCACACCACATCTTTTGTTCCATTTTCACGTTGCATAGGGTAGGATCACAGTAAGGGCAATACTCAAGGGTAGCACTGGATTGGATGCCCTGAAAAGTGATGTTAATTTGCCTCTGTAGAGGCACACACAGAGAGTGGAAGTTCATCATCCATCCTGCCAAAGCAACTGAAAACATAAATCAAGGTTTACCAGATGTCTCAGCCAGTTCCTTCTGGTTCACATATCATATTCAGGATGATGCTATAGTTTTCAAAATACTGCAGAGGCAGATTAAAACATTCAATATTTTCAAAGGACATTTGAGATAATGAAAAGAGCAAGTGTGGACCATCTTTAATGAGCTACTCTCTCAGGGGTGATCTGAACCAATAAAGGTAAATTTCTGAGTCCAGAGATCATATCTCTTGCCAAAACAATGAACTTTACAGCAATGTAGTGAAGGGTGGAAAAATGTGCCATTCCAAAATATGCCACTTGAACATAAGGGTTTTTTTTGTCTAAAGGCACTTGAGAAACAGCAGATGCATGAAGGATGTTCTAACCTCTGTTTTTTTTTTTTTTCCCTGAAATCAGGAGATAAAATGCTTCTGTGAAATACACTCTCTCGGTATCAGGAGAAAACAAACATTCTTTGACAGGGAGTTAAAGCTGAGAAAATTCTGTAAAAATAAAACTTGTTAAAATAATTTTTATTTTCTTTTAGCCTCTCCATATAATTTTGTTACTTTTTCTCAATTGCTTCTCTTTGTTCAACCTAGAATAAAAGCATTTAGGCTTTGCCACTTCTTTGAGTCTTCCTTATGAGAGCTCTCATATCATAAAAATTTCATTAAGTAAATCTGTATGTTTTTCTTCTGTTAATCTGTCTTGTATCAATTTAAGTTTTAGGCCCAATCAAAAACTCAAAGAGGATAGAGGTAAATTTTTTGTCTCCTTTGCAAGTCTCTCAAAGTTGAAATTATGTTTCTGCTTCTGCCACTATACTGCTCATGTATCCTGGCTATGGTGTACTGAATTTACTTATTCATTTTCACAATGCCAGGCAAAACTCCTTGTGTGTGTTACGTATACATTTTTAATGTTGGGAGATAAGAGGAGATGGATCAAAATGTATAGTAAATGGTCCTTAATGAGCATCTACTACGTGACAACGACCACACTGTCTCCTACATTTACTATCTCACTAAATATTTGCTACATTATTAAAAGTAATGACTATTTATCCTTTTAACAGACAAAGGAACCAAATCATTGAAGAGGTTGAAAAAGTTGCCAAATACATAAGTTGGTAAATAGAAAAATTGGAATCAATATTCTTGTGTAATTAATTCTAAGTCCTTATGCTTTCTGTAATCATTTGTTGCCTTTCTAGAAAAAATGCACTGCTTATTAAAGCTGCAAAGCATCTTTTAATAAACCATAATGGAAAAGAATATGAAAGTAATATAAATATAATTATATATTTTATATATAACTAAATCACTTTGCTGTATGCCGGAAACTAACACAACATTGTAAATCAACTATATTTCAGTGAAAAAATAAGAATAAATTTTAAAAAATAAAGTGGAAAGATATGAAATGCATTTATAAATATTTTCATAAAAAATAATGAAAATATCAAAAGCTCTGTTTTCTAAAATAAGAAACCTCAGTTATCAGAAAAATTAACTTCTATGGAGCATATCATTCTCTAACACTGCTGCATAAATAAGGTATTACAATGACTGAGAAAGAGAATAAAATGATTGATGAATCACCAAATGTCACATGTGAACTTGTTTTTGAAATTTAGGACTATTCTTTGTTTGATGAGGATTCATATCAACTGGATTTTATGTCTGGAAACAGATAGCTCTTGTGTAAAAAAATAAATTCAACACTGACAGCATTAAGAAAATATTTGCATCCATATATTTTTACAATGGATTCTATGTTACTTAGATTCAATTAAAGCTAAATGGAACACAGACTGTCACGTTATTGGCTGAAATGTTACTTGTCAAAGTTAACACAGCACTGTACCAGGAAGACGAGTGCAGTGTTTCTGGAGATGCGATTGTAAAATACATACATATATATATATATATATATATACACACACACACCTCAAGCACAAATTGTCACATAATGAGGTTACTTGGAAATAGATTTCCAATATACAAATGAAGAAGGGCAAAATGAGGAAAATTTTAAAAGAAAGTGAAAAAACTAGAAATCATATATCAATACTAGAGTATTTGCAATCTCTCTATCTAGCCCCTGGGTCCTTTTGATACATATATTATCTGCCAGTAATAGTGATTATTGAATACAATTACAACATTTGTTAGGCAACTGCTTAATTATAGACTGCATATGCTTTGCCTCACTTAAATCTCACAACTAGACAGAGTTGATACTGTGATCTGTGAATTATGCAAGGAAATTATAGGGCACATTGGTAGGTTCACCTCTATTACCTCCATCATTACTAATCACTTACAGGAAGAGGAGTGTTGATTCTGTTATTACTTTGTGCATAACAATTGGTACAGTGTTATATGTCTTTTGAATGAAGATTAATATTTTATTCTGTGGTAACCACAGTGGTTAAACCAATGCACAGAGTTTGTTAACTACTTAATATAATTCTTAATTATACAGAGAACCCCCTTAAAGAATGGCTTTGTATCCTATAGAATACAGTCATGTGAAGTGGCCAGTGATCATTAGACTGATATTTCCCATTGGCTAAACTACTTTACTTAAAACAAAGCAAAACACAAACTGGTTTGTTGTTTCTCCTTGGACTGGGGAATTTCAGTTGGGAAGTGGGTGCTGGTTATTATTGTTTGCTGAACCATTCATTTACATTCCCTTAAGGATTCCCCTGAGGTTTTTGTGCTCAGTGTTTGTTAGGTCGGAGATGCAACCCAACAACTTGGGCAGGGAAGAAGATGAACTTTTTGAATACTGTTATTATTTATTCAAGCAGGCAAACCATTCTCTCAGATATGGACCTGCAGTTAACCTTACACTGTGCATTTTCTTGTAAAGAGATGAAACAATTCAAGAAAATGGCTAAGAGGGAGTTTCCAGCAATTCTGTTGCCTCAATCTTTCAGTTGAAAAGTCGTTGAAGTCTATTATACACATCTGTTAAGTCAAACACATTTTGTGAAATTTAGAAAAAGAACAAAGAATTTGCATTACTTATGATGTGGGAAACTTTTCTCTCAATTTGCTTTTTCTCTTAACTTTCTTATTTTTTAGTTAATTCTCCTCTTGTAGAAAGATTGTAGGCCTGAGCTCCTGAATGCTGCCTCTAACCTCCAATCTCCCAAGAAATGCTTTCTGTTCCTGTTCTGAATAAAAATCATTTTCCTACATATGTTCTCTTTAGAGCATGGAATTGTGCAGTGTTTCAGGAACTTCTATGTAAATAAAAATCACTTTGAAACTATAATTACAATGCAATTTCCCAGACCTCACTCTTCTTTTCTGAATCAGGTCCTCAGGATGGTGCCTAAGGACGTTTTAACTCAGATGACTTCATATACTGCTTATGGGAAGCACACCAAATCAACAGTCTAAAACTGGGGTTGACAAAGTATGGCCAGTGAGTGAAATCTAGCCTAATGCTTGTTTTGTTAAGCAAAGTTTTATGGGAACACAGCCAAGTTTACTTGTTTACATGTTGTCTATGGCTTCATTCATACTCCAGGCAGAGAGCTAAGTAATTGCAACAAAATACTTAGGATTGCAAAGCTTAACATCTTTGCTCTCTGGCACTTTCTAGAAAAATTTGCTGACTCCTGTTTTAAAATCCTGAAATATATTTGCATTATGCGTTTAGGCTCTTGTACAGAATATCATCAAATACTACCCCTATCAAAAAATGAAATACTTACCCTCTCAGAGATACTTGTTTCCATGTGGGTCTTCAAATTCTTCCAGGGAAGCTTCCCTTGCCATGAACACTGATCTAAAGGAACTAACACAATCACAAAGATAGCTTCTCCTCATCTAATGGTAAAATAATTGACCAGGTAAATCTGTGTACATATTCTCTTCCACCCTCCCACTCTAACTGTAATTTGAAAGTTGGTCTGACTCTGAAGGGATTTAGTTGTTCCTGGTCCTATCCAGATATAAAGGTAAATAATTTTAGGGTGGGTAGTAGACTGGATCTGTGCTTGTCTCCTGGAGTAATCTTGACACTGAAAGGTAATAAACTTTGGAGTGAAGATGTTTCAGCCTGTAACCAACCATGAGCTGGGATATATGATGTTATAAAATCAGCTGTCTGTGATAACTACATATTGTTGATTATACTAATGATCACCTCAATATCTCAAAGTTTTTAATCATTTAATTTAAAAGTTCTTCTTGACCTTCAACCATACCATTTTTAAAAATTATTTATTTATTTATTTATTTATTTATTTATTTATTTATTTTCATTTGGTTGTGCTGGGTCTTAGTTGCAGCTTGTGGGCTCCTTAGTTGTGGCATGTGAATTTTTAGTTGAAGCATGCATGTCGGATCTACTACCTTGACAAGAGATCTAACCCTGCATTGAGATCATGGAGTCTTAACCACTGTGCCAACAAGGAAGTCCAAAACATACCAATCTTTAAGTTACAATTTCAAATCTCATCCACTGCACACTGCTTACCTTACAACCATCCTAAAAATCTATATCAATCAGGACATCATGTTTGAAATTTAAGTATCTATCTATCCCTATAATTTTATAATTACCCTGACAGGACAATGTAATACTTAACACAATTAAAAATGCATATATTTTTTAGTCAGAAAAATGGTGAACCAAGCTCCATGCTCTTGTTCCTCCACAGAAACATTGAAAAAACCCAAAGATGTCAGAATCAACTTTGAGCTCTGAAAAATAGTCAGAAGTTTACAACAACAAATCAAATACCAAATCAAGATTTTTCTTCAAAATGGCAGGAAAGTATTGTGGTATTAGTATTTGTCCTTGCATCAGCCCCTGCATAGCCCAACAGTGGTCTTCATCTTGAGCAGTTGCCAGCCCAGTTCTAAGTCCTAACTTTCCCCAAACCTCCTAAAACTAGAAAAAGCAAAGCAGAACATTACTTGCAAATTATTGTGTACAGTTGTCATAACTTGCCTGAGGGACACTTGAAAGACTGATACAATATATGTATCTGTTTTGCGTACCATGGTAGGCAAGGGAGGAAAGTGACAGGCACTGCTTTTCAAACTACAAGAGGACTAAAAACCCAGAAAAGCTTGGGGCAAGAGATTATGGGTGGAAAAATATAATAGACCATGTAAGTCCTGAAGGAAAAGAAGGGATGAGACTTCTGTGGGAAGTTAAAACATTCAAAAGCAATTGTATATATAGCCACACACATGCCCGAGGAAGTTGCATGCTCATCAAAGCCCTGAAAGGGGCTTTGGCTTTCATCTTCGCCAATCCAGAGGCCCAGAGGAAGCTTAGCTAAGTGAAGAACCAGCACAGTGTCCATCTGCAAACACTGGGAGAAGTAGTTGTTCTCCGTTTTATAAATATATATTGGGTACTTCATCTATGTGTTCATTTGTTTCATCTCTTAGCAGTCCAGGAAATCACTGTCAAGCCTTAACTGAACACACGCTAAAGTAACAGAATTAAGAAATCACATATGACGAGGAAAGTCTCTATAAAAATAATTTGGAAAAGTCTGAAAAAGAAAGGATTACTACAGCGTTCAAAAACCAAAACCAAAACCAAATCAGAACTAAAACCAACCAGCAAACCCCAAGGAAGAAGGAAAATCTTATATCCAGTGTAGTCATGTTATAATAGTCAAATACCCAAATCTCAACAAGAACAAAAAATTACAATGCATGCAACAGGAAGAGTTACTTAATTCAGAGGAACAACTAAATTGACACACACACACACACACACACGTGTGTGTGTGTATTAATATTTATTAAGCAAGCCTAGATATTGGGCCTACTAGTCAAATACTTTAAAACACTTGTCTTAAATATATTCAAAGAGCTAAGGGAAAAAATGGACAAAGAGCACACACACACAAAGAAACAAACAATAAAAAATATATGGAGGGCTTCCCTGGTGGCGCAGGGGTTGAGCGTCCGCCTGCCGATGCAGGGGACACAGGTTCGTGCCCTGGTCCGGGAAGATCCCACATGCCGTGGAGCGGCTGGGCCCGTGAGCCATGGCCACTGGGCCTGCGCGTCCGGAGCCTGTGCTCTGCAATGGGAGAGGCCACAGCAGTGAGAGGCCCGCGTACCGCAAAAAAAAAAAAAATATATATATATATATATGAAAAAAAGGGGAATATAAACAGAAATAAAGATATTACAAAAAGTATGCAAACAGCAGTTCTGGAGTAGATATCTACAATAACAAAAACAAACAAACAAATTTACTATATGAACCTGACAACAGGTTTCAACCAGCAGAAGAAAGAATTTGCAAACTTGAAGATAAGAAAATTGAAGATACCAAGTCTGAAGGAAAAAAAAAAATGAAGGTAAAGCACCTAGTGGACTTATGGGACACCACCAAACAGACTGATATAAATATTATAGGAGTTATAGAAGAAGAGAGAGAATGAGGCAAAAGACTGTTTGAAGAATAATAGACATAACCTATCGAATTGGATGAAAGAGTTGAATTTACAAATCTAAGCCATGCAACAAATTCTAAGTGGGAAAAACCCAAACAGACCAGATGGAGACACAAATGGCCAATGACCAAAATAAAGGATACATTTTTAAAAGCAGCAAGAGAGGAGCAATTTGTCATATACAAGAGTTTCTCAGTAAGATTATAAGCTGATTTCTCTTGAAAAACCATAGAGGTAAGAAGGCAGTGAGATGATCTATTTAAAGTACAGAGAAAAAAGAATATTGCAAAGGAACAAAGAATTACTCATCCAGTTAAATTGTCCTTCAAAGTTGAGGGAGAATTTAAGATATTCCAAGATCTTTAAAAAGCTGAGGGAGTTTACTACCATTAGGCCTGCCCTAAAAAAATACAAAAAAGAATCCATTATAAAAGGATGTTAAAAAGTAACTCCAAAACATATGAAGATATAAAATTTCCAGTGAAGGTAAATACATGAGCAAATATAAAAAAACAATATTATTCTAATTATTATTTGTCACTCCACATTCTTTCTATAGGATTTAAAAGACAAATATGCCATATATGTATATATATACATATATATATATATACAAATATATATATATATATATATATATATATATATATTTGTGGCATCAATAACAGAAAAAGGGAAATGGAGCTATATAAGTTTTGGTTTGAGGTTGAATTTAAGTTAATATCAATTCAAATTAGATAGTTTTAACTTTAGGATTTTATATGTAATCCTGATGTTAGCCACAATTAAAATATCTGTAAAATACTCATGAAAGAAGATGAGACTGGAATTAAAATGTGTCACTACAGGACATCAGCAACATTAGACTAGGAAGCTCCAGGACTCCATTCCTTATTTCCCCATAAAAATGCCAAACAACAACATAAAGACAAAAGTAGCTTTGTGGAACACTGGAAACCAATTAGAGATCTGCAGCCACCTAGTGAATGCCTAACCGAGACAAAGCCATATTCAAAATGATAGAAAATTTTGTGACATTTTTGGTTACCGTTAGCCCAGCCCCATACCCAAGACAATGTGACATGGTCAGGAAAAAGCCACCTAGTTCCTATCTTCTCCCTCAGGATGGAAGAGAAAAAAGAAACTTGCTTTCAAGTTCCATATTAAGAACTGGCCAAGTGACTGCCTGAGCGTGTCTGTCTCTCCTAACCCAGAGTGCTAACAAGAAGGGCGGCATAATATGACTATCATGATAGAGGCCAATGAAAGGCACTGAGGCATAAGATTGCTGCAGAGGTAATGCATTACCATAAGTGCCTGAGGTCAAGAGGTTAACCACCCAGGAATACAATAGAACAAATAGCTAAGGCTCTCAGAAGAAGCAAGGATAAGATGGTTAGAAAATTAAGACATTTCAAAATAACAATGTATACAGTGAAACTGGAATCTAAATACAGTCTCAGATTCAGGGAAGAAACATTCCCAAAAAACATTTGAGAAGACCCTGAACTTTTATAACTGGCTGATTAGCAAAGTTCAGAGCACAAAGAATGGGAGAAGTAGCTGTTTTCTCAGATGCCCAATTTTCAACAAAATATCACAGGACATTAGAAAGACACACACAAAAATAACACAAAAGGAGAAAAAGGGAAGATGGCGGAAGAGTAAGATGTGGAGATCACCTTCCTCCCCACAAATACATCAGAAATACCTCTACATGTGGAACAACCCCTACAGAACACCTACTGAAGGCTGGCAGAAGACCTCAGACCTCCCAAAAGGCAAGAAACTCCCCACGTACCTGGGTAGGGCAAAAGAAAAAAGGAAAAACAGAGACAAAGAATAGGGATGACCTGCCCCTCTGGGAGGGAGCTGTGAAGGAGGAAAGGTTTCCACACACTAGGAAGCCCCTTCGTGGACGGAGACTGCGGGTGGCGGAGGGGGAAAGATTCAGAGCCACGGAGGAGAGCACAGCAACAAGGGTGTGGAAGGCAGAGCGGAGAGATTCCCGCACAGAGGATCGGTGCTGACTGGAACTCACCAGCCCGAGAGGCTTGTCAGCTCACCCGCCGGGATGGGCGGGGGCTGGGAGCTGAGGCTCGGGCTTCGGTCGGAGCGCAGGGGGCGGATTGGGGTTGGTGTCGTGAACACAGCCTGAAGGGGGCTACTGTGCCACAGCTAGCCGGAAGGGAGTCCGGGAAAAAGTCTGGAGCTGCAAAAGAGACAAGAGACTTTTTCTTGCCTCTTTGTTTCCTGGTGCGCGAGGAGAGGAGATTAAGAGCACCGCTTAAAGGAGCTCCAGAGACAGGCGAGACAGGCTATCAGCACGGACCCCAGAGATGGGCATGAGATGCCAAGGCTGCTGCTGCCACCACCAAGAAGCCTGTGTGCAAACACAGGTCACTATCCACACCTCCCCTCCCGGGATCCTGTGCAGCCCGCCACTGCCAGGGTCCCATGATCCACGGACAACTTTCCCAGGAGAATGCACGGCACACCACCTCTGGCTGGTGCAACGTCATGCAGGCCTCTGTCGCTGCAGGCTCACCCCGCACTCCGTACCCCTCCCTCTCCCCGGCCTGAGCGAGCCAGAGCCCCCAAATCAGCTGCTCCTTTAACCTCGTCCTGTCTGAGTGAAGAACAGATACCCTCAGGTGACCTACATGCAGAGGAGGGTCCAAATCGAAAGCTGAACCCCAGGAGCTCTGTGAACAAAGAAGAGGAAGGGAAATTTCTCTCAGCAGCCTCAGGAGCAGAGGATTAAATCTCCACAATCAACTTGATGTACCCTGCATCTGTGGAATACCTGAAAAGACAACGAATCATCCCAAATTGAGGAGGTGGACTTTGGGAGCAATGATATATATATATATATATTTTTTTTTTCCCTTTTTCTCCTTTTGTGAGTGTGTATGTGTATGCTTCTGTGTGTGATTTTGTGTGTATACCTTTGCTTTTACCATCTGCCCTAGGGTTCTGTCTGTCCATTTTTTTAACTTAAAAAATGTTTTTCTGAATAATTATTTTTTATTTTAATAACTTTATTTTATTTTACTTTTTTACTTTATTTTATTTTATCTTCCTCTTTCTTTCTTTCTTTCTTTCTTTCTTTCTTTCTTTTCTCCCTTTTATTCTGAGCCGTGTGGAGGAGAGACTCTTGGTGCTCCAGCCAGGCATCAGGGCTGTGCCACTGAGGTGGGAGAGCCAAGTTCAGGACACTGGTCCACAAGAGACCTCCCAGCTCCATGTAATATCAAATGGTGAAAATCTCCCAGAGATCTCCATCTCACCCTTAAGGCCCAGCTCCACTCAACGACCAGCAAGCTACAGTGAATGACACCCTATGCAAAACAACTAGCAAGAAAGGAACACAACCCAATCCATTAGCACAGTGGCTGCCTAAAATCATAAAAAGGCCACAGACACCCCAAAACACACCATCAGATGTGGACCTGCCTACCAGAAAGACAAGATCCAGCCTCATCCACCAGAACACAGGCATTAGTCCCCTCCACCAGGAAACCTACACAAAGCACTGAAACAACCTTAGCCACTGGGGACAGACACCAAAAACAATGGAAACTACGAACCTGCAGCCTGTGAAGAGGAGATGCCAAACACAGTCACTTAAGCAAAATTAGAAGACAGAGAAACACACAGCAGATGAAGGAGCAAGGCAAAAACCCACCAGACCTAACAAATGAAGAGGAAATAGGCAGTCTACCTGAAAAAGAATTCAGAGTAATGACAGTAAAGATGATCCAAAATCTTGGAAATAGAATAGAGAAAATACAAGAAACTTTTAACAAGGACCTAGAAGAACTAAAGAGCAAACAAACAGTGATGAAAAACACAGTAAGTGAAATTTAAAATTCTCTAGAAGGGATCAATAGCAGAATAACTAAGTCAGAATAAGGCATAAGTGATGTGGAAGATAAAATAGTGGAAATAACTACTGCAGAGCAGAAGAAAGAAAGAAAAGAATTGAGGACAGTGTCAGACACCTCTGGGACAACATTAAATGCACCAACATTCGAATTATAGGTGTCCCAGAAGAAGAAGAGAAAAAAATGGGACTGAGAAAATATTTGAAGAGATTATAGTCAAAAACTTCCATATTATGGGAAAAGAAATAGTTAATCAAGTCCAGGAAGCACAGAGAGTCCCATACAGGATAAATCCAAGGAGAAACACACCAACACATATATTAATCAAACTATCAAAAATTAAATACAAAGAACAAATATTAAAAGCAGCAAGGGAAAAACAACAAATAACACATAAGGGTAGCCCCATAAGGTTAAGAGCTGATCTTTCAGCAGAAATTCTGCAAACCAGAAGGGAGTGGCAGGACATATTTCAAGTGATGAAGGAGAAAAACCTACAACCAAGATTACTCTACCCAGCAAGGATCTCATTCAGATTTGATGGAGAAATTAAAGCTTTACAGACAAGCAAAAGCTAAGAGAATTCAGCACCACCAAGCCAGCTTTACAATAAATGCCAAAAGAACTTATCTAGGAAGGAAACACAAGAGAAGGAAAAGACCTACAATAATAAACCCAAAACAATTAAGAAAATGATAATAAGAACATACATATTGATAATTACCTTGAATGTACATGGATTAAATGCTCGAACCAAAAGACATAGACTGGCTGAATGGATACAAAAACAAGACCCGTATATATGCTGTCTATAAGAGACCCACTTCAGACCTAGGGACTCATACAGACTGAAAGTGAGGGGATGGAAAAAGATATTCCATGCAAAGCAAAAGAAAGCTGGAGTAGCAATTCTCATATCAGACAAAATAGACTTTAAAATAAAGACTATTACAAGAGACAAAGAAAGACACTACATAAAGATCAAAGGATTAATCCAAGAAGAAGATACAACAATTGTAAATATTTATGCACCCAATATAGGAGCACCTCAATACATAAGGCAAATACTAACAGCCATAAAAGGGGAAATCGGCAGTAACACAATCATATTAGGGGACTTTAACACCCCACTTTCATCAATGGACAGATCATCCAAAATGGAAATAAATATGGAAACACAAGCTTTAAGTGATACATTAAACAAGATGGACTTAATTGAAATTTATAGGACATTCCATCCAAAAGCAACAGATTACACATTCTTCTCCAGTGCTCATGGAACATTCTCCAAGATAGATCATATCTTGGGTCACAAGTCAAGACTCAGTAAATTAAAGAAAACTGAATTCATATCAAGTACCTTTTCTGACCACAGTGATATGAAACTAGGTATCAATTACAGGAAAAAATCTGAAAGAAATACAAACACATGGAGGCTAAACAGCACACTACTTAATAAACAAAAAATCACTGAAGAAATCAAAGATGAAATAAAAAAATACCTGGAAACAAATGACAAAGAAAACACAATGACCCAAACCTGTGGGATGCAGTAAAAGCAGTTCTAAGAGGGATGTTTATAGCAATAAAATCCTACCTTAAGAAAGAAGAAACGTCTCAAATAAACAACGTAACCATACACCTAAAGCAATTAGAGAAAGAAGAACAACAACAAAAAAACACACTCAAAGTTAGAAGTAAAGAAATCATAAAGATCAGATCAGAAATAAATGAAAAAGAAATGAAGGAAATGATAGCAAAGATCAATAAAACTAAAAGCTGGTTCTTTGAGAAGATAAACAAAATTGATAAACCATTAGCCAGATTCATCAAGAAAAAAAGGGAGAAGACTCAAATCAATAGAATTAGAAATGAAAAAGGAGAAATAACAACTGTCACTACAGAAATACAAAGGATCATGAGAGATTACTACAAGCAACTCTATGCCAATAAAATGGAAAACATGGAAGAAATGGAACAAATTCTTAGAAATGCACAACCTTCTGAGACTGAACCAGGAAGAAATAGAAAATATGAACAGACCAATCATAAACACTGAAATTGAAACTGTGATTAAAAATCTTCCAACAAATAAAAGCCCAGGACCAGATGGCTTCATAGGTGGATTCTATCAAACATTTAGAGAACACCTAACACCTATCTTCCTCAAACTCTTCCAAAATATAGCAGAGGGAGGAACACTCCCAAACTTATTCTACAAGGCCACTATCACTCTGATACCAAAACCAGAAAAAGATGTCACAAAGATAGAAAACTACAGGTCAATATCACTGATGAACATAGATACAAAAATCCTCAACAAAATACTAACAACGGCACATTAAAAGGATCATACACAATGATCCAGTGAAGTTTATCTCAGGAATGCAAGGATTCTTCAATATATGCAAATAAATCAACGTGATACACCATATTAACAAACTGAAGAAGAAAAACCATATGATCATCTCAATAGATGCAGATAAAGCTTTCAACAAAATTCAACTACCATTTATGATAAAAACCCTCCAGAGTGTAGGCATAGAGGGAACTTTCCTTAACATAATAAAGGCCATATATGACAAACCCACAGCAAACATCACCCTCAATGGTGAAAAACTGAAAGCATTTCCACTAAGATCAGGAACAAGACAAGGTTGCCCACTCTCACCACTCTTATTCAACATAGTTTTGGAAGTTTTAGCCACAGCAATCAGAGAAGAAAAAGAAATAAAAGTAATCCAAATCGGAAAAGAAGAAGTAAAGCTGTCACTGTTTGCAGATGACATGATCCTATACATAGAGAACCCTAAAGATGCTACCAGAAAACTACTAGAGCTCATCAATTAATTTGGTAAAGTAGCAGGATAGAAAATTAATGCACAGAAATCTCTAGCATTCCTATATACTAATGATGAAAAATCTGAAAGTGAAATTAAGAAAATACTACCATTTACCATTGCAACAAAAAGAATAAAATATCTAGGAATAAAACTACCTAAGGAGACAAAAGACCTGCACACAGAAAATTATAAGACACTAATGAAATAAATTAAAGATGATACAAATAGATGGATAGACATACCATGTTCTTAGATTGGAAGAATCAACATTGTGAAAATGACTATACTACCCAAAGCAATCTACAGATTCAATGAAATCTCTATCAAACTACCACTGGCATTTTTCACTGAACTAGAACAACAAATTTCACAATTTGTATGGAAACACAAAAGACCCCAAATAGCCAAAGCAATCTTGAGAAAGAAAAACGGAGCTGGAGGAATCAGTCTCCCCAACTTCAAACTATAATACAAAGCTACAGTAATCAAAACAGTATGGCACTGGCACAAAACCTTAAATATAGATCAATGGAACAGGATAGAAAGCCCAGTGCCTGCACATATGGTCACCTTATCTTTCATAAAAGAGGCAAAAATATACAGAGTAGAAAAGACAGTCTCTTCAACAAGTGGTGCTGGGAAAACTGGAGAGCTACATGTAAAAGAGTGAAATTAGAACACTTGCTAACACCATACACAAAAATAAACTCAAAATGGATTAAAGATCTAAATGTAAGGCCAGACACCACCAAACTCTTAGAGGAAAACATAGGCAGAACACTCTGTGACATAAATCACAGCAAGATCCTTTTTGACCCACCTACAGAGAAATGGAAATAAAAACAAAAATAAACAAATGGGACCTAATGAAACTTCAAAGCTTTTGCACAGCAAAGGAAATCATAAACAAGATGAAAAGACAACCCTCAGAGTGGGAGAAAATATTTGCAAATGAAGCAACTGACAAAGGATTAATCTCCAAAACATACAAGCAACTCATGCAGCTCAATAGCAGAAAAACAAACAACCCAATCCAAAAATGGGCAGAAGACCTAAATAAACATTTCTCCAAAGAAGACATACAGATTGCCAACAAACACATGAAAGAATTCAACACCATTAATCAATAGAGAAATGCAAATCAAAACTACAATGAGGTATCACCTCACACCAGTCAGAATGGCCATCATCAAAAAATCTACAAACAATAAATGTTGGAGAGGGTATGGAGAAAAGGGAACACTCTTGCATTGTTGGTGGGAATGTAAATTGATACAACCACTATGGAGAACAGTATGGAGGTTCCTTAAAAAGCTAAAAGTAGAACTACCATACGTCCCAGCAATCCCACTACTGGGCATATACCCTGAGAAAACCATAATTCAACAACAGTCATGTGCCAAAATATTCATTGCAGCTCTATTTACAATAGTCAGGACATGGAAGCAACCTAAGTGTCCATCAACAGATGAATGGATAAAGAAGATGTGGCACATTTATACAATGGAATATTACTCAGCCATAAAGGAGCACAAAACTGAGTTATTTGTAGTGAGGTGGATGGACCTAGAGACTGTCATACCGAGTGAAATAAGTCAGAAAGAGAAAAACAAATACCATATGCTAACATATATGTATGAATATTAGAAAAAAAAAAGAAAAAGAAAAAAATGTTCAGCAGAACTAGGGACAAGATGGGAATAAAGTTGCAGACCTACTAGAGAATGGACATGAGGATATGGGGAGGCGGAAGGGTAAGCTGGGACAAAGTGAGAGAGTGGCATGGACATACATACACTACCAAATGTAAAATAGATAGCTAGTGGGAAGCAGCCACATAGCACAGGGAGATCAGCTCGGTGCTTTGTGACCACCTAGATGGGTGGAATAGGGAGGGTGGGAGGGAGGGAGATGCAAGAGGGAAGAGATATGGGGACATATGTATATGTATAACTGATTCAATTTGTTATAAAGCAGAAACTAACACATCATTGTAAAGCAATTATACTCCAATAAAAATGTTATAAAAATTATCTGCAACTAATTTTATATTTTTAATGTATTGCAACTATTTAGACTTTCCAGTTGACCCATGTGAAGAAAGCACTGTAAAAATTATTAAATCTAGATAATATTTCTTAAAAAAAAACACAAAAAGTAAACACGGAATAAAGACCCATTCAAATAAATAAAATAAATCTACAATATATAAACAAAATGAGAATATAAACAAGAGGTAGAAATTAATTTAAAGAGAACTAACCCCAAAATCCTAAAGTTGAAAAACACAATAACTGAATTGAAAATTTTAATTCAGGAGGTTAAACTGTAGACTAGAACACTCAGAAGTAAACTCAGGGAATTTAACTCAAGTCATTTGAAATTATTGAATCTGAAGAGAAAAAATAGTAGTAGTTGAACAGAGACTAAGGGACTTATGAGACACCATTATGCAGAACAACATACATATGTAGGCATTCCAGAAGGAGGATAGAGTGTGAAAACTGCAGAGCTTATTTAAAGAACTAATGGCTTAGAATTTCCCAAATTTGCGGAAAGACAAGTAAAAAATACAAATGCAAGAAGCTAGCACAATGAAAGAAGGGAAAAAAAAATCCAAAAAGACTCACAATGAAATATATTATGGTCAAACTGTTTAAAGTCAATGACAGAGAGAAAATCTTGAAAGTGGGAAAGTGACTTGTCACAAACATGGGAGCCTCTGTATACTTATCAACTGATTTCTCAGCAGAAACTTTGCAGGGCAGAATGCAATGGAATTAAATATTTAAAATGCTGTAGGAGAAAGATAACATAAAACAACTAATTCTACACGTAGCAAAACTGCCCTTCAAAAATGATGGATAATTTAAGAATTTCCCAGATAAATAAAAGCTGAGGGAATACATTACATGGTTTCTGTTCATGGGAGTCCTTTCAGTTAAAACAAAAGACAGTAGACAGTACTTAGAATGCATAAGAAAATATAAAGTTCTCTGATAAAGGTAAATATAAAGACGAATATAAAAACCTGCATTTGTGTAAATTTATTGTTAACTATACTTTTTATTCTCCTATAGAATTTAAATGACAATAGTATACATAATAATTTTAGATCTATGTTAATAGATACACAATATATAAATATGTAACTTGTGATGTAAATGACAAAATAGGGAAGGGACAAGACTGTGAAAGGGTAGAGAATTTTTATGTCATTGAAGTTAAGTTGCAGAGTGGTTGTTTAATGAGTACCATTTCTGCTTGAAATGATGAAACATTTCTGTGAATGGTTAGTGGTGACAGTTATACAACATTGTAAATGAACTTAACGTCAGGGAATTTGACACTTAAAATGATACAATGGTAAAATTTATATTATGTATATCTTACCAGTAAATTAAAGTAAAACACCTCATTAACAGGATGAAGAAAAAATACATACATGATTGATATAGTAAAAGCATTTGAAAAAATTCAATAACATTTGTTGACAAAAACAATCAATAAACTAGTATTAGAAGTAAACAACCTCAACATATTAATGGCCATACATGAAAAGCCCACAGCCAGTGTCATATTCAATGATGAAAGACTGAAAACTTTTCCTCTAGAATTGGGAACTAGATAAGGATGCCCACTTTCACCATTTCAACTCAACATAGTACTGAAAGTCCTAGCCAGTACAAATGCACAAGAAAAGTAAGTAAAAGCTATCCAAGTTGGAAAAAAAAAGTAAAATTATCTATTCATAGACCACATGATCTTATATGTAGAAAAAGGTTCCACAAAATAAAGTTAGAACTAATTAAAAAATGCAGGTAACTTATAGGATACAAAATAAGAAAAAAATATCATGCCTCTATACATGAACAATATAACAATTAAAAAATACAGTGTAATACCACCTCACACACATTAGAATGGCTACTCTCAAGAAAGAAAAAAAAAAGTGTAGTGGTTCCTCAAATAGTTAAAAATAAAATCACCACATGATTCAGCAATTCTACTTCTCTGTATATACATAAAAGATATAAAAACAGGGTATTGAAAAGATATCTGTACCACCACATCTATAGCATCATTACTCACAATAGTCAAAAGGTGGAAACAACTTGAGTGTTTACCAACAGATGAATAGATTTTTAATATATAGTATATACATAAAATGGAATATTATTCAGCTTTAAAAGAATTGAAATTCTGACATATGCCATAATATAAATTTGAGGACATTATGTTAATTGAAATGAGCCAGAACAAAAAGACAAATACTGATGATTCCACTTATATGAGGTACCTAGTGTAGTCAAAATCAGACACGGAAGGTAAAAGGGTAGGGGGAGGTAAAAGGAATGGAGTGTGGCTGCTTAATGAGTACAGTTTCTGCTTGAGATGATGAAAAATTTCTGGGAATGCTTAGTGATAACAGCTGTACAACATTGTGAATGAACTTAATGTCAGTGAATTTGATATTAAATTCACTGACATTAATAAATTTCATATTATGTATATGAAATTTCATATTATGTATATCTTACCATAATAAGAAATTAAATGGAGGAGAGAAAAAAGGAAAGTAAAGGAAGGAATGAAGGAAGGAAGGGGTAGAATAAGGGGGGCAGAGGGAAAGAGCAGAGAAAGATAGAAAGGAGAGAGAATTCCTTGGCTTGAATCCTAGTTAGGCTACATATTATATGTAAGTTTTTAGAAAGTTACTTGACCTTTCCCAGTCTCATTTTCCGCTTTTTAAAAAATCTAGTTTTTAAGTTTATTTAAATTTTGTATTAAATATGTATGTAATTTATCAGTCATCATACTAATGAACAAAATCAGTTGTTTCAAGATTTTGTGGTAACTTACAAACATAAAATGGCACAGTAAAATTAAACCTATATTTTAGTATGTTTGTAAGATTGTACACAGCTTGATATAGAGAACACATTTCATATTTTCTTTCATAACACTTAAACACTTAGTTCACTATATGTTTTGAATTTTATTTGATCCAGAGAGGTTTACTCAATTTTACTAACTGAAACAAAAACAGGTCTGGGAATAACTTAGAGAATTCAAACTATTGCAACGTTGTCTGTTTCTAGGTTTTAGTTTAATAAATGGAATCCCTTTACTTAAAAAAAAAAAGTCTTCAAGAAGATTATGATCTCCACAAAGTTATGTAAGAACTAAAATGGAAGACTCCCAAGGGTGAACAGAGAAAGAATTTGAATATTCCTATGACAAATATAGTACTGTGGTACTGTGCCTGTCATTGAAAATATACGGAAACAAAAATATGACTGTATCTTCCAAAACTCAAAAACACTGAACCAACTGGGAACCTGAAGACATGAAATAATGTTGTTAGCAGCCTCCAAAATATCAGATTCACCAAGATTAACAGGAATCTCTACAGGATGACTGTGGGGAATAACTTGCCAGTGACACTCAGAGCCAAAAATGTATTGAACATGTCAGTGTTGTCTTAAAGTTATTCTTTATTTTAATTCAGGCACAAATGCCAAATTCTTATTGACAAAAACCCATTTGTAATATTTGCAACTTATTCCTGGAACAATTTAGCTTTTTATTGCCACTGTTTACATGAAATGTACTATGATAAAAATGGCTTTCATAAAAGTTGCAAACTTCCAACCACCTGCTGTGTGCTGACAGCAGTAGCAGTAATTCTGCTCCTACAAAATAATATTCAATTGCAATATCTACTGTCAGATCCACAAATTGTTTTCTTAGGTTATGTGGTTTTGTTGGAATAAGACCATACTTACTAATTCTCCTTTGCCATCTCTCAGTCTTCCCAGCATAATTCTCCTTGATTGATTCCACTGAGATATGGGGCAAGCAGAAATGAGATCCTGTTTGGAAACCTCATTTTCCTGCAGTTCACATGGGGAGCAGCAACTGGAAATTGTAAGGCTTGGAGAATCTGCAGATGGAAGTAGGCCCAATGATAGAAAGTTCACTGTAATATGGAAATGCCCTCCTGCCAGTTCAGCTGTTTCTGTGCCATTTTGCAGGCAATGTTTCATTACAAAACTTGGAGTTGATGGACTGCGATGTCAGAAAGAAAGGGCTTAAGAAGCCCCCAAATTAATTTTGTGGGAGGAAGTACTTGTATGGATAACAAATATTTTCTCCATATACCAAGGCATCTTATTATTTAGAGGAAATGAAGAGGAAAAAGAAAGGGAGGGGTAGATTATCTTCAGTGAAGCTTCTAAAGCACAAATCCTCCATTGGTGATCATGGAGCAGCAGTTAAAGTGGCATATGTTCAAAGGGGTCCTGAAGCCAACAAAAATGGTTTAAGCAATCCAAGAATATGTGCCTAGATGCATATGGGGAGACCACTGGGAATGGTACTTTCCCCATTTAAAGGATGCAATTGCTTCTCAGCTCCTGCCCATCATTGCCAAATTAGTATGAGCCCACATTCCAGGTGCTCAGATATTTTTTCTTCTTTTATAAAAAGTCAGGAATTTTTAATTTTATGTAAAGTATTCCAAAATTCCAAGCCAAAATCAAGGCAGCCTGGGTGCTATAGCCAGAGAGTAGAGTCTTCATGGGCACAGAATAGAGAAGAGTAAAGAATATATTAGCGGCTTCCATCTCTTGGTTATTGTAAATAGTGCTGCAATGAACATTGTGGTACATGACTCTTTTTGAATTATGGTTTCTTCAGGGTATATGCCCAGTAGTGGGATTGCTGGGTCATATGGTAGTTCTATTTTTAGTTTTTTGAGGAACCTCCATACTGTTCTCCATAGTGGCTGTATCAATTTACATTCCCACCAACAGTGCAAGAGGGTTCCCTTTTCTCTACACCCTCTCCAGCATTTATTGTTTGTAGGTTTTTTGATGATGACCATTCTGACTGGTGTGAGGTGACACCTCATTGTAGTTTTGATCTGCATTTCTCTAAGGATTAGTAATGTTGAACATCCTTTCATGTGTTTGTTGGCAATCTGTATATTTTCTTTGGAGAAATGTCTATTTAGGTTTTCTGCCCATTTTTGGATTGGTTTGTTTATTTTTTTGAGCTGCATGAGCTGCTTTTATATTTTGGAGATTAATCCTTTGTCAGTTGTTTTTTTTTTTTTTAAAGAGTTAGAAATTGATATACACATAGAACGGATTAACTAGAGAACTATGAATAGATCATTTAGATCTCATTTTTCCTAATCACTTTTCCTGGAATGTTAGTGAAGGAGTCTTTTTTATTTTGTTTTAAATATATTTTTATTTATTTATGTATTTATTTTTGGCTGCGTTGGGTCTTCGTTTCTGTGCGAGGGCTTTCTCCAGTTGCGGCGAGCGGGGGCCACTCTTCATCGCGTTGCGTGGGCCTCTCACTATCGCGGCCTCTCTTGTTGCAGAGCACAGGCTCCAGACGCGCAGGCTCAGTAGTTGTGGCTCACGGGCCCAGTTGCTCCGCAGCATGTGGGATCTTCCCAGACTAGGGCTCGAACCCGTGTCCCCTGCATTGGTAGGCAGACTCTCAACCACTGCACCACCAGGGAAGTCCTGTCAGTTGCTTTGTTTGCAAATATTTTCTCCCATTCTGAAGGTTGTCCATCAACAGATGGATAGATAAAGATGTGGCACATATATATAATGGAATATTACTCAGCCATAAAAAGAAATGAAATTGAGTTATCTGTAGAGAGGTGGATGGATCTAGAGTCTGTCATACAGAGTGAAGTAAGTCGGAAAGAGAAAAACAAATACTGTATGCTAATGCATATATATGGAATCTAAAACCAAAAAAAAAGGTCCAGAAGAGCATAAGGTCAGGACAGGAATAAAGATGCAGGCATAGAGAATGGACTTGAGGAGACAGGGAGGGGGAAGGGTAAGCTGGGACAAAGTGAGAGAGTGGCATGGACATATATACACTACCAAATGTAAAATAGATAGCTAGTGGGAAGCAGCCACATAGCACAGGGAGATCAGCTCAGTGCTTTGTGACCACCTAGAGGAGTGGGATACGGAGGGTGGTAGGGAGACGTAAGAGGGAGGGGATATGGGGATATATGTATACATATAGCCGATTCACTTTGTTATACAGCAGCAACTAACATAATAATGTAAAGCAATTATACTCCAATAAAGATGTTAAAAAAAAAGAATATACTTGCTGGATTGGAGGGTGTGTGTATGGGGGGGGGAGGTGACAGGAAACAAATAATGAGGAAAACACATACTAATTTCTCATTCCTTTAAATGGTAAGGTGTACTTTCCATCTCCACCTTCCTGGAGGAAAAAAGGAAGCCATTTATAAAGAAATTCAGCCAATATTTGAGGAAGTAGATATTATAAACCCAGTGAACAACATATCTTAAGGCATAGGTATTTAATGATCATAATAAGTTCCATAAAGTATAAATATTTCAATATGGCTTGAGAATAGAAGGAACTTATAAAAGAATTCAAATAGAAGGAAAGACCAGGTCATGATTAGGAGTCTGGGTTCCATCCTGAAGGGGATTCATAGCAATAAAGTTATGTTTTAGAAAAGAGCTAAATTTGCACACTATATGTACAAAATATCCCAAGGTGAGCATGCTAATGCAGATAGACTCGTTTAGATCTGAAAGACAAAACACCTTCAGTACCCTTCAAGAATACACAAATTAGTCTAGGGCCCCAGCCTCGTGTCTGTGATTCCTATAGGAAATAGGACAAATAGCATGCTGATGTCAACAGAATCTGTTCACTCAAAGTGTCCTGATCTTTGTCATCTCAATATGTCCTAATTCTGAGTGAGTCCTGTGATGTGCAACCAAATCCTAGTCCTTTTCAAGATGACTTTACACACACACACACACACACACACACACACACATAGAGCACAGAGTGCATTATTCAAAGTATGACAGTGTGTTTGTGTGGTAAAATAATAAAATGTATAAGTAAGCGACATGTGCTGTTGGTATAGTAGGACAAAAAAAGAGATGTAGCTTGGCATGGCTTGAGAAGTCTTTTCAGAGGAAGTCAGAAGTGAAGCAGAGCTTAAAGAATAAGAAAAAAAAATAATTAAATGAGAGAGAAATAATTTTCAGACAAAGAAAAATTCATGAAGAAAGATTTGGAGTGAGGGTTGAGTAGGCAGAGGGAGGAGGTGTGTAAGGTTCTTAGGAGAGTGACTAGAGCATTGAAAGTGTTCAAAAAATATTAGTCATAGAGTCAAAATCAAGTATGTTGAGGTTTTGGGGTAATAAAGTGTGCTGGGACATCCTGAATAGCGCAACATGAGGAGATTGATAAAATGCAGATCTGGGCCCTCCAACCTAAACCTGCATCTCTTGGGGTGAAGTCTAGGGATTTGAATTTTTTAAAAGATATACATAATTATAGTATATCTGCTGAAGTTTAATAATTAATCTATTATGAAAAGCCTGGAACCAATTAGTGATAAAAGACTAATGTATGAAAATAAATCAGCTTGTTTCTATAAATAAGAAGTTGATGGTAGCAGAGTAATCAAATGAAATAATGTGGTTTTAGTATTAGGTAAACCAAGGCAATTGGATTAATTTTTATATTTTGGTTCCCTCATAAGATAAAATAAAACAGATAAAATTATTGTTTAAATTGTATTAAAGAATATAATAATATTTGCCTGTAACTTCTGAATGAAGGTGAAATGAGATGTGTCTCTTTCATATAAGTGGGTATTAAATAGGGGTTCATTATTATTTGGGAATATTTTGTGTGAAATAAATGATAAACAATATTTAGGAAAAATTAATATTAATATTTTAATATCTAGGGAAAATGTTAAACGATTAGACTATTTAATGGGCTACTCTTTTCTTTTCTTTTTGCCACACCACGTGGCTTGTGGGATTTTAGTTCCCTGACCAGGGTTGGAACCCAGGCCCCAGCAGTGAGAGCGCTGAGTCCTAACCACTGAACTGCCAGGGAAGCCCTAATGGGCTACTCTTTTAAAGTTACACCCCCTCCATACCATCTTGCTATTTAGAAATTAGACAATAGTTGAGTTAGAGCCTAAAATCAAAAAATTTCTCAACTTTTAAAGTGGAAAGGATGAGTTTCCATTCTTTTTCAGCAAAATTTAATGTTGGGAGTATTTGAAGTACTATTATTTCCATAAAGTATGGGGTCATTTTAGGATATAAATCATATTTTACCCAGAAAAGCTCAGATCAACTTTAAACCTAGAGTGCCAGTTTTCTTTGTTAGATTTAATTCTAAAGATAAAAATGAATATGTGAAGGCTCTGAATATTAAGCAATATAAAAAAAAAGTCCTATTAAATTTTCATCCCTATCCCATTGTCTGTTAGAAAATTCTCTATCCTGGACTACACCATCTCTATTAAGTGTTTATATATTTTCTATTTCCTTCTGCACTTCCCCAGGCTTCAGCTTTATAAGGCCAAAAGAAATGTTCAATTCTGTTTAAAAATAATGAGAATCAAGGTTGACAAAGTAAGATCTGACTGGTTTTAAAGATTGAAGTCAGTAAAAATTCTAGTTACTTTGAGCACATTTTAGTGACAGATTAGCCAAAAATCATTAGCCAGTTAACTTGTCTATTGATTGAATAGAATGCTATTAATTCTTATTAATAGAGAAATAAACCAGCTTTTTTTTTTTTAAATAAAGTTTGGACAAAGGGAGTAAATGTGGCAATATTGTAAGTTTTCCTAATTTCCACTTAGAATGTACTAGACCAATGAAGGGGATTGATTGTATTTCAAGTGCCATGAACATTATCTAGTTCTCATAATTTCCTGAGTACTGTAAGCCATAGACTCCAGAGGAAATTTAAGAAACTTCAAATTTTCACAGAAATCCAGGAAGATTAATTCAAGTCAGGTAGCCTGGTCAGCACCTTGTACATGACCAGGAAATAAGAATGCATTCAGGGGCTTCCCTGGTGGCGCAGTGGTTGAGAATCTACCTGCCAATGCAGGGACACGGGTTCGAGCCCTGGTCTGGGAAGATCCCACATGCCGCGGAGCAACTAAGCCCGTGAGCCACAACTACTGAGCCTGAGCTCTGGAGCCTGTGCTCCGCAATGGGAGAGACCATGACAGTGAGAGGCCCGCACACCACGATGAAGAGTGGCCCCAGCCCTCCACAACTGGAGAAAGCCCTCTCACAGAAACGAAGACCCAACACAGCCAAAAATAAATAAATAAATTTAAAAAAAAAAAAAGAATACATTCAATTGATATGACTCTATGAACTCCACTGGGAGAAGAGAGATTTCACCTGAAGGGGGGAGGGGGGCATGTATTGCTTGCAATGAAATGTTGAGTTTTTCTATATCATGGCTTTTTATAGTCTTTTGGGTCCACAAAAAGACTAAAAGTCATGATTATTAATAACAAAATAATTATAATAACCTGGTTCAGTATTACATGTAAACATTTCGTTGGATTATTTAAAACTTACAACAAATTATATCACTGATTACTATGTTTTAAGGGAAAAGTAAAATATTAATAGCCAGCATGCAATGGGTTAATGGCACGGATGGAAGAAAACAGTAGAGAAGATTCAGAATGTGTCTTTGACCTTTGTGACTCCTCTGGATCCCCAAACCATATTTGACAAGTTTTGTTACACAGCAAACATCAGTTTGCTTATTTTTAAAAATACTGCAATGGCTACTTCAAGATGTTACATCAAGATTAATAAAATAAAGTACCTAGCAGAACACCTGATTCATAGTATATGATGAATAATTTAATTTCCAGTTCTATTCCTTTCTCTTCTGAGGAAAGTTATGTCATTCTCTCTTGCTGCATTTTAATTTGCCTTGTACTTCTCAGGGCATTAACATTGTCAAAATTTTATTCAGCACAGATTGGAGCCCAGTCCTTGGCTCAGCCACATAGCTAGTTAATACCAGACATGTTATATAACCTGAGACTCTTGTTTTGTCAGCAAAACAGCAGTAATGAAAGAACATAAATAAAAGCAGAATTAGCAGGATCTTAGTAATTCTTTATACCCAACCTCATCTTGCAACCTTCCACTGTTACCATCTGTCACATCTGTGAGTAGCCCCATATACAAAGGAATTGAGTATTAACTAATAAATAAGATAATTAGTTTTCTTTTTATATGTTAGCTACTAATTCATTTTTTCAGATGCTATGTTATTATTTCTTTGCTAAAATGTAAAGGTTACAGGCTGATCATTCAAATGGTAAGAATTTCAGACTCCATCTGGGGTGCTGCAAAGGGTAAAAGAGGGTTTATTAGGAAGCACACTATGTGATTGGTGATTAGTTGATGTTGCCTCCTGGTGAATTTGAGCTTTGGAGTAGAAATATCACTGGACGGAAAGTGGGATGGCTGTGTAAGAATTGATCTTCAGGGAAAGATAGTGAAAAGCAAAGACTCCTTTTCAGTGCTTTCTGGTTCCTAGAGAACTTAGGAATGGTAAGTGCCTGGGTTTCCATTAAGGAACTGAAGAAAGAGGCAGGGAAGACAGCCACAATTTGACCATCTTCTCAAGAAAAAAAAACCCAAAACATTGTTCATCCTTTGCAAATCATTTGATATGATTGAAAGAGCAAGTTCTTGAGCATCACAGAGAATGTGCTTGAAACCATGCTTCACTATTGTGTGGCCTTGGTGAACGTACTCTTCCTGTGTAAGCCTCCTCATTTAGGAAGACTCAATCTTGGATGTGTGTGGAAGGGGGAGGGGGAGGGGATGGTGTCAGCAATATGGCAGAATAGAAAGCCAATATTCACATTTTTGAAAATTTGATTAAAATGTGTCCTAGTGTATACTTTTTAAAATTCATTTTATTTGGAATCAACTGGGTTTTTAAAGTCTGGATATCCATTTTCTTCACCAGATTTGGAAAAAAAAATTGGCCATTATTTATATAAAAGCCTTCTATCCCTTTCTCTGTCTCTTCTTCTGAGACTCTCAGAATGCATATATTGGTGCTTTTAATGGTATCCCATAAATACCTTATGGTTTCCTCACTCTTCTTCATTGGACACATGTTCTACTCTTCTCTTTCCACTGAGGGAAAGTCTGACAAGTTATATTGGCCTTTGTAATATGTACCCGAGGTCCCGTGGAGCAATAACATTCTGCCCAGACCTATTTTATTCTCAGCAACTCCCCAGGTCTCTAGTTGTCCCTACCAGGGCTCTTAACAAAATGGAAGTAGCAAAAGTTTTCCTTTTAATTATTAGGAAGGCTCAGCCCGAATATAATGATACACCCTACACAATGCCTGAGACATGTTAAATACTCATAGATTTTGGACTGTCTCACCTAACTTTTCTTTATTTACATATGACAAGAAAGGGGGCTGAACCTAATTTGTTTTTACTTTGTATTTATTTATTTATTTTATTGAGGTATAGTTGATTTACAATATAGTGTTAGTTTCAGTTTACAACATAGTAAATTCATTTTTTTAATGAATTCATAGTGGTTCATTAAAAAAAATTAAATGAATTCAAAGTGGTCCATTTTTCTTTAATTATTTTGGCAGATTATATTCCATTATAGGTTATTAAAAGGTATTAAGTTAGTATGTATAATTACCTACATTATATAGTAAATCCTTGTTACTTATCTATTTTATGTGTAGATTTTTTTATATATATATAATATATATATAATATATATATATATATTTTATGTCTTATATATTTTATGTCTGTATCTATCAGTCTCATATTCCTAATTTGTCTCTGCCCTGCCATCCCTTTGGTAACCATAAGTTCATTTTCTATGTTTGTGATTCTGTTTCTTTTTTGGTATATATATATATATATATATATATATATATATATTTTTTTTTTTTTTTTTTGGATTCCACATATAAGTGATATCATATAGGGTTTGTTTTTCTCTGACTGACTTATTTCACCAAACACAATATTCTGTAGTTTTATCCATGTTGCTGCAAATGGCAATATCCTATTCTTTTTTATGGCTAAGTAATATTCCACTGTATATACATATATCACATCTTCTTAAGTCAATCATCTGGTGATGGGCACTTGGGTTACTTTTATATCTTGGCTCTCATAACTAGTGCTGCTATGAACATTGGGGTGCATGTATCTTTTCAAGTCAGAGTTTTGGGTTTTTTCTGGATTTTAACTAGGAGTGGAATTGCTGGATCATATAGTAATTCAGTTTTTAATTTGAAGAACCTCCATACTGTTTCCCATAGAGGCTGCACTGATTAACATTCCCACAAACAATGTAGGAGGGTTCCCTTTTCTCCAAGTCCTCTCCAGCATTTATTATTTGTAGACTTTTTGATGATAGCTATTCTGATCGGTGTGAGGTGATACCTCATTTTGGTTTTGATTTGTATTTCTCTTATTAGAGACGTTGAACATCTTTTCATGTGCCTGTTAACCACCTATATGTCTTCTTTGGAAAAATGTCTATTTAGATCTTCTGGTCATTTTTTGAGTGGGCTGTTTGTTTTTTTGAGGTTGAGATGTATGAACTGTTTATATATTTTGGATATTAACCCCTTGTCGGTTGCATCACATTGCAAATATTTTCTCCCATTCCATGGGTTTTCTTTTTGTTTTGTTGATGGTTTTCTTTATATTTGAAGCATCTGGAACAATCTCTAGTACTCATAAAAGATCTCTTAACTAAAATTTGTAAAAATTCTCATTTATTAAAATCAACACTCTCAGATATGGGTTAATTTTGGCCATGATTGTGAAAGAAAATGGAATCAACTTTGCAAATTCATTTCCTTTGTTGACTTGTCTGTTTGAATGCTCTACAAACAATATATCATTTAGTCCTTACAACAAACAGATGTGGTCGATATTAAAGTTTTTGTTTTTCTTATGAATGCTCAGAAAATTTTTGATAATTCCTTAATTTCACTTAAAATTTGCATACTATATACTTCAATATCTTAGAATTTTTGATCAATATAGCAGTAAAAACTTAGTTCTAATATTTGTGAAATAATTTGAAATAAAATTTTTATTCATAGTGAGTGCTCCTCTCTTGATTTTTTTGCCTCTTCATATTCTCAAGTTCATTCAGTGAACTCCTCTTGAGCTTTTTCCTCTAAATACTTTACAAACTCATTCCCTTTTCTCCCATTTTATTATCAGTAAGCTGATTCAGACTCTGTCATCTTTCTCTCACACTTCTTGTGTAGCCCTCAAATCTTGACCCCTTTACAGACAGTCTCACTCTCTCTAATTCATCTTCAATACTTTTCCCAGTGTGTCTTACATAATAAAAATCATGAATAAAACTGCTAAATGATCCTCTTCCTTTGGAAATAAGTACTCTTATCTTTAGAAATCACCTCTTCTGGATTAGACTATGAACTGTTTGAGAAGGGATTTTTTTTTAATTGAGGATATGGTATTGAAGGCTATATTTGGGTTTGGAAACAGATAAAATATATTTGTACCTGAATTCAAATACTCAACCCCACACTAGCTGTGTGATCGTGAACAAATTGCAAAATTTTACTGTCCTCACTCCCCTGCCCATTATAAATAGAGACAATAATAGAATCTACCTGTCCAAAGTTTAACTATGCTACTCCATTTTATTGTTGACTTGGCATTCATATTGCTTGGCTAAGCGGTCTGCTGGGGCCTTAAAATTACATAGTCCTTCATATAAGTGCATGATCTAGATAGCAGCTCACAGAGATACAAGTAAAGGTAAGTTCCCAATGTGACTTCGCTACAGCCTTTGGGATAAAAAGTCTTCCCTACCTTCCAGGGCCCTCCCTTCTGTGCTTGTTAGATAGAACCCCCATGGAGCTTATCATAACCTGCACTTTTTGGTTTGAATTGACCAATCCAACCTTAGACTGAGAATTCCATGGCACTCCACCCATAGAGCTTAATAAAGACATGTGCCCTGGGCCCTGCCACTGTCTCTGACTGCACCTTTGCTTTGACCTCCCTGTGTGGTCCCTCAAGGCATGCCATGTACTTTCTCCAGAACCAGTGAGAGTAAATTCTCTATTTCATTTCCTTATGGTCTTTTGTTGAACCAAAACACACCATCTGACACCCTGGGGCTCTACTTAACTTAAATGTTAATTTAACAAAGAACACAGCACTACCTAATAAAAGTTTTGTAATAATTAAGATGATTCACATATCACCATAGAAGATTGTCTGACACACCAAAAATTTAAATAGGTATTAGCTGTAATTCTGGCTATTAGAATAGTGAGTCACAATATGGTAATGAGTGGCACAGCTTTGGGATACAACAAGTATTAGAAATAACAAATATAGATATAGTAGCCTTCATAATTGAAAAAATAATAATCATGTCTACTTCTTCAAAGTACTCGAGTATCGAAACATATCATTGTTTTATGATCTTAGAGAAGTTGTCCCCATTTACCCTCTCTTTTCCGATTCTTTTATGTGCACCTTTATTCTATGGAAATAAGCTCAAGTGGTTGGCTCAGAATTAGGATAAGAAATTGAATCTTGGGGCATTGCATTACTACATACTCTTCAAGAGTGTTATTCACTAAGTTCAAGCTTTACAAAGAATTATCTCTTAAGTGATTAGATATATGCTTACTAAACTTAAGGAAGCATATTAAAAAAAAAAGTTCTCCAGGAAAAACAAGAAATAATAGAAACAAAAACAAGAAGGTTAAGAATTGAAGAATACTGGTGTAGATAGTGGAAATACACTGCAGTAAGAGAGAGCCACATAAATCATCAAAATTTCATGCTGACTTCTGTTAAGTCTCCAAACTATGATAATTATTAGGCTTCTTAAAATATCATGCCATTCTCATTGTGTGATTGTTTTTGTTCCTGTTCCATAACTATTATCTCTCTACTCTTTGGCAAGTAATTCAAACCTTTGAGGTTTGACTTTGTAATCATACTCTCTAGAACTTCATTAGATTCAGTTTTGTGCCTGTCTTAAAAATGGTACTTTTTAAAAGTGTTGCCTCCCATCTACTGAAGATCAAATGCAGCAAAACCCTCTGACCTTTGAAAATGTGGGTGTAATAGTCAGATTGAAGGACAGAAATCAAACAGGAGATGGATGAAATAAAATCTGTTTTATGACAAGCATTGATCTTTTCTGTAGCTGCAAATTCCCAGGAAAGTTTTCCTTGATTTCCAAGGTCATTAAGCAACAGAATAGAGAGAAAGTCAAACTAACTCTATCTGCCATTCTGAGTGAAGATTTTCCATTAGTCTGGCAGCTCAACTACATAACAGGTGTGTGACTTTGGGAGAACTTCTCTTTCCTCTTTAGGAAGAGTGTGACTGTTCAGTTTGATAATTTTTTTCAAAGGGATTTCTATCTATAGGATTACATTTTAAGAGCTGGTCTATGACAAGGGTTCCAGGAGTGATTAACAACCTTTTAGATACCATGTCCTTATTGGAGAAGAGGAAAAGAGGGCATGTAGTAGGCAGAAGGAGGCAGATCGATAAGCATGAATAGATTGGTCTATGTCTCCTACTCCTCCCTCCAATCTTATAAGTTGGTTTTATGGCTTGTGAATGCTGCTTTTTCAAAGCATTTGTAACATTTATAACTATGTGAGCAGAAACATGTGAAGGATGTTCTTGAGAGATTCAGAATTATTGTCATAAACAAGAAAGTGTTAAATGACTCCCTCCTGTGCCAAACTCCTCTCTCCTGGGTACAAGTCTTCATGGGGCAGGCCATGACTCAGAGTATGTGGAAAGGATTGTGGAGATCTGGGTCACTAGTATATGTTGAGGGGAGTGTGTGCTAGGTAGTTCTGAGGTCAAATTAACATAGATGATAGTAGGGAAAGGGAAACAGATGTGGGCTTCATTGCCTAGGAGCAGAACCAGATGGGTTTTGGAAACCTCAAAAAAGATGAAATCCAAGGACTATATGTAAGATTGGGATCTCAACTATTAGCTCTTAGCTGTATAATTGCTTTAGTGGGTAAAGCAGTTGGATGGATACAAACTATAATTTTATTGATATAAAGTTATCTGGTAATTAACTATAAAATATCTCTTCACCTGCGTAAAAAGCATTGTCTGAGAGGCATCCTACTTCCCAGCAGATCCTCATTTAAAATGCAAATGCTTTAGCTTATCCCATCCTTTTTTTCCATTTCTCTTTATGAGATCAAAACACAGAATAACTATTATTATGGAAACACCACCAGACTTGGGGACAACAAAGAGATCTACTAGGTACTAGCTATTTGACATTGAGCAAGTTAATTCACCTCTATTAATTTATGTAATAATGGGTGTCTTTTTCACAATAATATATATTAAAAGCTACTATTATGTTTACTATTACAGAATTGGTATATTCAACATATTAGGTGAAACTTTGAAAGGAAGCAGATATGATTATACTGGACAAGGCATTAGTTGGGTGAGAAAGAGGGTGTATTACTCTAGCCAAGAGTTAGAGAAGACAAGATGGCCAGAGAAAGACCAGGAATGTGCCAGGAGGGAGCAGCAAAGGTGGTCTTGAAACCAAGCAGGACGTTGTGAGGCTCCTGGGCATGAAAGACTTTCTGTGTCCCCCACTTCTTGTTTGTAGGAAATAGGTTTCAGCTTCTATGATTTTCCCTGAGTTCTAAAGGGCAGGTTCCAACAGTTGCTAATCAGGGAAGGAAGGGGATGCAGAGACAAGGGGGGAGCTGTCAAATGGTGGTGCAGCCTTGGTGCAGGGTCCTGGTTCCCCCTCAAGGGATACACATAACAATATCTTTGAGCTCTTCTGCAAAACATAAACCCCCACCTAATAGAAGTTAACTAGTTGATAACACATTCTTCATTCCAGAGAAGGTCACAGTTTGATAACCTTGAGAACCACAAAGCTCATCAGGAGACCACCTGAGGCCAGATTAAAGAAGTGCAGGCCCTGCACACACCCTGATCCTGATCAGCAACCCGGCCCTTGAACCACTGCTATAAAACTCCTCACTAAGTCCCCCTCGGTTAGGACACACAGTTTTTGAGGGCATGAGCCTGCTGTATCCCCCTCTGCCTGGCAAAGCAATAAAGCTATTCTTTTCTACTTCACCCAAAACGCTGACTCCAAGATTCAATTCAGCACTGGTGCACAGAGGCAAAATTTTCAGCATCAGTCTTACAATGAATACATTGCAACTTCCAAACTCATGGGCATTCTGTCACATATTTCTTTCAGTTTGACCTTGGACCACAACTGTCTCGTAGAGTGACACTGAAGAATTGAGTTTGCCATATTTTGGTTAATATGCAGCTCTAGTCTTTGACATTATGGTAAGAAGTTTCCTGTATGATAGACTAATAGATTTACTTGAGAAAAACTGGAATCCAGTTTCTATCTCTGCATTGACCTCCAGGATGTCCATTAGCAGTTAAGCTGTATATTGTTTTGGAGAGTTGGCAATAAATTAGGAGATAAGAGTAAGGTACTATAGTTAAAAGAGAAAATAGTGAGTGAGCAATAGAGTAATTTCATTCTGTGGTTCACTCCTCCATATATCCTTCAAACACTAATTAACAAAAGCCATAGATTTACCTTGCTTGATGGAACAGTTCAATTAAAGTTAAGCTATAGTTTAAGACTAATGAGTGGTTTAAGACTGGAGATTTTGTGACAGGACATCATTTTAATATTCAAGGGAGATGAAATAAAGTGCAACAAATTCTCTGTCATAATGGGCTTATTTATAATAAATCCTTAGGAAACCTCATTTCAGTTTACCTGCACTCTTAATGAATAGTGAGCAAGTATATTTTTCTAAAGGATAGTATTGGAGTCACTCAATTTCTTCCAATGATATTTGGCACCTCACACTCTCTGAACTTAGAATGTTCACTAGAAATCTCTAGTGATAATAATCATTCAATACTCATGTAAAAATGTCTAGTATTTAGCAGTTCTCTTTCTTTCATTCTGGATCCAGGTAATAAGGACTCTCCCTCAAGAGTTAGTGATAGTGAGGAAAGCAGGAAGTCATAAAGAATTAATAGTGAGGAAAATTCTTGCTGTTGTTTAATATTGTATATGCATAGAAGAGAAAAGCCATGGAGTAAGAAACACCTGTGTTGGAGTTTGGAAGATGAAGTATAAACAGAATTTTATGAACATTATGGAGAGCAGGGAATAGGAGGGCAGGAGACAGAAGTAGGAAGGAAAATTTCAGCAAATGTGAAGGTGAATTAGAAAAGACAACACAGAACATGACAGCAGACTCAATTAACCCTTGTTCATAAAGAATTATTCACTGCTTCACTTTTTGATAATTTTACTGATACTTTGTAAGATGTATGTAAGGCATTTATAAATCATCTTTATTTGTTAGGTTATGTGATGTATAACAGTGCATCATCACATGATATCATGAAAATAAATTTGATTTATCAAATCCTTGAAAATTGAATAACTATTGAATAGCTCCAATAATTGGCATCATATACAAAATCATTAAAATTTTATGTTATTGGAAAAGCTTCATGAAATAAAGGTTCAGAAAACTAAGGTCTAGTCATACGTTAAAAAGCTGGTAAATGTGATGACAGTAATTCACTTTTCTAGTAGGATCACTGTGTAGAGAGAGAGAAAATAGAAAGAAGGAAATAATGCTTGTTTGGGTAGGTATAAAGCAAAGTGGTTTCAGAAAAGCACCCATATTGCTCTGGCCTTCATTCTTATAAGCAGGGAGTAACTGCTACACCTTAGGAAACTTCTAGGTAGAAATTAATAAAGCTGATTTATCTTTGGGTCCATAAATCTCAGTAGACATGGCATTGAGCCTGTTTAGTCAGGAGGTATGCTCACCCATCCCATCTGTGCTTTGGATATATTTCCAGTCCTTAATGCACTTTGATTATCTTATATCAATATAAATTTCTTATGAAATATAGCTTCTATGAAAACTATTTTGATTTGTTTATAATTTTAAATAGTTATCATTTCATGGGCTCTGATCTAGGCACACAGAACTGTAAAATGGCCAACCTAATCAACTATTTAGTTACTGAAAATATACATATTAAGGAAAAGAAAGAAGATTTGGGGGAAGCCATTATATGACTTTTAGGTGTCTATATTTGGAAGACCTCAGAAAAGGAAGGTTTCTTCATTTGCTCCCACTATATCCCACCCTTTCTCCTCCACTATGTCAATACCTTTTATGACAAGGATAATGCCAAATATTCTTAATGTATTAAAATGAAAGTATTTAAAATAATGTCAAATAAAATCTTCTTTAAAACCTTGATCTAATGAACGGTCCATTTTATCCTTCAGAGAGGTTCTATAACTCTTTGTAGATAGCAGACAGTGATACTCTCTTTTCTTCAGTAACCAGTGAAGGCTAATGGTTGCATTTAAACTAGGATTTAGATTCACTCAGCCCTGACATTGTGCTGAAGGATATTTAACTGGTCTTTGCGGGTCATAAAATAATTACTAGTGAGAGACCGTACAACAGAGCTACCTGCATGAGGCTCAGAAGGCAAAAGAAATGCTTTGTTATAGACCCTCAGTTATGTTAATTAAAGACTAACATATTCTTTAAACTTCTTGAGGTAATAACTTCTTACTATTTTGGATCCTGGTGATGGTTTTGTTTTAATGCCTGAATACTGAAAAATTTTGTGGCATTTAGAAAGTGATGTCTGTAGCTTAAATTTTAAGTGTGATTTTTGTTAAATTTAAACTTTTTTAATAAGGACTATTTCTTCTGCATTATCCTCAAAGAGATTATAGAAAATTGGTATAAATTCTTCTTTAAATATTTGGTAGATTCACCACGGAACACATCTGGGCCTGGTGTTTCTGTTTTCAATGATTAATTACAGATTTAATTTCTTTAATAGATATCAGTCTATTCAGATTGTCTATTCCTTCTTGTATAAATTAAGGGAGATTATGTCTTTCAAGTAATTGGTCCATTTCATCGTAGGTAATCTAATTTATGAGCATAGAATTGTTCATAGTATTCCTTTACTACTGTTTTAATTTACATGGGAACTGTAGTGATGTCATATTTCATTTCTGATATTAGTAATTTGTTTTCTCTCTCTCTCTCCCTCTCTCCTTAGTATGGCTAGAAGCTTATTGATTTCATTGATCTCTGCAAAGAAACAGTTTTTGGTTTTGTTGATTTTCTCTACTGATTTCCTGTTTTATTTTCATTTATTTCTTCTTTCATTTTTATTACTTACTTTCTTCCACTTTACTTTGGATTTAATTTTTCTTTTTTTTTTTTTTTGGTCAAAGATAGAAGTTTTGATGACTGATTTTAGATCTTTCTTCTTTTGTAATATATGCATTCAAAGCTATAAATTTCCCTTTAAGCACTGTTTTCACTGTATCTCACAAATTTTAATAAATGTGTTTTCATTTTAATTTAGTCCAAAGCATTTTACAATTTTTCTTTAGATGTCTTAATTGATCCATATGTTATTTAGAATTTTGCTGTTTAGTCTTTATGTATTATAAGATTTTCTAGTTATCTTTTTGTTATTGATTTCTAGTTTAATATTATGTTGGTCTGAAAGCAGATGTTGTATGATTTTCCCTTGCCAAAAGCCTGAAGAAAATTTTCTACAATATTTATTGTGGGAACCTGGTTGAGCTCTTGTTGGTAAATCTCACAGAATTGCAGGGGACCCTCCATGATTGGGTCCCTCTGGAGTTTTTAACTCATAGTCTTCCACACTGCAGCTCCAGCAATTTGTCAATTACAGTTCAGGTTTTCCTAACCTGCTGCAAGTTCCTGAAGTGGTTTCTCCTGGTGAGTCTCTGCTCCAGTAAGCTGTGATTCCCTGTATTCATCTGTCTCTCCAATCTTGGGAATAGTCTTTCCCCTATTTCCTCTCTTCCTTCATAGTTCCAGAAAGAGCTGTTGATCTTTTTGGCTGTTCAACTTTTTATTTGTTAGACTAGAGCAGTGTCTTCCAAGCTCCTTTCATGTGGAACCAGAAAGTGGTCGTTTCCTCCTGTCATTTCTTTATCCTTTCTTCGTCTTCTATTTTTTGAAGCCTAGTGTGTATGTGTGTGTGTGTGTGTGTGTGTGTGTGTGTGTGTGTGTGTATGTGTTGTGAACAATTGCTAGATCATTTTTCACCGACTCGCATTCTTTTTTTCTTTACCTACTTTCCATTGGACATACAAACTTCTCTTTTGTTGGTTAATATTATAATTCTATTTTCATTCTACTAATTAATCCTACTTATGTCCACTTTTCTCTGTCAAATTCTAAATGTAGCAATAGGTGTGTCTTCCTCTTAAGAGGAAATGTATGTTAGCATTTGTCACCTCCCTTATTTCACACCTTGTGGGTATCATCTAGAGTTTTAGTTTAAGATTGTTATAAACCTATTCTTTTATTGTTTTTGCCATTTTGCAAACAGTGTGCTTTCTTAAATTCTTTACTTACTATTTATTTTGACATATCCTTCTGAACTTTTTTTCTAATGAGTGGAGCTATTCTTCCAGGCCATTTTTCAGGATATAAAATTGTGCTTTATGATTCTGAGTCCTTATATTATGGTTTATTTTTGCACTCAAAAATATTTTTGAGGGCTTCCCTGGTGGCGCAGTGATTGAGAGTCTGCCTGCCGATGCAGGGGACACGGGTTCGTGCCCCGGTACGGGAAGATCCCACATGCCGCGGAGGGGCTGGGCCCGTGAGCCATGGCCGCTGAGCCTGCGCGTCCGGAGCCTGTGCTCCGCAATGGGAGAGGCCACAACAGTTAGAGGCCCACGTACCGCAAAAAAAAAAAAAAAAAAAAAATTTTGAAGTGTTATTTCTTTAAAAATAAAAAAAAAATGTTTATTTGTGTGTATAATAGTGGTTTTATTGAGGAGTCTTTTTATCATCTTATCCATTTTTAAGTTTACAGTAAAATAGTGTTAACTGTATGCATATTACTTTTAGGGAGGCTTATTCCAATTTTATTCTTATTCCAATGTAGAATGTTTGTGGTTTTTTTGAATACTCTCTTTTTCATGGTTATCCTTAAATTTCATTCATGTGATATTTCCTTTTCCTATATTTATCATTTAGTACTCTGTGTGCCCAGAGATTTTTGGCTTTTCATGTCTTAAAAGTCATTTCCTTTTTAAAAAAATCCCCTTTGTTTACTTTTTTCTCTGTCCTTTGGTGATTTTATTGTAAAAATATCAATGTTTCTACCTCTATGACATAATGTTCTTTTAAATTTTCACCTCTTTCAGCCTTCCTGATGCTTCCTGGCAGACTGCTTTGGCCTCTTCCTCCAGTTCATCAATTTGACTATTTTGTCACAGATCATCTTTTGCACAATTTGAAATAATCCTTTATTTTACCATTTAAAAATTTTACCTTAATTTCTACCTTTTCTGGTTTCAATATTGATTTTTTTTTATGTTTTTACTGAGAAGGGTGAAGGAGAGTTCATTTTCCTTATGTCTTAGTTCATCTTACTTTATTAAATATTTTTTTAGTTTCATTGTCTTGAGGACAAATGCTTGGATTTATTTAAGTGAGACTCACAATGCTTGTCTTTTGTTGAAATAATTTCATTGATTTGCATTTTTGAACTCACATATGTTTTATGCATTTATGCTTTAAATTTACAATTTTTCTGCATTTGAGTATTGATTTATCTTTCCCCCCACTCCCCACTTTGTCTTACTTTCACTGGGCTGTCCATGTCTTTCTGTATTTCTCTTTCTCATCTATGTCCTCATCTGGAAGTTTGGCAGTTCTACTTTGATTTTCAGTTCAGCTAGCATTTGCCATCTTCTCTTTAACTGGTATATACAAATTGCTATTTCCTTGGTCGTATATTTACACTACATAATATTTCTCCTTCCAATCAAACAACTTAATTGCCTATATCTTTTCCTTCACCCAACAGTTATGATTTTCTGAAAATCTATATTTCTATTTTTCTCTCTACAAGATTATGGGGTTTTTTCCCTGATATATTTAGACCATATTCAATTTTCCTTTTTAATATATATTCTCTGTTCCAACAAAAATTACTAATGTCTTACAAATTCACAATTATATTATTATCTATCATTTTAAAATACTCTATATATTGTGAGATTAATTCTTTACTTCTGTTTATCTACTCCTTTTATTTATTTTACCTTGAGATCAGTCTTCTAGTTTGTTTTCATTTGGTTTTAATAGTTGAGCAATTATTTTTGCCATTTTGGGTACAAAGTTCATGTATTTTCTGTTTTGTGGAAATATGATTCTAAAATTCTAGAGTGATGTCCTGTTTGCTGTTATTTTATTCAAGCAAGCTGTATTTCTATCTGGGAGTTTGTAAAGTTTAATATGTATCTTAGTCATTCAAAAATTTCATCAGAAACCTTTATATATATAAATAAGAGAGGAGACAAATACTAACTTTTATGCATATGTATACAATCTCCTCCCAGGAGCTAGTTGCCCTCCTTCAGTGTGAAGAGAGAAGCCACAAAAGTTCTTTAAAAATGTAGTCCACTTCTGCCATTTCTTCTGTTAGAACAGCTGTTACATTATATTATGTCTCAATATCAGCTATTCAAGTCTCCCATTCATTCTCTCAGTTTTTCCATATCTGTGGGGTTTTGCCTGCATTGTAAGATTCTTCCAGTTAATCTTTTCAACTACTAATTCAGGTCTCAACAGTGCCTATTCTTTTTGTTTTAGTTCATCTCATGTTATGAGCCTTTGGAAAATAACTTCTATATCTGGACAGATTTTTTTCTGTATTTGTGTGCAAATATACTCTAAATAAATGTTGTGCCCAAGAACGTTACTTACTTTTTTGTTGCTGTTTTTGTTGAAATTCTCTTTATTCTTGTCCACATTTTTGTAAATTTGGCCCTCTTTCCTCAGTTTACTAATTCTCATTAATCTTGATTTGTGTTCTCATTATGTCAAGCTACTTGAATATCCGGAGAAATGCCAAATAAACCTTTAGTGGAAAGCACTAAAGGTTTTGGTTCTGGCTGTTCTGAGGTGAACAAGCTGCATAACTAAGACCCCACTCCCTGTCCACCCATTTACCCCTCTACGGAAAGTTGAACTCTGCTTTCAGGCCTCTCTGAGCACACACATTGGGGAGCAGTCCCCAGCACCTCCACAGTCTGTGGGAAATCTTTCCCCAGTACTATTCTACTCTACAGACCACTGATAATACCATCTCTTAATTACAGTAGCAGTTCACTTGGACTTATGATGGCTAGAGCAAGTCCTCCCATGTTTCCTCTTCTTTAATCTTTCTTAGTTATATCCATATATATATCAAATTAATTTTGTTAATACTACCAAAAATATATAAATAAAAGAAAATAAACACACTTTTTTGTTTTTGTTGTTATTGTTAAGCCATTTGAAAATTAAAAAAAATCATCCTCAGCTGGAATCACCATACTGCCATGTTTTTGTGGACGTAATTGTGATGCTGGCACACAAGCACTTAATCTGTTTGCCAAATCAGTTTTTTTTATCACCTTAATTATATTGCTTACCACATGTTGAATGCATGTATACATGTATGCATGTGGTATGTATTTATCTACCTAATAATATCTATTCATATCAGATCAATCTATATAAATCTGCAGCTTATTTTTTTAGATTGAGATATAATTGACATAAAATAGTCTATTGGTTTTAGGTGTAAAACATAATTATTTGATATATGTATATATTGCAAGGTGAATACCACAGTACGTTTAAATAACATCCATCACCACACATAGTTACAATTTTTTTCCTTGTGATGAGAACTTTCAAAAGTTAGTCTCTTACTAACTTGTAAATATAAAATATTGTTAACTATCTTCATCATGCTGTATATTACATCCTCAGGACTTATTCATCTTATAGCTGGAATTTTGTACCTTTTGATCACATTCACCCAATTTGCCAACCTCTCTTCCCCTGCTGCCCACCCCCTGCAACCTCTAATCTGTTCTCTGTAGCTATGAGTTTGGTTTTTGTTTGTTTGTTTTCTAAATTACACATGTAAGTGAGATCATGCACCACTTGTCTTTCCCTGTCTGACTTATTTCACATAGCATAATGCCCACAAGGTCCATCCATGTACTTGCAAATGGCAATATTTCTTTTTTTTAATGACTGAATTTTATATATATATATATATATATATATATATATATATATATATATATATTTTGCAGGTTTCTAATCCATTCATTCATTCATCAATAAACACTTGGGTTGCTTCCCAATCTTGGGTATTTTAAATAATGTTTCAATGAATATGAGGGTAAGCATATTTTTTGGAGATAGTGATTTTTGTTTCCTTCAGACAGATATTCAGTTATGGAATTGTTGAATATGATAGCTCTATTTTTAATTTTTTGAGAAAATTCAATACTTTTTTCCATAGTGGATGCACCAATTTATATTCCCACCAACCATTTAAGACTGTTCCCTTTTCTCCACATCCTCACCAAAACTTGTCATTTTGATAATATCCATTCTAACAAATGTGAGGTGATATCTCATTAGGTTTTTGATATGCATTTACCTGATGATTACTGATGTTGAGCATCTTTTTATGTACTTGACCATCTGTATGTTTTCTTTGTAAAAATGTCTATTCAGATTCTTTGCCAATTTTTAATCAGATTGTTTATGTGTTTTTATGTTGTTGAGTTTCATGAGTTATTTATATATTTTAGGTATTAACCCCTGATAAAACAAATGATTTGCAAATATTTTCTCCCAATTCGTAAGTTGTCTTTCCATTTCATCGATAGTTTTCTTTGCTATGCAGAGCTTTTAAAATTTGATATAGTTACATAAAAATTTTTTTTTGCTATTGTTGCCTTTGCTTTTGGTGTCAACTCCCTAAAACCATTACCAGGGCCAATATCAAGACGATTAATACTTATGTTTTCCTCTTGTTTTATTATTTCAAGTCTTACATTCAAGTCTTTAATTTATTTTGAGTTAATTTCTGTGTATGATGTAAGACTGTGGTCCATTTTCATTCTTGTGCATGTGATTATACAGATTTCCCTTTATCAACTACTGAAGAGACTGTCACTTTCCCTTGCATATTTTTGTCATAAATTGATTACCAAATATGCTTGAGTTTATTTCTAGGCTTCATATTCTGTTCCATTGATCTACATGACTGTTTTTATGCCAATACCATACTCTTTTGATTTCTATACCTTTGTAATATAGTTTGAAGTCAGGAAGTGTGGTACTTCCAACTTTGTTCTTTCTCAAGATTTCTTTGGCTATTTGGAATCTTTTGTGGTTCCATGCACATTTAAAAATTTTTGATTTTATCTTTGTGAAAAAATCCATTAGAATTTTGATAGAGATTTCATTGAATCTGTAGATTGCTTAGGGTAGTATGGACAGTTTAACAGTTTTAATCCTTCTACTCCATGAGAAAAAATGTCTTTCCATTTATTTGTGCCTTCAATTTATATAACCAAAATCTTATAGCTTTCAATGTAAAGCTCTTTCACCTCATTAGTTAATGTTATTCTTAGGTAATTTATTCTTTTTGATGCAATTATAAATGGGGTTGTTTTCTTACATTTGGGATTTTTTTTTTTCAGTATGCGGGTCTCTCACTGTTGTGGAGCACAGGCTCTGGACGCGCAGGCTCAGTGGCCATAGCTCACGGACCCAGCCGCTCCGCGGCAAGTGAGATCTTCCCAGACCGGGGCACGAACCCATGTCCCCTGCATCGGCAGGCAGTCTCTCAACCACTGCGCCACCAGGAAAGCCCACATTTGGGATTTTTGATTGAAAAAAAAATTAAATCTTTAGAGCAATCTGTATACAGTTATATATTTACAAGATTGAATCTTCAACTCTATTTAGTCACACTTTTAAAATTTTTCTCAGTAGTGTTTTAAAGTTTCCTACTTAAAGTCTAGAAGAGGGTTTTTGTTTCTGTTTGTTTTTATATATTAATCTTTAACATTTTTATACTATAGGACTACTTTATATATTTTTAAAATTTCTAACTAATGCTGGGTATAAAACATTATTTTGCATCAATTTTTAATTCAGCAACCTTATTAAAATATCTTCTTGATGCAAATAATTTTACTATAGTATCTCTTAGGTTCTCTTTCTTTGCACTTAATTATATCAACCAAAACTAGTAAAATTTTTGCTTCTTCTTTCCAATTTTCTCTCTTTTTTTGCTGCTTTTTCCTGCATTGGTGCATTGCTTAGGGACTTCTGTCCAATAATCAATAGAAGCAGTGAGAATAGCCTCCTTGTTTTCTTCCCAATAAACCAGTGAAAATTTTAATGTTTTACCAACATTAATAATGTTTGCTGTAGATAAAAGATAAAAGTTAGATACCTTTTCAGATGAAGAAAATCCACTTCTATCCAAAGTTTGCTTTCCTTTTAATGAATGTATATTAATTCTTATTGATAGTTTTGGCATATGTTAAGAAATTCTATGAGTTTCCCTCTATTGTGTTAATATTTTAAGTTATATTAATTGAATTTTAATGATAACACATTTTTCAACTTAATTTTTCATATTTGATTATATAATTTTTATTTATTTATTGCTGACTTAATTTTGTTCATATTTTCTTTATGATTTTACTTTAATCTGAGTACATGTGGCTTGTAATTTGATTTTGTTAAAATATCCTTGCTCATGTTTTGGTATCAAGGTTTTACTGGTTTTATAAAATGAGTTGGAAATATTATTTCTTCCTTAAATATTGGTGAAAAATTTACTGGTAATAACTTTTGGAACTGGAAGTATGAGGACATTTTTAAATCCTTGTTTTTTAGTAGAACTAAGACTAATCCTTTTTTCTTTTTCTTTCTATATTCATTTCATCTAAATACTTAAATTTGTCTGCACAATGTTGTTCATAATATTCTCTTATGATCATTTTAATGTTAGTGAGGAATGTCATTTATTTCTGATTTCTTATTGATTATATTTTGTCTGCTTGTTTTGTTATTCACTGAGAGGGATGCTTTCAAGTCTCTGACTATGATGGTGAGTACCATTGTTGCTGACTGAGTCCCTCACCACTGTACAGCCCAGCTTATTGCAACAGTGCTCACAGTAAATACCTCCAAGTCTCTGGCTTGAGTTTTACTTTTCCCTGCATGAGTGGCAAGCTCTAAGAACCAAGGTATTTAAAGCCAAGCGGAGAAATCTTTCTCTCATAAAAAATAAGTATTAAAGCTTCCTTACACCTCAGATGGAATTGTTGTAAGCTAAATTGACTATTGGAGTTCAACAGTAGCACAGAGCCTCAGAAACCCATAGTGGGAACTCACACAAAATTTTCTGACTTTTTATTTTCCTGGTCTCACTTTCCCACTTCTTAAGATCTCTTCAACTTATCTCTCAAAAGACTACTTGTACCTAAATATATTTGACCTTCTTCAAAAGAAGTCTAAATTAAAACAATTCTTCCAGCACTTTTCTAATTGTATCCATTGTGTGACAATATGCAAGGGTGTGCATATTTCAAACCATTATACCTCTAGATAAACCGAAACATTTGATATTTATGAAGCTAAATATCTATAGTAAAACTTTGTGCCTTAGAATCTCTTTGCTCTGGATGGATACAACTTCAGCAGTTGTATTTGTTTATTTAGACTCTTGTTATTATTTTTATATTTTTGTTCTTCTTGTAAATTTATACTCAGTTGTCTTTTGATAGCAGCATATGCAAGTAAGTCCCCTACATACAATAGAGTTCCACACCAAGAGCATATTCATAAATCCAATCTATTCATTAAGTCCAACAAAGTTACCCTAGGTACCCAACTAACACAGTTGGTTATATAGTACTCTACTGTAATAGGCTTATAATACTTTTCACACAATACATAAAAAACAAACACAAAATATAAAGAAAACATTTTTAATTTTATAGTACAGTACCCTGAAAAGTACAGTAGTACAGTACAACAGCTGGCATCCAGGGGCTGGCATCAAGTGAACAGGCAGGAGAGTTACTGACTGCAGGAGGGAGAGGAGGTGGGAGATGGTAGAGCTGAAGGATTGTCAGCAATAGGAGACAGAGGGCAAACTGCAATGTCATCCACACCTGACGTTGATGGTACAGGTTCTTATTCCTTGCTGGATTCAATTCTATCTACCCTCTTGAGAAAACAATACAGTGATGTCTGGGTAGTAGCTCTTGTTTTCTCATCCTAGATGACAGGGTAGCACTGGATTGCATTCTGAATGGCTGCTGCAAACTTCGTGCATCGTTCTATGTTGGGTTCCTTTGCCTCAAAAACCGTGTCTCCTCAAAGAAAGAAAATCTCCTTGCCACTTCCTGCATCGTGAATCTCCTCATTCTGCAGTTACTTCTTCCTCTTGTCTCTCTTCATCCTTTCTCTGGGTATGTTCACATCTTTGGAAGTTTGCAACTTGAAGGTTCATATGTAAGGGATTTAACTGTTTTTCAATGTCGAAACTAAAAACATTTGCCTTTTAGCTACAGTATTTATTCAAATTATATTAAATAGAATACTGATATATAGAGATTTAAATATATGATTGTATCCTAAGCTTTCTATATGGCAGCTTCTATGACATTTTCCCGCTTCATCATTTTTTGAATAATTTTTATTAAACTATTTTCTTTCCATAAATTTAGAAAGTATGCCCTCAGTTATGTAATCTTTTATAGATTATTCCAAGAGTTAAAGCATAAAACCTTGATAAAGCCTTATCAACATACAAAATTATCTGGCAATTTTTTCCTCTTCTCAGAAAATGTGAAAACAAAGCATTTAATTTCATTAAAGTACCTTCAGAATTATATGACATACTTATGTTCAGAAACGTGACAAGAAGGTCAAGAAAGTAAAGTGAGGATTTATCTAAGCGATAGTACACTCTCAAGGGGAAAGTTGGCAGGCTCAGGTGAGTAGCTCTGCCCTGAGTTTCTTTGGCAAACTGGTTATGTGGGGTGTAGAAATGAAAGGGTGGAGCCCTCATTGGGGAAGGAGGGGCTTGAGGGTTGTACTCCCTGATTTTCATCCCAACTCCACCTTCCGGAGGGAAATTTCTGTCCTTATTTAGCCTTGATGGGAAGTGTCATGACCTCAGTGTATGAAGGGAACTTCTTATCTACAAGGTTCATTTAATTGTAATAAGAGCATAATGAGCAAAAGGTTACATTCAGTTGCTGGAGATTCTCCACTTGTCCCACCTTTCTTTGTGTAGCTTTAGAACACTTATCACCCAAAAATGTGTGGTTTTCTGTCAGCCTGGAAGTTTCTGCTTTTCTTTGTCTGACCAAGGACACCTGTTGTTTACAAGATGTGTGGTTTCATGCCATCTGGTTGGTACCCCCCCTTCCTCTTCTCCTACCTAGCTACCTGCCTGCTGTAACACTTATAATTTTGTTCTTCTCAGACACATAAATTTCAGAAAGCAATATTATTACTATTTTAATGTTCATTTAAATTTGCCTATTTATTTATTATTTGTTTATTGCATGCTTCAGTTAATGACCTTTTTTTTTTTTTTGCGGTATGCGGGCCTCTCACTTTTGTGGCTTCTCCCGTTGCGGAGCACAGGCTCCGGATGCGCAGACTCAGCAGCCATGGCTCACGGGTCCAGCCACTCCGCGGCATGTGGGATCTTCCCGGACTGGGACACAAACCCGTGTCCCCTGCATCGTCAGGCGTACTCTCAACCACTGCACAACCAGAGAAGCCCCAGTTATGACCTTTGATCTGAAATTATGTTGTTTCTTCCAGAAGAATGTCTTTTAGATTGTCTTTTAATGTAAATCTACTTGTGTTAAATTCTTATTTGGATATTCTTTGATGTTTTAGATTGTATTCTTATAAAATAATTTTGCTAAATAGAATTAATAATATTAGAACTTTAACGTGTTAAGACTTTTGGTTGTTATTATTTTGTTTTTGTCTGAGTCAAATATTAGTGTTGAGAAATAATTTTCTGGTCAAACTATTTCTACTTTGAAAATAATGTCTATTGTCTTTAACTGCTTTTAACATTTTATCTTTGCTATGTTTCTCTAATTTCACCCTAATGCTTTAGGTATGGATTTCTTTATAGTTTTCTGCTTAGGATTTATTGGGCTAGTGGACTTCTTTTTTCATTTGTTATGAAAAAATTTCAGCCATTATATCTTCAAATATTACTAACTTACTCTATTTTCATCTTTGACTTTAATTCAACCCATAATAGGCCTTTAAATGATTTTTTTTTATTTTTCCAGTTTTATTGAGATATAATTGACATACAGCATTTGTGAATTTAAGGTGTACAACACGATGATTTGATAGATGTGTGTACTGCAAAATCATCACCAAAATAAGTTTAGTTAGCGTACATCACCACACAGTTACATGTTTTCCTGTGCTGTGGACTTTAATATTTGATCCTAACAACTTTCAAATGTGCCATATTGTTAAGTGTAGTCACCATGCTGTACATAACATCCTCAGAGCTTAATTGTCTTACATGTGGATGAAGAATATCACCTGACATATCGGTAAACAAATGATGTTGTGGCCATCAAGCCATCAGACGCTGTATCCACCCTCAGCTGTGCACCCTGAGGAGATTCAGGATGGAGAAAAACAGGACACTGGCCCTAGATAGTTAAGGTACACATCAAAGGAATGATTTCAATGAGCCCAGACTGTTACATCTTCCCATACAAAGAAGTGTGCTAGATTAATTAACATGACAAGTCTGGTTTTCTGTAATTAATCTGTAATTAATTTCTGTAATTAATCTTTTGATGCTCTGACTACCTGGTTAGTGTTACAAAAACTCCTATAGGTCCTGACATCTCCCTGACCTCTTCAGAGCTGCCCCTCTGAGCTAACTGGAGGCTGTCTTCCGGGCTTAAATCCTCAGAAAGTCTACTGAATAAAAACATAATTCTCAACATTTAGATTGTGATTTTTTTTTTTTTTAGTCGACATAAAACTGGACATTCGTACTCCCTAAACCTCCCATCTCTGGCAACCACAAACATGTTCTCTGTTTCTGTGAATTTAGTTTTATTAGATTCCACACATAAGTTAGATCAAATGGTATTTGTCTTTCCCTGTCTGATTTATTTCACTTTATCCCATGTGTTTCTATCTTATATCCTGTATTTTATATATTTATGTCTTTCCTTGATTTATTACACATGCTTTCTGCTCATTTATATTAGGTTGCTAACTCTCCTTTGAATTGTGACTAAGCAGTTAAAAATTTGTTCATTAAGTTTTAAATTTTGGTTATTTTATATATTTAGTTCTAAAGTATTGATGTTAAATTTCAAAATATAATAGTGATATGTTTACTGATAATATTACAATGTTGTTAGATTTCGAAGAATGCCTCCAAGATCCCCACTTCCTGATATACACATACCTCATACTCCCCAGAACTGTGAATATGATGGATTTTGCTGTGAGAAACAATTGATATGCCTTTGCTAGTTTTCAAGATGGAGGAGAAGAACTATGAGACAAGGAATGTGGGTAGCCTCTACGTGATGAAAAAGGAAAGAAAATGATTTTTTTCCCTAGAGCCTACTGAAAAGAATGCATCACTATCAGTGCCTTGACCCTCTCTCACATTCATGGTAGTCTTAAAAATCAGCAGCCTTGCAACCAGCAGAAGAGTTAATGGGGTTTGGGACTCCTCAAAATGTCAGCATGTTTTGCAGCTCTCTGGAAAAGCCTTATTCTCAGAGCATTGTGATTTTTTGACCTGACTTAGAGCTCTTTCAATGGGAAAAGTGCTGTCTCTAGGGTTTTTTCAGAACAATCAGAAAAAATTAGTAACTGTTAAAGGCAGTTACTAATATTGCAAATTTCTGAGGCCATGATATTGGGTTAGGAAACATTTTAAAAGCCTGGTCAAAAAATTAAAAGAAATACCTGAGCTATTAGATGTCTATAGAGGGCTTCAAAAAAGTTCTGACATACCTGGGGTTTCTAGGAGGTCATGCATTTTTGCAAGGCAGTGTGTGCACTTCCAGGAGAGAACTGATATAGCTAAATCTTTCACTTCTGCCTGACTTTTCTTGCTCACTTTGAGGACCTGCACAAGCAGGAAGTGAATGCTAAAGCAGAACTGTAAACATCAGAGTGCTGAAGATGCGCCTCATCATAGTGCCCCTCATGAAAAGGTGGAACTTATTGGTTCAAGACGATTAAGGATAGTTGTGAACAATCTTTTGTTTATAAGTAAGCTAACCAAGCAGAGACATCAGTGGTAGCATACTACAGGGAATAGAGATAGAATAGAACACAAAAAAATGGGGTCCAGAAAAGTAACTAAACAAGCAATTAGCAAACACAACAACAACAGACTCTGGAAGTTGTATCTTATTTCCAGAGTCACTGTATTTATATTACTTCAAATATCCAGTTTTCAAGCAAATCATGTATGAGACACAAAACAAACCAACTGTAAAATAGAAAAAAGGGGAAAAAAAGTAATAAAATTGTGCAGAGCCACTAAATTGTGAACAAAAGAATATATATCTAAAAAGTAATGAAAAAAGAACACTTTAATTAATAAAGAAACTTATGTTGTTTCTAAGCAGAAAAAACTTTAAATAGAAAGATGTTATTGCTCTAAAAATCGATTTAAAAATTTAACTGAGATTAAAATCTGAGTTATAACAATATTGGAAGTCCTAAAGTAACCTAACTAATTGCAAAAGTAATCTGAAGGAGAAACAAACAAAAAAAAAAATGGGAAGGGGGAATAATAATTAAGAACAATGTGAATTATTGTATCAGAAATTACAACATACAATTAAATCAGAATGATTAAAACAATATAGTGTTCACCAAGAATTTAAAAGTAGATCAAAACAGTACAGTGGTCCAGAAATCAAACTGAACATACAGCAATGTAGCATGTGTTAACTGTTGCATTTCAAAATGGTAAATATAAGATAGACCAGTCAATAAATATTGTGGGAATTGAATAGTATGGATTTGGAAAAAACATAAGTCAGGTGCATAAATTAATTATACATTAAAAATTGAGATGTAGTAAAGAGCAATTTATTTTTAATTATAAGAAACTATTATATACAGAGATTATATTATAAAGAATGGCTTAAAGAAGGACACCATGAGAACAATACAACATTTTAAAAAACATAAAGAAAAAATACATGTGAGTTCCCAAATTAAAAAAAGAGAATTGACTGGTAAAAATACTAAATAGAAAATAAATAAATGGGAAGATATTCCATGTTCATGAATAGGAATACAACATTGTTAAGATGGCAATACTCTCCAAAGTTATATACAGATTCAATGTAATCCCAATTAAAATTCCAGCTCCTTTTTTTCTTGAAAAAACGGCAAAGATGATCCTCACATTGATATGGAACTGTAAGGACCCCAAATAGTCAAACTATTCTTGAAGGACTTGGAGGACTCACACTTCCTGACATCAACTTGGAGGACTCACACTTCCTGACATGAAAAGTTACTATAACAATTAAAACAGTATGATACTCACATAAGGACACATATATAGACCAATGGAATAGAATAAAAATCCTAGAAATAAATCCTCAAATATATGGTCAATAGATTATTGACAAGAGTGCCAAGACTGTTCAATGGGTAAAGGGAATTATTTTCATCAAATGGTGCTGAAAAAACTGAATATCCATTTGGAAAAGAATAAAGTTGGGCCCTTACTTCATACCATATATAAAAATGTACCTCTCAGGCTTCCCTGGTGGTGCAGTGGTTGAGAGTCCGTCTGCCGATGCAGGGGACACGGGTTCATGTCCCAGTCCAGGAAGATCCCACATGCTGCAGAGTGGCTGGGCCCATGAGCCATGGCTGCTGAGCCTGCACGTCCAGAGCCTGTGCTCCACAGCAGGAGAGGCCACAACAGTGAGAGGCCCGTGTACTGCAAAAAAAAAAAAAAAAAAAAAGTACCCCAAATGGATCAAAACGTAAAAGCTGAAGTTATAAAACTCATGCAATAAAGCAATGGGGGAAAATTCAGGACATTGTATCTGACAACAATTTCACAGATGTGACACCAAAATCTCAAGCAGTGAAATAAAAAGTAAATAAATTAGACTTCAAAAAAAAATAAAAACTTTTGTGCATCAAAGGAAACTATCAAGAAAATTAAAAGGCATTCTACAAACTAGGAAAAATATTTGCACATCATTTATATGAAAAGGATTTAAAATCCAGAGTATATAAAAATCCTCAAACTCAACAATGACAACAAAAATAAAACTAAACAAACAGAAGAAAACAATAAAAATTGGCAGTGTTTGAGTAGACCTTTCTCTATAGAAGATATACAAATAGTAACCACTTGAAAAGATGCTCAACATCATTAGTCATCAGGGAAATGCAAATAAAAATCACAATGAGGGGGACTTCCCTGGTGGTCCAGTGGTTAAGGCTCTGAACTTCTACTGGAGGGGGTGTGGGTTCAATCCCTGGTTGGGGAACTAGGATCCCACATGCCATGGAGCATGGCCAAAAACAATCACAATGAAATGCCATGTTATATGCATCAGAATGCTATTAAAAATAAATAATAATTTTTTGGCAAGGACATGAAGAAATAGGAGCATGGGCATTTAAGATGGGAATGTAAAATGATGCAGGTGCTGTGAAAGACTGTCAGTTACACAAAAAAGTTGTACATAGAATTACCATTGATTTGGCAATGCCAATCTTGTGTAGTCATTAATTATAAACAGAATTATATAATCAGAATTAAAAGCAGAGAGGCAAACACATATTTTTATAACAATGTTTATAATAACATTATTCACAACAGCCAAAAGGTAGAAACAATCCAAATGTTCATCAATAGATGAATGGATAAGCAAAATATAGTATATAAGACAATAGAATATTATTACTCAGCCATAAAAAGGAATGGAGTTTTGGTATATGTTACAGCATGGTTAAATCTTGAAAACATGCTAAATGAAATAAGTCAGACACATACAATAAGGACACACATTATGTGACTCCACCTATATGGGATAGGTAGGATAAGCAAATTCATAGGGACAGAAAGTAGTGTAGAGTTTGGGAGAAGGGGAAAGAGAGAGATGGGATGTTATTGTTTAGTGGATAGCGTTTATATAGAGAATGATGAATTTTGGGTATAGATAACGATGATGGTTTCACAACGTTGTGAATGTACATAATGGAGCTGAATTATATACTTAGAGATTGTTTAAATGATAATATAAATATAATTATGTATTCACCAAAATGGAAAAATATATCTTAGGGAAACATTTTTTTAAAAGATAAGTGACAAGTTACAAGAAAATATTTTAAACATATATACAAGTTAATAACTATAATAAAATATATGAACAGTTTTCTTATATGAATAAGAATTAAACATCCATATAAAAATATAAAATTATATGAATAGTAAATTTAAATTAGAAGAAATATCAGTGACCAATAAGTATATGGAAATTTGCCCATCTCATCAGTAGACTCAGTAAGAATCAAAACAATGACCTGATTAAAGAAAAATAAATAAAAGAATCAATCCAGTATTTTTTTAAATGTAGGAAAAATAGTTAATTATAGATAGCTCATGGTAGCATACATTGGAATAGCATTTTTGAATGCAGTTCCGCAGCTGTTCTAAAAATAAATACATATTAAAGGAAGTAAAAAAAGAAATCAATCTGATACTCTGATCCAACAGTTTTAGATAATTATCTTACAAACATATGTCCACATGAGAAAATGGTACATAATGAAAAATGTTTGTTGCAGCATTCTTTACAATGACAAATATACTGAATACAATCTAAAATTCCATTAGCAGAGAAAACTGTGAAAGACTGAAATTGGCATAAAAGATAACTTGTGGCCTGTCAAGCACACCCTCTAAATTATCTCTGTCTGTCATGGTCTTTGAACAATTCTGTAAATTGAAGTGAACTAATAGTAGGTTCATCTACATATAAATGCAAATGAATTGAATCTGTAAATATTGGCTAATTTTGTATGTATCTATAAATTCATTTTGATGGTGTTTGTACGAGTGTGTGTATGTGCGTGTGTGAGTGTGCTGGATTCTCCTTTGAACCAGTTCCAATATCTTACTGGTTTAATTGAGGAACTAAAGAAAGTCTTTGAAATGTTTTCACTTTATGGTTGTATAAGAGTCTTTATATTATCCTTTAAAAGTTATCCTTTAACATCATAATTAGGAAATTATTATTCATCTATATTAATAGAAGTTTGTTCATCTATATTCAGAAATACCAAGGAGTTAAAGGAATGATTCTGAGCTATATATTCTGTTTTGGAAATTTCTTTAAGGAGTATCATTATTAAATAAGTTGCTACAATATATACAATAACTTCTTTCTTAAAATTTGCATATGTGGAAGGTATATAAATTTAAATATGTAGAAGAAATACATTTACACTGCAAACTGTTAACTAAGGTTGATTATATGATTTATCATCGAATTGGTACATTTCTATGAATGGAAAATATTGCCATTACTTTAACAATCACAGTTACCCCAGATCAGCAGGTATAAATTGGCATGTATGGCCACTCAATTCCTAAGAATTGTTACTTCTGGGAAAGATAGTGTAATTTTTTTTCTAGTCATCTTATTATTAAAAAAATAAGAATGTAGTCATTTATTCTTATACATTTTTAAATAGAAAACCATTTTTTTTAACTGGCTGAGCTTAAAAGTACTGTTTGAAATGCAAGTTTGATTACATTATGGCTAATAAGTCATATCTTTAACAATGGGGACTGATTAAATGTATTGCGTCACAACTGTAAAATAAACTATTATATGGCTTTTAAACATACCAGTTTTAGGGCTTCCCTGGTGGTGCAGTGGTTGAGAGTCTGCCTGCCAATGCATGGGACACAGGTTCATGCCCCAGTCCAGGAAGATCCCACATGCCATGGAGCGGCTAGGCTCATGAGCCATGGCCACTGAGCCTGCGTGTCCAGAGCCTATGCTCCGCAATGAGGCCACAACAGTGAGAGGCCCACGTACCGCAAAAAAAAAAAAAAAAAAGAAACATCCTTTATAGAAAACATAAAGTCATATGCTGTCCTCTGTCCATTGTAGAAATATAAGTATTGTTTGGCTGGTTGGAGGTATTTCAATCTGTACCAATGCCTAACTTTTATAACTGAGGAAACTGAGGCCCTAAGTTATAAATTGACAGGCATAAAATGACTTGGCAAACCAATAGCAGAACCAATTCCTGGATACATGGTTTTCTGACATCTAAAAATAATTATTTTTAATTATTAAATTAATAACATTTTTGTAAGCATAGGGTTATTCCAGTTACTTATCAAGAATTTTTAGGAGATAGCCAAGATGGTAGCATAGAAAGGCCCTGAAATCAAATCCTCCCAAAGACATATCAAACTTACAACTACTTACAGCGCAACTACCTTTGAGAATAACCTGAAGACTAGATGAAAAGAATTTCCACAACTAAAGACACCACAAGGAGACAGGTAAGAGGGAAAGAGATATGGTATTGTCAGGACCTACACTCCTGAGTCAGCAAACCCCAAACAGTAAGAATATCACAATCATAGAGGTTTTCCCCAAGGAGTGAAGAAACTGAGCCCAACATGAAGCTCTCCAGCTCATGGGTCCTACCCTGGGAAGATGAGCCCCCAGGATGTCTGACATTGAACCAATGGAGCTTTTGTTCAGGAGAGCTGGAGAGCTATAGGAAACAGACTTCATGCTTAAAGGGTACCTGCAAAAATCTCACATGCTCTGAGTCACAGCACAGAGGCAGTAGTGAAAGTAGCCTAGGTCAGGCCCACCTGTGTATCTTGAAGAGCCTCCTGAAGAGGAAGGAGACAACTGGGACTCCCCCAGGGACATAGATGTTGGTGGCTGCCATGTTTGGGAACTTGTTTTACTGCAGTAACACTGATGGTGGCAAGTGCCATTATGTAATCCTCCCTCTAGCCCATTAGCAACAGGGAACCAGCCCTGCCCACCAAGAGTTTGGCACCAACACCAAATATCCCATGGTCATGCAGACAGTGGAGGAAGGGTCTGGTCCCTCCTTTCAGTGGGCCAAGACCAGCCCCAATGTTCCCTGGGTTGTACAACATAGCCGTACTGAGAATCAGCCCCACCCTCCAGCAAGACAGCACCAGCTCCAAGACTCCCCACCTTGAGGAGCACACAGACAGCCATGCAGGAAGTCAACTTTGTGATCCAGCTGGCCTGAAGCCACCACATGAGGCACAGCCTCACAGACAACTTGGCCAGGGGCTAGCCCCACCTACCAACATGCCCACAGTGGTCAGCCCCACCAGAAGAGAAGGCACATAGAGTGGGCAACCCTAGAGCACATATCTCTGGTGACTGGAGAGGACCATACTGCTAGGCCACATAGAACATCTCCTACATAAGGTCACTTCTCCAAGATTAGGAAATGTAACTGACCTACCTAACACATAGAAATAAACACAGAGAATTGGGCAAAATAAGGAGGAAGAGGAATACATTCCAAACAAAAACCAGACATAACCTTAGAAAAAGAACTAGATGAAGTGGAAATAAGTAATCTACACAATAAAGAGTTCAAGGTATGATTATAAAGACTTTCACCAAACTTGGGGGAAGAATGGATGAATATTGTAAGAATTTCAACAGAATTAGAAAATATAAAGAAGAACCAAACAGAGCTAAAAAAATACAATTACTGAAATAAAGAAAAATACACTAGTAGGAATCAAAAGTAGATTAGATGATACAGAGAAATGGGAATCACCAAGATGAACATAAAAAAGAAAATTAAAGATGAAGATATATTAAGAGACCTTTAGGACAACATATAGTATATGAACATTTGCATTATAGTGGTTCCAGAAGGAGACGAGAGAGAGAAAAGGGAACAGAAGTTATCTGAAGAAATAGCAGCTGAAAACTTCCCTAATCTTGGGAAGGAGACTGACATCCAGGTCCAGGAAGCACAGAGAGTCCCAAACAAGATTAAACCAAAGAGATCCACACCAATCACATCATAATTAAAGTGACAAAAAAAATAAAGATCAAAAGAAAATCATAAGTGTAACAAAAGAAAAACAACTGGTTATGTTAAACACACACACACACACACACACACACACACACACACACACATATACAAAACTTCCATAAGAATATGAACTGACTTTTCTGCAGAAATATTGCATGTCAGAGTGGCAAGATATATTCAAAGTGATGAAAGAAAAAAACAAACATTCAACAAAGTATACTTTACCCAGGCAAGGTTATCATTCAGAACTTAAGGAGAGATAAAGTGTTTTATAGACAAGCTAAAGCTAAGAATTCAACTCTAGGCAGAAAAGAAAAGGTCACAGTTAGAAATAGGAAAATTCAGAAAGAAAACTCTCATTGGCAAAGACAAATATGAATAAAGTTAGACCAACCACTTATAAAGCTATTCAGAAACTTAAAAGACAAAAAAGACAAAATAATCTACATCTGCAATAAGTAGTTAGGGACAAACACAAAAAATATAAAATATCATGCCAAAAACATGAAATGTGGAGTAAGAGTGTTAAAATTGCAGGGCTGTTAGAATGCTTTCAAGCATAAGAACACATCAACCAAAAATAATTACATTTGCATATAGGTTACTATATATAACCAGCATGGTAACCACAAGTCAAAAAACTATAATAAATATGCACACCAAAAAAGAGAATGGAATACAAACATAACATTAAGATAGTCATCAAATCACATGGGAAGAGAGAGAAAGAAGAAGAAAAAGAGGAAAAAGAACTACAAAAACAATCAGAAGACAATTGGCCAAATGGCAATAAATACACATCTATCAATAATTTATTTAAATGTAAATGTACTAAATGCTCCATTTAAAAGACATAGAGTGCCTGAATGAATAAAACAAACAACAAAAACAAAAAAAAGACCCTTATATATACTACCCACAAGAGACTCACTTCAGATATAAAGACACCCACAGACTGAAAGTGAGGGGATGGAGAAAGGTATTCCATTCAAATGGAAACAAAAAAAAAGCTGGAGTAGCAATAAGTATATCAGAAACTATACATAAAAACAAAGACTGTAACAAGGGACAAAGAAGGACATTACATGATGATTAAGAGATTAGTGTAAGAAGAATTTATAACAATTGTAAATATATATGCACTCAACATAGGAGCAACAAAATATGTAAAGGAAATATTAATAAACATTTAAAAAGAAATTGATAGTAACACAATAGTACGGGACTCTAACATGCCATTTACATCCATGGAGAGATCATCCAGACAGAAAAAATCAATAAGGAAATATTGGCCTTAAATGACATATTAGATAAACTGAATATATATATATATATATATATAATGAACAACCTAGAATAAATTGATAAATTCCTAGAAAAGTATAATTTCCAAGACAGAATCAGGAAAAAATAGAAAATATGAACAGACCAATTACCAGTAATGAAATTGAACCAGTATTAAGAAAAATTCCCAAGAAACAAAAGTCCAGGACCAGATGGTTTCACAGGTGAATTCTGCCAAATATTTGAAGAAAAGTTAACATCTATCTTTCTCCAACTCTTCTTAAAAATTGAAGAGAAAAGAATACTTTTGAACTTATTCTTTGAGGCCAGCATCACCCTGATACCAAAACTAGACAAAGACATCAAGGAAAAAGAAAATTACAAGCTAATATTACTAATGAACATAGATGCAAAAACTCTCAGCAAAATATACCAAAACTAGACAAAGACATCAAGGAAAAATAAAACTACAAGCTGATACTACTAATGAACATAGATGCAAAAACTCTCAACAAAATATTAGTAAACAAAATTCAGCAATGCTTTCTAAGGATCATATATGATGGTCAAGTAGGATCTATCCCAGATAGGCAAAGGTGGTTCAGTGTCTGCAAATCAATCAGGGTGGTATACCACACTAACAAATAGAAGAATAAAAGTCATAAAGTCATCTCGATAGATGCAGAAAAAAACCTTTGACAAAATTCAACATCCATTTATAATAAAAACTCTCAACAAAGAGAGTATAAAGGGAACATATTTCAATGTAATAAGGGCCATATATAACAAACTCACAGCTAACATCATACTCAATGGCAAAAAGATGAAAACATTTCCCCTTAGACTATGATAAGGCAAGTATGCTCATTCTGGCCCCCTTCCACTCAACACAGAAGGCACAACAATCAGACAAATAAATAAATAAAAGGAATCCAATTTGGAAAGGAAGAATTAAAATTGTCAGTGTTTGCAGATGACATGATATTATATATAGAAAATCCTAAATATACCATCAAAAAACTATTTAGAACTGATCAATGAATTAAGTAAAGCTGTAGGATACAAAGTTAATACATAGAAGTCTGTTGTATTTCTCTACATTGACAATGAAATATCAGAAAGAGAAATTAAGAAAACCATTTACAGTTGCTTCAAAAATAATGAAATACCTAGGAATAAATCTAACTGAAGAGATAAAAGACTTGTATTTTGAAAGCTCTAATACATTGACTAAAAAAATCGAAGCTGAGGGATACACATGAAAATATATACTGTCTCATGGACTGGAAGAATTAATGTTGTGAAAATGACCATACTACTGAAGGCGATCTACAGATTTAAAACAATCCCTATGGTAATACCAAAGGCGTTTTTCACAGAACTGGAACAAGTAATTCTAAAACTTGTATGGAAACCCAAAAGACCCTGAATGGCCCAAGAAATCTTGATAAAGAAGTACAAAGCTGGAGATATTATTCTCCCTGAGTTCAAAGTATACTACAAAGCCACAGTAACTAAAACAGTATGGTACTGATCCAAAAACAGACACATAGATCAATGGAAGAGAATAGGGAGCCAAGAAGTAAACCCATGCTTATATGGTCCATTAATCTATTGTAATAAAGGAGGCAAGAATATACAATGGGGAACAGACAACCTCTTCAACAGCCTCTTCAACAAATGGTGTTGGGAAAACTGGACAGCTACATGAAAAAGAATGAAACTGGACTACTTTTTCACACCATATATAAAAATAAATCAAAATGGATTAAAGACTTAAATGTAAGATGTGAAACCATAAAATTCCTAGAAGAAACATAGGCAGCACACTCTTGACATTGGTCTTAGCAATAATTTTTTTTGGATCTGTTTCTTCAGGGAAGTGAAACAAAAGCAGAAAGAAATAAAGATACTTTGTTTAGTCAAACATCAGACTAAAAAGCCTTTGCACAGTGAGGGAAAGTATCAACAAAATAATAAAGTAGTCTACTGAGTGGGAGAAGAAATTTCAAACAATATATCCAATAAGAGGTTAATATCAAAAACATGCAAAGAACTCATATAATGCAATATCAAAAAAACAAACAACCCTATTTAAAAATGGGCAGAGGATCTTAATAGACATTTTTCCGAAAAAGACACACAGGTGGCCAACAGACACATTAAACTATTCTCAACATCAGTAATCATCAGGGAAATCAAAACCACAATGAGAAACCAACTTACACCTGTCAGAATGTCTATTGTCAAAAAGACAAGAAATAACAACTGTTGGAGAGGATGTGAAGAAAAGAGAACCCTGTTGCACTTTTAATAGGAATCTAAATTTGTACAGACAACTATGGAAAACAGTATGGAGTTTCCTCAAAAAATTAAAAATAGAACTACAACATGATCCAGCAATTTTACTTCTTGGTATTTACTTAAAGAAAATTTAAAAAAAACTATTTCAAATAGATATATGCACAACAATGTTCATTGCAGCATTATTTACAATTGCCAAGATAATTAATTTACATAAGTGTCCATAGATAGATAAACATGTAAAGAAGATGTGTGTGTGTGTGTGTGTATATATATATATATATATATATATATATATATATATCTCCACAATGAACTATTACTCAGCCATAAAATATGAGATCTTGTCCTTTTTGACAGCATTGATGGATCTAGAGTGTATATGATAAATGAAATAAGCCAGAGAAAGAAAAATGCAGTATGATCTCACTTATACATTTCATCTAAAAAACAAAATAAAAACAGGCCCATAAATACAGAAAATAAATGAGTGGTAGCTAGAGGTGAGTGGGGGGAAAAATAGGTGAAGGGGATTAAGAGGCACAAACCTCCAGTTATAAAGTAAATAACCACACTGATGTCATATGCAGCATAAATAAAATAAATAACCACACTGATGTCATATGCCACATAAGGAATATGGTTAATAATACTATAATAATTTTATATATGGGGTCAGTAGGTTACTTAACTTATCATGGTGGAAATTTTATAGTGTATGCAAATATCAAATCAGTATACCTGAAAGCAACATAATGTGCATCAACTATATTTTAATTTAAAAAATAACAACCTTAGTTATTTTAGGATTATTCATGGGTCCCAGAAGTTGGTGGAGATGTTTCCCTGCCTTCCATTGGTAACTAGTTTGGATGGTGATTTTGATGATTCATACCTAAGCCACCATGACAGTATCAGAAATGATGAGTAATTGCTGGTATTTAGTTGGTAGGCACAAAATTACCTTGTTTTGACAGTTTTGCACAATTAAATACCTGTGTTTCCCTTGGTGTTTTCCAACTAGTAACCAAGACCTTGTTTATATAACTCCTTTAACCTGCCTTGACCAATATTATTTAAACATCTTTGAGTTTCCATCTCTTCAACAGCACCTTTAAAACAGACTTAGCCTAATTTCATCAGGTGGTTGGTAAGAGTTCCTTTCTAATGATGTTTGAAAATCCTACTGCTTGGTATAGAGCACTGAACTTGCTCAGTTGATGGTCTTCTTCTTCCTCCCATGCAAGCCTTATTACACTGGAGAAATTCCTGTCATTAGAGAAAGATTGGCAGAAGAATTAAGGGCTGAGCTGCAAAGTAATTGTAACTCGAGGATCCATTCCCTAAATAGTCTCAAAAAAAGAAGTATTTTTTCAGGACTAGATATTATCTGTAGCATATGGACACACTGATATTAATTAACTCCTCTCTGGCCCATGTTTGCCTCTTTTGTTCACTATTCCACAGTGACCAGCCCTGTGTTGTGTCCAAGATACATATACAGTGTTTCTGAATGTAATTTTATCCTGGATATTTTTCCTTATCCATTATTAAAAAGAAAGGGGAAAAATTCACAACTAACCTTAGGGTAATGGGTTAATTTTGTAAAGTCAGGAGTAAAATATTGATTTATATAGTAAATAAACTAAAAGAGACAATCACATTTTTGAAATCAAAGGATGAGGAAATCTCTTCATTCTAGGGTGGTCTTTGTCAATTTTACAGAAAAGCCTTTAGATCTGGCTTAAAGAATGGATACACAACTTACAGAGCCTTGGCTGAAACAATATAAAGCCCTACACTTCCACACTTATGAATCAAAAACTTTCACCTGCCAAAATAAAACACTTAAGACACATCAATGTCTATTTTATGAATGAACATGTTCTATCACTACACCTGAATTTTAAATGTGTCATAGATCTGCTTATCAATGTCCCATGCTGAAGAGTGACTTCATGTTGTTTGTCAAAGGTTTGGCTGGTAGGAGAATGAATATGAAATGATTATGGTATATTATACTCTGTAAAGAGTTTATGGTGACTCCTGAGGGGACTGGAGGTGAACAGGTCCACCCTTCACTAATGAAAATCAATGTAGAACTGTTCAGTGTCTGCATCTCATGAAAATCCCATAATTGACTTTTAAGGGATAATCTTATTAAACTTTGAATTTCTCTTTCCTACACAGTTCTATTTCACTCTGCCAAATATTTAGTAGAAAATATTAATTTTATAATGTGCACATTGACATCTTGGGGAAAAACTTAAATATCTTATAAAAAGGTAGCAACAAATCAAAATGATGGCATACCCACTCAAAGGTTTGTTATAAACCATTGGAAAAGATTTAGATAAGGACAACACCATGCAATGAAAAAAAAATGCCTATATGAAATGAAAGTAAGGAGTATCAGTTGTTTATGCAAAATGATTAGTTAAGTGTATAAAGAGAACATATCTAAATTGGTAATAGCAACAGAAAGATTTTTAAAAGATTTTTCCTTCTTCATACTCACTTTTTAGTATTTTCCAACCATGTTTATAAATGTTTGTTAACTTAGAATTGAGAAATGATTGTTTTCATCCAAAATATAAAAATCATGGTTCTGATTTTTAAAGAAAATCTACAATTCATTTTTCTTATGATTTACCCCACCCTACTCTTGAGTTCAAATTTCCTACTTTTATTTTTAACAATATTTTCATGTTTGTGTATGTTTGGTTTGGTTTGGTTTCCTTTTTCTTTTGTTTTTTGGATCCAATGTTGTTGTTGTTGTTTGTGGTGGGAGTATGTTATTAACAATCACCGACTTTCACAAGCCACCAAATAGCCCTTATAAGCAAACACTCTTAGTTGAGCTTTACTTATGAATTAGATGTTAAAACTTTACTTTTTCCTTGCAAAACAACTTTTTGTTCTACCAAATTTCTTCACAAAGAGCAATAATACAAGAATTGAGACCCTGATATTTTGTCCAACCCCCTCCTTTCTCTCTTATTTCTAGATTCATCTAGGTCTTATTTCTTATCAAGGCCAAAAGGTACAGAGAGATGAAGAAAACATAATAAGGTTGATAATGTAATGATAGCAGCTAACATTATTTGTGCAATCTCTCTATGCCAGACATTATTCCAAGTATTTTATAGGTGTTATATCATTTATTGCTCTCTTTTAAAATAAAAAGGAAGAAACACTACTCTCTTTTCCTGGGCTTCATACCTGCATGTTTAGCAGCATAGAGATCTTGAGAGACAGCTCCACTTATAAGTCTCTGACCTCACTTCTAGAAAGTTCAAGAAGACACTTCCCTGTCTCGTTTGTAACTCAGTGCTTTATTCTCCTACTATTTCTCATTTCTTTAGCCAATCAATCATTTATTAAATGTATACTCTATAGGCACTGAAGGTACAGAAAATAATAATTAAAAAAAAGAAAATGGCTGCCCTCATGGCATTTATGTTGTTAAGGGAGGAAAAATAAGTGAAGTAGTTAATATGTCATAGAGTGATGATGGCTTTACCCTGAGAAAAATACAGCAGGGAAGTTGGGGGAGAGAATGATGATGTGTGGGATTTTAAATAGAGTAATTTGGACCAGTCATGCTGAGAAAGGGAAGTGTAACAAAGACCTGAAAGAGGTGAGCGAATGAGCCTGAGCCATATTACCTGGGGGAAGGTCATTATATTCAGTGAAACAGCAAACTCAAATGCTCTGAGGCAAAGCACACCCAGTAGAAGCTGGCTTTTCCTAGTGAAACCTTGAAAGAAGTGATGCTGGATATAGGCAGAGTGGGCCAGACATGAAGGCACAGATGTTTCAGGGGCTAGATTAGAGACACATAAGCCATCAGAAGGACTTTGGTTTTTATGAGTATTTGGGGGAAACTGTTAGTAGATTTCATCCAGAGAAGTAGCATAGTTTTACATGTTAAAATAGAGTCTCTATTATGGAGGGAATAGATCACATAGGGGAAGTGACAGAAGCAGGAAGCCCAGGGGTAATCAAGTGAGTGGGTGATTTTAGGAGACTACGGTAATAATCCAATAGAGAGATTATGGTGACTTGTTTCAGAAGAGTAGCAGAGAAGTGGTAGGTTCTGGATATACTTTGAAGGAGGAGTCAAAAGGATTACTGAGAAATCAGAGGTGGGGTATGGTAGAAAGCAGGGATTACAGAAAGACTAAGCTTTTTGTCTTGAGCACCTGTAACAATGGATTTGCCCATTATTTAGTGATTTTTATGAATTACCTATCACTGCTTAAAATATCCCAAAACTTAGTGGCTTAAAACAGCACACATTTATTATCTCACAGTTGTTCCTGGGATCACTTATCTGGGTGTGGCTTAGCTGGATCCTCTACTTCAAGTCTCTGACAGGCCGCAGTCATGGTATCAGACAGACCCATGATCTCAGCACCAAGCTCAAATGGGGAAGGATCTGCTTCCAAGCCATGTATGTGGTTGTTCGCAAGATTCAGTTTCTTGCAATTGGACTGGAGATCTTAGTTGCTTGCTGGATGTTGACTGAAAGCCACCTTTACTTCCTTCTAACATGGATCTCTCCAACATGACAGTCTACTTTATCAAAGCAAGCAATAGAATGAGCGTCAGTTAGTAGACATTTTTTTTGTAACCTAATCACAAAGGGATACTTCTATGCATACTCTCTTAGCTAGAACCAAATTACTCAATATGAAGGAATTATACATGGCAATAAATACCAGGGGAATATTTTGGGAGGAGGAATATTTAGATGGCTTCTCACTAACAGAATATTTTTTCATAAATCACTTTATTTGTATGTTACTCATAATAACCCTCTGTATTGATCACCATTTCAATTGTTTTAAAGATTAAGAAGATGAGGTCCCTAGACTTAAGTGATTTATCCAGAGTTACAAAACCAGTAAAATACAGAATTTGGATTCAACTACAAAGTCTAATTCTTTTCCTCTGCAAGGATACCTCATTTTCCAAGTTTGGTTGGCTGACTACCCAAGAAATAACATTTCTTGGGTAGTCAGCCCAAGAAATAAGGTAGTCCCAAGAGCCTTAAGGAATACAGACAAGTTATATTTCTCTAAAGCTTGACCTGTGGCATCCTTGAGTTTTATTCTTTAAGATATCAGACATTCACGGATCCTTCTTGGACCTGATTAAAGAAGTCAATTCAATTAAATTTAATCAACACTTACTCAGATCTACTTTATGACAGGTCCTGTGCTGGACATTAAAATGCAAAATAAGTGAGAAAAAAAGAAATCCTGTCCATGTGAAGCTCGATATTATAAGAGAGAGTTTAAAGAAAGGGACATTCAGTACCCCTTTTACACAGTCCTTTATGAACCTTAATTTCTTCTGAGGTTAATACTAGTTGTCACTGGAAACAAAGGAAGTCCAGAAAAAAAATCTCATCTGTGTAACTATGGACGTTCTCAGCAGAACAGTTCTGCTTAGGTCCTTCCAATATGTCTTCTCCCTCCTGCTTCATCTTAGAAAGCGATTTATATTCTCTCTTCTCTTTTGCACCCAAGCACTGCACTTCATGAGAATAGTGAAGAGATCTCAACACTTGATTTCACAAAGACCTCTTAAAGGAAACCATAAAGACAAGGGTCTAAGAAAATCTCTAGAAAAATCCACAAATTACAGCTAAGTGTACATGCACTTGGCATTATCTAAACCTCTTCTGATCATAACTGTGGAATAATTGAAGTTGAATGTGTTTGCTGAGGGCTACTTCTCAATTGTAATTCTTCACTTAAATAAAAGAAAGAAAATTAAACACCAATTACATTATTGCTGTAGAAATGCTCTTTAAATTCATGTATATATATATATATATGTATATATATATATATACACACACTGTTTACCATCTGAATTAGCAAAGATAAATATGAAGAAAGAGGAAAGATAAATATAATGATATAAATGATTTAATAGCAGTCCTTAACTGAAAGACTTTTGAAGGTGAGTTGTACCTTTTGATCTAAAAATGTACTTTCCCAAATCACACATTTCTTTATGACGATACCCCTAAGAGGGCATAAGAAGTTAAATTAATAATATTTATTTTCATGAATTGAGATGCCAAAATTAATTAGAAAATGTGTTTGATCACAAAAAAACTACCAATTTTCTCCCTGTTTTCCATGATGAATTTAAATATGTACTTGATAAAGGACAGCAAAAAGGGAGAAAAAATCATGACATTTTTTGAGGATATTACAAGGACAAGCATACTTAACAGCATATTTATTAAGAAATCTATTATATTTTCTTATTTCTTCTGTATGACCAGTATGATTTTGTGTTTGTAAAACAAAGCCATTATTAAAGTTATATAACAAGATAGTACAGTTCTATTTATTAAATGAAACAGGCAAGTTTACTCATTTTTGATATTCACCTGGATCTAAGTTCCATATGTATAAATCAAAGTCAGTTACTTTGGGCTGGGGAGAGATAGAGGTTGGTGGGAGAAGTGAATGAATATAGATATTCACTAGGAAGTTGACCGTGAAGCCATCATCACTGGGGAAATATTTACTGATCACCTCATCTACTCTGGTAGCTTCCAAGCACAGAACAAAATGTAATAGTTAGTTCACATAGGTTTGGTGTAGATTATCATGGTGCAGTGGCTGCTGGTAATAGTGTTTTTGTTGAAAAAACTAATATGTTTCTTTAAAGACACAGTCAATTCCTCATAGTTATTTATAGAACCATATAACCATAACAGGCTAGAAAAAGAGAAGTTCTGATGTTATAGACTAGCACATCCATTTGATTAAAGACCTCAATGTATTAAGAACTTACCCAAAGGCATAAGGTAGTTATTGTCAATGATGTTGGTTATACATTCAGCTATCTTCCTCCTGACTTTGCCAAGTGATGATGTCTTTTTCTTAGCTCATCTTTATGGGAGAGCACACTGTCTTCTCTATTCAACACTATATATGAAATCAATGAATCTTCATGAACAAGTGGAAATTTAAATAAAAAAACACTGCAACACCATTTACATTAGCCCCCAAGACATGAAATGTTAAGGTATAAATATACCAAGTTATATGCAATATTTATATGAGGAAAACTATAAAACTCAAAGGAAGTATATTAAAGAAGTAAATAAATGAAGTAATGTTCCATGTTCATGTATAGAAATACCAGATATTGTCAGGATACCAGTTCTTCCTAACTTGGTCTATAAATACTACATGATCTCAATCAAAAGTTATCTTGTGGATATTGAAAAACTAATGCTAAATATCATATGGAGAGCAAAAGCCCAAAATAACCAATGCAATACTGAAAAGAATAACAAAGTTGGAGGACTAACTCTACCCAACATTAAAACTTCCTCTAAAGCTCAGTATCAAGACAGTGTGGGTCTGACCAAAACAAAAACATAACAAACAAACAGAAACTACTCAATGGGACAGAATATAGACCCATAAAAATGTAGTCAATTATTACTGACAAAGAGGAAATGGTAATACAATGAAGAAACTATAGTTTTTTTTCAAGAAATGGTACTGGAACAACTGGATATTACATGCAAAACAAATTAAAAAAGGAACTTAGACACAGACTTTACACACTTTAAAAAAATTAACTGAAAATGAATCACAGACCTAACGTAAAACTAAAAATCTACTAGAAGATAACAGAGAAGAAAACCTAGATGACCTTGATTTTGGTGATGAGTTTTTAGATATGACACAAAAGATGCAATACATGAAAGAAATCTAGACAAGTTGGGTTTCATTAAAATTAAAAATTTCTACCCTGCAAAAGATACTGTCAAGAAAGTGAAAAGACAAGCCACAGACAGGGAAAAAATATTTGCAAAAGACATATCCAATAAAGGATCATTTTCAAAAATATACAAAGAACATATAAATCTCAACAATAAGAAAACACTCTTAACAAATTGAATTCAACAATACATTAAAATAATTATATATCATAATCAAGTGAGATTTATTCCAAGGATGCAAGTATAATTCAACATCCACAAGTCAATCAATGAGATACATCACAATACCAAAATGAAAGATAAAAACTATATAATCATCTCAATAGATAAAAAAAGAATTACACAAATTAACATCCATTTATCATAAAAAAAAAAACCCTCAACAAAATGAGTATAGAGAGAAGTACCTCAACATAATAAAGGCCATATATGACAAGGCAAGATAACACCAAACTCAATGGTAAAAAGTTGAAACTTTTCCTCTAAGATGAGGGACAAAAGAAGGGTGTCCACTTTCACCACTTTTATTCAAAATAGTATTAGAAATCCTAGCCAGAACAATTAGACAATAAAAATAAATAAAAGGCATCTAAATTGGAAGGTAAGAAGTAAAACTGTTACTATAGGCAGTTGTCATAATATTATTTATAGAAAACCCTAAAGAATCCACCAAAAAAACCTGTTAGAAATAATAAATTAATTCAGTACAGTTGCAGAATACAAAATTAGTATACAGAATTCTGCTACATTTCTATACACTAATAACAAACTATTAGGAAGATAAATTAAGAAAACAGTCCCATTTACAATTGCATTAAAAAGAATAAAATGTTTAAGAATAAATTTAACCAAGAAGTTGAAAGACATACAATAAAAGGTGTAAGATGTTGATGAAAGAAATTGAAAAAGACATAAACAAATGGAAAGATATTCCATGTTCACTGATTGGAAAGTTATGAGCATTAAAAAGCCCATACTACCCAAAGCAATCTACAGATTAACTGCAATCTCTGTTAAAATTCCAATGGCATTTTAAACAGGAATAGAGCAAACAATTTAAAAATTTGTATGGAATCACAAAAGACTGCAAACATCTCAAGCAATCTTGAGAAAGAACAAAGCTGGAGGCATCAAACTTTCTGATTTCAAATTATATTACAAAGCATTAGCAATCAAAACAGTATTGTATTGGCATGAAACATACACACAGATCAATGTACCATAATAGAAAGTCCAGAAATAAACCCAAGCATATATGATCAGTTAATTTATGACAAAGGAAAAAGATGGTCTCCTCAATAAATTATGTTGGGAAACCTGGACTGCCACATGCAAAAGAATAAATCTTGACCACTAACACCATACACAAAACTAACTCAAAATGAATTAAAGACATAAGACCTGAAAACCATAAAAATCCAAGAAGAAAACACAGGCAGTAAGCTCTTTGGAATCAGTCTTGGCAAAGATTTTTTTGGATTTGACACCAAAATCAAAGGCAATAAAAGCAAGAATAAGCAAGTGGGATTACATCAAACTAAAGAGCTTCTGCACAGCAAAGGTAACCATCGACAAAATAAAAAGACAACCTACCAAATGGGAGAAAATATTTGCAAATTGTATATCTGAAAAGGGGTTAATACCCCCAAATATAAAGAACTCATAAAACCTAATTTAAAAAAATCCAATTAAATAATGGGCAGAGGATTCAAATAGACATGTTTCCAAAGAATACATACAGATGGCCAACAGGTATATGAAAAGGTGCTCAACATCACTTATCATCAGGGAAATGCAAATCAAAACCTGAGATATCACTTCACACCTGTTAGAATGGCTGTTATCAAAAAGACAAGAAATAACAAGTATTAACAAAGGTGTGGAGAATAGGAAAACCTCATGCAGTATTTGTGGGAATGTAAATTGATGCTGCTATCCATGTAAAACAGTATGAATATTTCTCAAAAATTAAAAAAAATAGAAGTACCATATGATCCAGTAATTCCACTTTTAGGTATTTATACAAATAAAATGAAAACACACTAAGTTGAAAAGGTATATGTACCTTCACATTAATGGAAGCATTGTTTACAATAGTCAAGATATGGATACAACCTAAGTGCCCATCAATGGATGGATGAATAAAGAAAATATGGTGCATACATGCAATGGAATATTATTCAGCCATAAAAAATAATGAAATCTTGCCATTTTTAGTAGCATAGATGGATCATAAGGACATTATGGTAAGTGAAGTTTGTCAAATCAGACAGAGAACAATAAATACCATATGGTGTCATGTATATGTGGAACTTAAAGAAAAAAAGGAAGCTTGTAGGTAAGAGAGTAGATTAACAGATTAGTGGTTGCCAAAGTGTGAGGGAGTGGGCAAAATGGGTAAAGAGGCTTAAAAGTGCAAACTGGAAGTTATAAAATAAATAAGTCATGGAGATGCAATATACAAAAATAATAACAATACTGTATTGTATATTTAAATATTTTCAAAAGAGTTGACCTTAAATATTCTCATTACAAGGAAAAAATATAACTATGTGTGGTTACGTATGTTAACTAGTCCTATTGTGGTGATCATTTTGCAATACATACATATATCAAATCATTATGTTGTACCCCTAAAACTAATATAATGTCTTATGTCAATTATTTATCAATTAAAATAATGATAGTCTGACTTCTAACTGGACTTAAATATTCAAAAATGGGCATACCTATACTCCTAAGTAAGAATAGATTTATTAATTTATTAAACATTTTACCAAAATTTGACAGCAGCTAAATGCCTGACAAATTTTATGTTTCAAACCAATATTTGTCATGACTATCAGACACAAATCTACATGGGTCCAGAGTAATGCTCTTTATGATTCATTGGGAAAGTTGGCAGGAAAAAGAATATTAGTTTACTTATAGCTTTAGCTTTAGTTAATCTTTTCTTAGCATTTGTTCTATATGCAGGGCATGGTTTCCACAGAGTCTCAAGGTAACCTAAAAAATGCTGTTAACAGCCCATTCATAGAAACTTGAGAAACTATCCTTTAGAAGTCAAGATATATCATGGATATAATGACTCAAGATGATTTTAAATGAGTACACTTTGTCCTAGGTTTATAAAGCCCCAGAAACTCAGTTCCTCAATCAAGGGGAGAGTGGAAAGAGTGGCTTTTAATGTCAGTCTTTTCAGTCATGATAAACACATCTTGAAATTTTCAAGCTACCTCAGAATTTATGGAATCATGAGTAACATTTCATTTTTGAGGATTCCAAGTTAGTTAGTTTTTAAAATAATAGGGAAATCTATCATGACTTTAAAAGGCACTAGTGAGAATAATATCAAGAGTGTCTTATAAAGAAATGTCTTACAAGCACACGAGATATGAATATATAGAACAAAAGAAAGTCTATGTGCAAATATATGACCTGTGGGCAATTTTACCTTAAGAAAACAGTCAAATCCCTAGCAAAGATGGTGGACAGGGAAGTATTTACAATTGTCCCTATTTTTCTATAGGTGTTACTCCATTATAGATTAATATTTAATGTTCTGGATGAGTTATTGGGCAAGGATTACAAGCTCAAAATAGATTTTCAATTATATATTCCTAATCTCATAAGAAGCAAAGCCAATAAGAATGATGTTCTGATTTAAAAATAATAATAATAAAAGAAAACAAACAACCTTATTAAAAAATGGGCCAAAGACCTGAATGGATACCACATCAAAGATATAGAGATAGCAAATAAGCATATAAAAAGTTTGTACACATCAGATATCATTAGGGAAATGCAGATTAAAACAACATTGTGATACCAATACACACCTATTAGAATGGCTAAAATTCAGAGCACTGTCTTTGCCAAATGCTGGCATAAATGTGTTAAAATAGGGATTCTCATTCATTACTGGTAAGAATGCAAAATGTTATATCGCCTTTGAAGACAGTTCAGTAGTTTCTTACAAAATGAAACACACTTTTACTATAATATCCAGCAATAGCACTCCTTGGTATTTACCCAAAGGAGTTAAAAACTTATGTCCACATAAAAACCTACACACAGATGTTTAGAGCAGCTTTATTCATAATTGCCAATAGTTGGAAGTAACTAAGATGCCCTTTAGTTGGTGAATAATAAACAAACTGTGGTATAAACAGTGAAATATTATTCAGCACCCAAAATAATTGATCTATCATATAATGAAAATACATAGAGGGAATTAAATGCATATTACTAAGTGAAAGAAACCAACCTGAGAAGGCTTCATATGACATTCTGGAAAAGGCAATACTATGAAGACAGTAAAAAGATAGGTGGTTGCAAAGGGTAAGAGGAGGAAGGGGTTAATCGGCAGAGCACAGAGTATCGTACTCTATACGATATTTTATAATGGTGGATACATATCACTATAAATTTGTTAAGCCCATAAAATGTACAACATCAAAAGTGAACCCTGATGTAAATTCTGGATTTGGAGTGATAAGGATGTGTCAATGAAGACTCATCAATTTAACAAATGTACCACTCTGATGGGGGATGTTGAAAATGGGGGAGACTATGTATGTGTGAGGGTAGGAAATTTATAGGACATCTGTAAATTTCTGCCCAATTTCGCTGTGAACCTAATACTGCTCAAAAAATAAAGTCTATTTTTTTAACAAAAGACATATCTCATAAATACTAAAGCAATAAAGAAGACCACTACAGACATCATAGATTTTCTTTCATTCTATTTGTATCTCTTGTATGTTTATAGGACATCCTTGAGAGTATTCTTGCTAATTCCCTTTTATAACCATAAGATATTTAGAGGACTGGTTTAGGAAGTCCAACAGCCTAAAAACATCAACTCCAGAGAGAAAGAGAGAGAAAGTGAGAGACGGAGAGAGAGACAGAGACAGAGAGAATAGAAGATGTGGTGGGAAGAAATTAACAAACTATCCAGACCTTAGGGACATGAGTTTTGGGAATGCAAGAGTTCACTGAATTTCCATTATAGTAAAAATTAAACATAAAAAAATGAAACCTCACATGAAAGCTCATCATAGAAAAATTGTAGACAATTACCAATAGGGAAAAATGGTAAAAACATATAGAAAAAAGAATAAAATGCTGTTAAACATCATGCGTATCAGGGTGGAAATGACTTTCTCAACAGCACTGGAAGGCAGAAGACAATGGACAATGCTTCAAGTATTTATTTGAAGGAAACAAATGTGAGCTCAATACCAAACAAAACTTTCAGTAAATTGTGGAGGAATTTTGAGACTACAAGACTTTTAAAATTTACATTCCATGTATATTTTTTCAGGAAGTACGAGAGGTAGGTTTTATAAAAATAGGGAGTACACAAAATAAGAAGACATTGAATCTAGAAATGGATTTCTCCAAATATCTTTTAATGTAATTTCAATTCAAATCTCAACAAGATTTAATCACAGAACTTGATATTGTGATCCTAGAATTCACATGGATGTTCAAAGGGCCAAGAATTGTCAAGACAGTTTGGGAAGGGAAGAGAAGGAGCAGAGTCTTAGTCAATGAGATATTAGGACTTCTCCAGAAGCTGTATTTCTTAAGACAATAAGCTGTTCTCAGCAGTGACTGGGAAGAATTTAGAATATATTAGCATTACAGTAGAGAGCTGAGAATCAAACTCACCAATATATGGGGAGCTGATATATCACTGTGATACCAATGTAGATCAAATAGTTGTAGACAGAAATAACTATTCAATAATTGGTGTTTGGAAAGCTGGTTATAAATATGTAAAATATGAATTAAGGCTTCTGTCCCATACTATAATGAACAATCAACTTCAGGTAAATTAAGTATCTTCATATGAAATAATTAGTATTAAACTTTGATTAAAATGTAAAAAAAAATAAATATACATATTGCAGACATATGAAATATTACTTAAGCAAGACAGAAAAAGCATACATCTGAAAAGAAAGGATTCAAGAACTTGATTATTTTCAATTTCAAAACTTCTTTGATACAAACCACAGTATAAAACATCTGAAGATAAGCCACAGACTAAAAAAGATGTATATAATCAAAACAAATTAGGTTTTATAGTATAATATAATATAATGAACATTAAAATAATGTACATAATAAAATGATTTAGTATTAAATATATTTAAAAGTCCTATAAATCAGTAGGAAGAATATGGAGACCAACATTTATAAATAATTCATTCACAAAGAGGAAATCTAATCACAACCAATGAAAAATGATTTTCATTAGTTCACCCCTTAGTTGCTATGGCGTGATACTTCTCTTTTGTCATCTAGCCCTCAAAACACAAAACAAAAATCATATGTTTTGCTCTGTAAGGACTGCTATCTATCACAGTGGTACCTAAATATTCCTGAATTTAGAATCACCTGAAACTTTTGGTAAAAAGTCAGTTTCCCTTCATTATTTACAGCATCAATGATTCTCTGGTAGGACTCAAATAAGCACCTCAGGCAATTCTTTTTGACTGTTCTTTGATTACTTTGTACCTTATCTTTCTTCTATGGGCATCAAGCCTAGATGGTGGATATTCTATGAAAGCCAGTCAGTTAATTTTCTGGATCACAAGACACACTCCTCCTTGATACCAGACAGGCTCACAGAGTTACAATGATAAAGTCAAAGCATGACACACCTTCAAACCCAAACAGGGAAGTGACACCAATGTGTTAGAACCCTACTCTTTGATCTTGACCAAGAAAGAAAAAAAAGGAAATAACCCCAAAATCAATTAATGGGGGCAAGGAAGATGGAGCTGGAAAAGCAGGGCTTGGAAAACATAATGCTGAAAGCACAGTTGAGGAACCTACCCTCCTGTATCATTTTGTAGGGGTGGTCTATTTTTTTTCCCTTTCAAAGGCAGTTTGATAGTTCTTTTTTTTTTGTTTGTTTTTGCATGCATGTCACAATTCTTTTCCTACTCATCTCTACTCCTTTCTTTATACTATTATTCCAAAAGACAAGACTGTTCGTTATCTTTGTAAATTATGGTGATTAGCACTTTAGATATTATGTCGAAAGCCGAGGGCTTTCAAGTCTAGTTTACCGTCTCTGTGTAATCTCCTTCATTCCATCAGGATGAGGACTCAGGAATCCACAAAATTCATGCACCCCAGAACTGAGCATAATTGAGGGGTAATGTCATCCGTGGCCAAATCACACAGGCACACATAGACACACACACACGGTGCTCTTTCATGTAATGTGTAAGCTCATTTATATCTTATGTGACAGGAAATAGTTTTCTATCCCTAAGTGAAATAATGCATTTAGTAATTTGATGGTGGGGGTAGGGAAGTATTATGTTTAATTGGAGTTGTCAGGTATGAGTCCCTTCCCTCAGAAATTAAAATTCTTTTCTGTTTTAAAAGAGATCTGATTTATAGTGCTTCAAACCATTGTCACTTAAATTTCCAATAATGATTAAAATTATTTTCTTTTAAAATTAGAATTGTCAATGCCTTGACCTTTGAGAAGGTTTCTTAGAAATAGGGCCTACATTCAAACTTTTTTCTTTAAAATGTGGTATTGGATGTTAACTTTGACACTATTCTGAGCACTGTTAACAATATCTGGAAAGTATTTTGAGAGATCAGTGGAAAGTTAAACATTCTAAATTTAACATGAATACACTTCTTTTTGATTTAGAAAATAAAATCAGATTTTTCAAAGTAAAAAAAAAATGTATCCTATGAGATAGGAAGAATGCTGATCTGTGCAGATGCTTTTTAAAATTACAGGTGTTCTGTAGTAGAAATAGACTTTGCAGCCCTAAAGACAGATGTATGTTCAAGTCCTAGCTTAACCACTCAAGTCTTGGAAAAGACAGTTGAATCCTTCTTCCACAGTTTTTCCATGTGGGCAGGTACATTGTAGAGTGGTTATGAAAACCAGAGATAATGTATGTACATTAATCAGCATGATACTAAAAGGTGGTCCAGAAATAGAAGCTGTTGTTATCAGGGCATGGAAACTATGTCAGTCCAAAAAAGAATTGAATATTTGTCCTTATAGTATTTTATATTTATTTAAATAATATATATATATATATATATATAAATACCACATTGACCTAGGATATTGTATGTAAGTCAGCTCTGGACAATGACATGTAAGATAAGTCTTCAGACTGAGAGTGGAAGAGGGTTCTGGGAAATATTTTCATCTCAGAAAAAAATGGAGTTTTATGAGGAAAAAGTCTCCTGCCATCTTGTCTTCTTGCCTCAAAAATGGTATTGGTGAGGGAAGATGTTGCCTGGAGCATAGCAGCCACATTAGACTTAGAGATGACAAGGTAAAAGGTTGTGGAGGACGGAATTATAAAATAGAGACACCAGGGCACCAGCTTTGAACATGTATGTCCTCTCTCTCAAATGTTCCAATGGATTTCCATCTCACTCCCTGGAAAAGACAAAGTCTAATGGCCTGCAAGACCCAGGTGAAATGTGCCAGCCCTTCCATCTTACCTCCTAGGCTTCTCACTAGCTTCTTCTGCTCCAGACACACAGCCCATCTTACTGTTCCTCGAATGTGCCAGGCATGCATTTGCATCAGAGCCTTTGCATCTGCTGTTCCCATCGCCTGGAGTACCTTTCCCTCACAGGTGTGCAAGATGCTCCCCCACTTTCTGCAGGCCTCTGCTCTGAGGTCACCTTCTCACACACAATCCTGTCTTTTAGGTTCTCAGCTTCTTTGTCCTCTTGCCTCTTGCCATTCTGCCTGGAAAACAAAAATAAACAAACCCTAGATCCTACATTCAGACTTCTTATTTAGATTAGTTGCTATGATTGGTTTTCAATATTAATCTACTATATAATTCTGTTACAGGAGCCTAATCCTTCTACAGCATCAGAGAAGGATTTATACTCACTTTTCCAAGCTCACCTAACTGGTAGGGCCTGGATACACATGACCATGTCTCAGCCACCAAACAGATGCAGCCACCTGGATCTTGAATCTGGAGTTAGTGTCACAAAGAAGTAGGGAGGAGGGAATTCAGGTCTTCAGTGCCAGCAGCATGGTGTCTGCCCTGTTGTGGGGAAGCAGCGGCTATAGCATCCCTGGAGGGTCAGAAGCAATGCCTCCCAGGCAGGCTGCCAGGAGAACTGAGGGGATTCTCTGTGGTCCTGGTTACCTTTCCCCTCTACATCGCTCCATGCTTCCCAAGCTTGGTTCTCCAGCTTTCCTGGGGAATGTAAGAGTTCCCATTACTCTTCTAATACATTCAGACTAAGTTGGTTTCAATCACTTGGAACTGAGGATAATAATTGATACATAAATATTATTGTGCCTAGTCTAGGGAGGTCTAAGGTGGAACTCCGGAACATGGATTCTGGAAAGACTCCCCTGGTGGTTCACATTGTCAACTAAATTTGGAGCTTCCTGGGCAGGTGACCTCTAAAATATTTTTCACTGTTGAAATAGTTTCCATTTCTGTTTTATGCTTCTTAGATGGAGATGAAATGCCCATTTTCAAGCTCTGTAGGAGCAGAATTAGCCTTTGGTGAAAACCCTGTTAGCTAAATTTCCTTTAAGAAGCCCTTCACCCCACCTGTTTTCCATCCCATCTTCAGCTTTCTTGTACTCAGATGCTCATCTTCTTTCTCCCAGTGCAGAGGGCCCTCCTCCCTGCCCCCTTCCCTACCCCGGCTCCTTCACCAGAAGCCCTGTTCAGGACAGAAGGGTTTGATAGCAAGCATTCCCTCTTTAGTGTGAATGTAAGCCATTTTTTTCTCTCTTAAAAATATTTATATTTAGTTTTCTATTTCAATGTGGAAAAAACTTTATCCCTAGGAAAATGTGAACACCATTCCAATAAAATGAATGGGTTTTATTTATGAATATAAAGTTTTATTCAGGAATTCAGGAGATGGGAAGAATTTCTCTTATCCTAAACACATGTGAAGTAAGATTTCCTAAGATGGAGAATATAAATTACTCAATTTGAAACTGTTTTTAGATATTTCAATAGCTAAAATAGATACATATTTAATAAAATAGATATTTCAATAGTTTGAGGAAATAAAGAATTAGCTGTTTGTATTAGTTCAGATTTTGAACTAAGATAAATGAATAAATATAACAAGGACATTTATTCTGGGTCAAACAGAAAAGGGTAAAAATGACCTTTTATTGAATGTATCTAGATTTGACACCAATAAGTACAAATCTCCAGAAAAGACTGTGCTTCCCTTAATCATAGGGTCTCAGACGTGGAAAGTAGCTGAAATGTTTCCAGATTAGCCTCTCACTAATTAAGAAGTTTTGTTGTTGTTGTTTTTTGTTTGTTTTTAACAAAGGATCTACCAACTAGTGAATTTTGCCTTTGCATAGACATTACTACATACTTTGTTTCTTTACGCACTCACAATGATCTTGTGAGGTAAGTAATATGCATTAAGTAATATACATTAGTCAGAGGAAAACCCCGAGGTTCAGAAAGTTTAATCAGTTCATAATTACACAACTTGCTAGTATCAGAGCTGGAATTCAGATTCACACCCTGAAACAAAGTGTCTTCTACTACCTTTTGCAGTTACAATTTAAGAGAGAAATGTCCAGGAGTCACCCCTGGGAATTATGAGTTTCAAGGAATAAGAGATTTGTGAGTAGAGGCCCTTGAGCCTTCATATATTTAATGATCTACTCTTCTGATGAGAAATTAACCTTTTCCTTGATGACCAGGCTGTGAAGACACTTTGATCCTCTAGGAAGAGCTTCAGAAAACTCTCATATATATGCATATGCATTGCTTCTCACCCGAGATGAGTGTGTAGAAGGCTTTAGGACAGGGCTGCATTTCATTCATCTCCCAACATATATCCCAGTGTCTGACTCAGAGATACCTCTCAGTAAACATGCGTGGAGTCCCTCACAGCCAAAGGCAGTGTTCCAAGTAAGGAAAATAAAAGGTGTAAAGTGGTGTGTTGATGTCTTCCTGCCCTGTGCTTTTCCAGATCTGAAGGAATTTATGTCAGCACAAATCTTTCATTTACAGAATTCCATCCATGCTGTGTGTTCTGGTTCAGTCTTAGGAGATATGTAGAGTTTTGCAGAACAAGCACTACTTACATAAAGTTGGGAAAGTAGGTGGGGAATCATCTCACTCCCTTTTCCTGGAGCAGTAGCTGACAATTCTTCAAAAGTTGAGAGATGCTTGAAACCCAATACGTTTTTTTTGTTTTTTGTTTTGCGGTACGCGGGCCTCTCACTGTTGTGGCCTCTCCCGTTGCGGAGCACAGGCTCCAGATGCGCAGGCTCAGTGGCCATGGCTCACGGGCCCAGCCGCTCCACGGCGTGTGGGATCTTCCTAGACCGGGGCACGAACCCGTGTCCCCTGCATCGGCAGGCGGACTCTCAACCACTGAGCCACCAAGGAAGCCGGAAACCCAATATACTGAAGTGAGATATTAGGAACTTATTCTACTTGGAATCCTTCTTGACTTGATGAACAATTAAACTGTATTCTTACTTTGAAACTGCAGAATTGAGAGAGCCCATTTGCTCTGAGCATCCTTCTTTAGAGTATCTTCTATGGCAACATTTTTGTAGGAAAGTAATTTCACCTTACTGTTGGAGAAATTCTGCCTTTGTGTATTAGCAATATGTTTTGTGGGGCATTATCCTTTTGAGGTAGGAGATAGATGGGCCCCAGGCTGAGCAGCTGCAACCAGTCTCCTGCTGACAATTTGAGATAAGATAACAGCAGGACTAGAGCCCTGACTGAGTAAAAACCACATTTTTCTCATCCTTGTGGTCAAGGGGATTTCCCAACCCACACATGCACAGAGAAGGTACTCAGCAGTCAAAGGAGGGAGTGGGAGCATGCCAACCTTCCAGAAACCTTTGCATTAGAATCCATCTTGGGTAAAGGATGCATGTGCACACCGGGGAGGACCCTGAGTCAGACAAAATATGGACATAAGCAAAATGATTGGCCAAGAGAGAACCCAGAAATCTGCCCCCATATAAGTGATTTAAGCCACCCTTCTTGTGCACGACTTACTCCAAGTCTGCCCGTGTGTTATTCCACACATACTTTGCTTCTAATAAATGCTTTATCTGCTTCACATCTGTCTGTTTGCTGAATTATTTCTTCATAGAAGACAAGCGCTGAGGTCCTGCTTCAAGCCACCTCACCCCTTGCCTCCCCAAGATCACTTTGAAGACAATAAATGACATTTTGTGAAGATACTAAAGATCATTTATAAAGTGATTTCCGTTGAGAAGTCAGTAGAGTGAACACAAGCTTCGGAGATAGGCAATCCTTTGTTCAAATCTTCTGCTGACATTTACAAGTTAGGTAGTCTTTTCAGGCAGTTTAATCTTTCTGTATCTAATTTTCTGTATCCATAAAGTTACAATAATGATAGTTAACCTCACTGATATGCTAGAAAGATTAAATGTGTTTATGTGCATGTATAGTTGCTATATAATTCCTAAGATGTGCAATGCTTCACCAACATTGCTTCTTCACATTGTTGAGTAAAATAACATCAAATTGTTGATGCTATGTTATGGTTAGAGAGAGATAAGGCTACTTGACAGAAGGAGTGCCAATAACTTTGGGAAAGTCAGTTAACCTCATAGAAACTTCAGGTTTCTCATCTGTTAATGACAATAATAGCTTTAGAATTTCATTGTTATCGGGGAAATGAAATCAGAGTGTGTCATTCACCCAGAGACTGAAACACAGAAGCATGTAAGGAAGACCTGATGTGAGCTTGCTAACTGTAGTCAAAGACATCACTGGTCACATTGAGAAACTCACTTTAAAACACATCAAGTCTTTCCGAGAATACATGTACGATCTAATGGAAAAGGTCCTGGTTAGGAAGCAAAATTTCCTTCAGAGTCATTTTGACTCTGTTCCTTAATGGTATTTGTTGTGATCTTCTGCATTCAAAGGCTATAGTCATTCCACTAGCCATATGTTTATGATACTGGAGAGTCGTATCTTGTCTCATCACAGAAAGAATTCAGAGATGAGACAGGAAGGTCAAGAGAGAAAAGTGAGGATTTATTCAAGTGATAGTATGCTCTCAAGGGGATAGTGGGCAGACTCAAGTGAGGAGCTGCCCTGAGTTTTCTTGGCAAGCAAGTTATGTGGGGTGTAGAAGTGAAGGGGCAGAGTATTCATTGGGGCGGGAGTGGTTTGGGGGTCGTATTCCTTGATTTTCATCCCAGCTCCACCTTCCCGAGGGGAGAAGGAATTTCTGTCCTTATTTACCCTTGATGGGAAGTGTCATGGCCTCGGTGCATAATGAGAACTTCTGATCTGCAAGGGTCATTTTTTGTAATGCAAGCACGTTATACAACAGGTTACACTTGGACACTGGAGATTCCCCCCTTTTCCCACCTTTATTTGTCTGCCTCCAGGACACTGATCACCCCAAAACGTGTGGTTTCCTGTCAGTCTGGAGGTTCCTGCTTTTCTTTGCCTGCCCAAGGACCCATGTTGTTTACAAGACGTGTGGTTTCCTGCCATTTGTCCTGTATCCCATTTCTCTCCTCATATCTAGATACCTGCCTGCTTTAGCATTTATGCGGCATGGCTTAATATAAGTTCAAAACTGGACAATTGTCTCTGGGAAACTTAAGCTGAGCTTATCTCACTAGTGTTACTTCTTTAGTTACATTCTGAGTCATCTTCTACCATCACATGAAGAAATTAAATTAAGGAACCTGTCTTACTGGATAAGCAAATGTCCATTTTATTAACTTATTCCAAAAGCCAATAAAATAGTAGATGTGTTGAGTGGGGCTGCCCTTTAATCCTCCACCTGAAAAATGGGGAACTGGGTTAGATATTTCTCTTAATGTAAGCTTCTGCATAAACTTCCACACTATTTCTTTCAAGGTAGACAGAGATTGCAACTAAGAGTCTTGACCACAATTAGTATTGCCAAATATTATCATAAAAGTAATTTCTACGGTAAGAGTGTTGAGAGTTTATAAAAATAGTCACATACAGTCTTGGTGTTTTATAAATATAAAAATAAACAGACCGGATTTTACAATTTTGGAGATACTTGAGAAACTTTTTAAAAAAACACTGTAGTAGTTACAACCAAGCATTATAACTAAAATCTCCAGTCCAGCATGGACAGACAGTACATCTTTTGAGCACTTTTTTGTTGTTTGTTCATTTAACCTTGCTCATATCTAACTATCTCTAGCTACAAAAGAGAAACGAGAAGCACAGTAGCGTGAGCACAGGTTTTGAAGTCGGATGTATTCTGAAATCTTGATCTGTTACCTAGTAACTGGGTAACTTTGGGGAAGTTATCTACCCTTCAAAGCTTCAGTTTCTCTATCTATAGCATCAGAATAATAGTGATTATTGAAGAAGGTTTCTGTGTGGATCAAACAAAATGATGCATTTAATATTTCAAGCTCAGTGCTCGAATATAACAGCCCAACTACTATAAGTGTGATTAACATTTTTACTATGAAGCTAGTCATTATGAAGAAGGAATTGATAGGGGAAGCAAAAGAAGAAGGAAGAGAAGTATAAAACTAATCTAGCCAATCTACAGGTCATTCAACCTCTTGGAACAAATATTAGTATAAGTAAAAAAGTATATTATTACAAGGCCTACTATAGTTTTCTGTGTAAGAGGCCTTATTGACACTGTGACAGACACACACAAATGGATCATTCCATTTAACCTGTGAAAAGTAACCTGTAAAAAAGCATTTGGGAGGAAGCTATGGTTTACATTTCTTCTGTGTTGCTCTATTACAGAGCTGGCATTCTGGTATTAGTGTGATTTATTTGTAAGTAGTCAACATTTTCTTCATGTTAAAGATGCTCTTATTTTGTTTTCAATGTTTTGATTCTTGTTGGTATCATAAACATCAGATATAACCAGGCAAATGAATTGTGTAGAATAAAGCCCTATTACAATTGCTCAAGAAAAGACTATCTTCTCAGAATTCTGACTGCCTCACCAATCACAGATGGGGATGCCTTGGGGCGCCATGGCCGTCTGCTTTGGTGACGTGAATAAACCCATGAGCAGGTTTTAAGAGAAGAAGGAAAGATAATTCCTCAATTAAAAATGTATGGGGACCTTGAGCTTGGCAGAATACAATTACTCAATTTGGAAAAGAGCCAAGATATCAAGGTTAACCATCATGCCTGAAAACATTATATATGTCTTGGGACATTTTTAATGATCACTTTCTTTCAGTATTTCAACATCCACTTACAATCCCAAAGCCCCCAAAGTAGGAAGCACTATATAGAAAGAGTCATTCCAGCCCAGTTTGACAGGGTCTGAAGCAAATCTAGCAGGTGGTTGAAATGCTTCAAGGACAGAGATGCTGTGTTCTCAAGGACCATGGTCTCTCCAAGAAAATGAAAACTCCAATCTCAGAGATGAGGCACCTTCTGGAAACCTACTCTCAGGTGTTCAGAGAATGCTCTTGGCTATTTTCATTATTACAATTGTGTCCAGGTACGATGATGTGTGATGTCTCATTTGTAACTCCCCTGGGCTAGGCTTGATAGGGGAGGATATCAAGGAAGAGCCCATCTATCAGGATCTGCTGTGCACTCAGGTGGATCCAGAGTGACCTATCTTCTTCACCCTGTCACCTTGTCATATAGGTTATGATGTTCAGACTCGAAAAGGCCACTTTGAGGAAGAATAGAGGGTATTCATCATTAGTCATATGAGGAACGTTCCATAGAACAAAATCAAAGTTCCTTAGGGACATCAGAGGCTGAACTGAAAGTTATAATTAATCAAGAAAGGGAAAAGTAGGTACATTTCATCTGACAAACTGTACCTTGGGAGGATTATAATTGGCAAGTCATGACATTATAATCTGTGCGAGGCATTGAAATACTGCTGTTTGATTTCAGGTGAACTTATGTGATTGCAGAAGGAAAGTAATGAGCCTCACCAACTGCTAGCCATAAAGAATAAGAAAAGGAAATATTGTTTATGTTGATTCTCCTGAGGAAACTCATAATATTTTCCCCCAATTTTTCATGATGGGGTGTGGTGGCTGGCTTGTGCCAGGATCCCAGAGGACTGAATATTCACAGATGAGCTTCTACTAAGACAAAGGAAGACATGACATTTGGGAAATAAGGACTCCAGGGGCACTGCACTGATCTCCAGGGAGAGTCAGAAAGACAGCAAATCCAGAGGGCCCAAAGCAGAAACTACCCCAGGACAGAGAGCCAAGAATCTGCTCTCTGGAGACATGACAGTGGATATGCTTGGATCCAGTAGGAGTGACAAAGACTGGACCTGAGAGGACATGACTCTGAGGGTCACATGGCTGCAGAAGACTTCTTGTCAGGGATGGCAGGATTGTGTATTGTGGGTGTTACTGAACTCAGATTCTGCTGCTCACCCCTCAAAAGCCAATAATTCAAGAAGAAAGTGTCAGTAGAAAGGAAAGTTGCTTTAATTGAAAAGCTGGCAATCAGGGGAGAGGATGGACTTGTGCCCAGAGACAAACTCCCAAGACTCTATTCAGCCATGACAGTTTTTAAAGGGAAGAGAGGAGGAAGAATCTCAGTGACTCATGGAGGCAGGATGTTAGGTTCTGCATCCTTCTCCATTACGTCCAGACTGGCTGACTCTCTCTTCAGATGTTATCTTGCCCACGTGATCTGTCTACAGGATTCCTTGTGGGGAGGTGTTGGGGGTAGAGAGCTATTCATTTTTTAACTGCTTAATTCTTCATTCTCACTTCTTTTTATCTAGGAAAAGAATCAACACGTTAGACAAGGCATGGTGTGCATTCAGGAGAGCATGTCAGGAGTTAGTTTCAATTGCTTAGTGATCTCATTTCTGTAATTAGGTACTTTTAAGGTTAGAGGGAAACAGAAATGGCAAACAGGAAAGGGGCAAAAGAGTTGCTTTCAGGCACTTCAACTTGGCTTAATATTAGACCCTATGGATAAAATAAGGTAACTGCCTACTCAGCCCCGTGTGGTAAATAAATAGATAAAAATTCTTTGCTAACATTTATTTTTCATATACAGCATGATTTTTAAGTTTTTCAATTCCAGAAAGATTTTAAACTTCAGTTAACATCAAAGAATATGAGCATCTTTTTAGCAGCAAATGAAAAATGTATTACAGGTTTTTCAGACAATTGCACAGAAAGTAGGAGATTCATTTAATCACTCCAATCCCCCAAATTATTTCAAAGTTCTCATTTTCATTTTCTTTCTGTAAATATGTACTGTTACATACTTTTAAAATCATCATAATCAGCATCATCTAAAAGAAAACTGCAAGCATCAAGTGAACCAGACATCCAATTTTTAGATTCAATATTTGCTTAAATTACAGATGGTCACATATTTGGTTAGAAAAAAAATTAGTATCTGCCTCTGAGGCATCACTAAATCTATTTTCTTCTCTGGTTTCTGTTATGGCTTCATACTAAGATTCATTCTCTGTCTAGATCATTCTAGTGGATAGATTTGTTTGACAATAGAGCCATTTACATAAATTAGAATTAACCAGAAGAGGAAATATTTTGGATCTTCTTCCTCAGCTCCATGTTATGAAAATAAAGAACAAGTTATATTTCAAGTCTGAACTAGATATCAGTTTTTTTTTAACACCTTTATTGGAGTATAATTGCTTTACAGTATTGTGTTAGTTTCTGCTTTATAACAAAGTGAAGCAGCTATATGTGTACATATATCCCCATATCCCCTCCCTCTTGCATCTCCCTCCCACCCTCCATATCCCACCCTTCTAGGTGGATGCAAAAAACACCGAGCAGATCTCCCTGTGCTATGCAGCTTCTTCCCACTAGCTACCTGTTTTACATTTGGTAGTGTATATATGTCCGTGCCACTCCCTCACTGCATCCCAGTTTACCCTTCCTCCTCCCCTTGTCCTCAAGTCCATTCTCTATGTCTGTGTCTTTATTACTGTCCTTCCCCCATGTTCTTCAGAACGTTTTTGTTTTTTTTCGGTTTCCATATAAATATGTTAGAATACAGAATTTGTTTTTCTCTTTCTGACTTACTTCACTCTGTATGACAGACTCTAGGTCCATCCACCTCACTACAAATAACTCAATTTCATTTCTTTTCATGGCTGAGTAATATTCCATTTTATATATGTGCCACATCTTCTTTATCCATTCATCTATTGATGGACACTTAGGTTGCTTCCATATCCTGGCTATTGTAAATAAAGCTGCAATGAATATTGTGGTACATGACTCTTTTTGAATTATGGCTTTCTTGGGGTATATGCCCAGTATTGGGATTGCTGGGTCGTAGGGTAATTCTATTTTTATTTTTTTAAGGAGCCTCCATACTGTTCTCCATAGTGGCTGTATCAATTTATATTCCCACTGACAGTGCAAGAGGGTTCCCTTTTCTCCACACCCTCTCCAGCATTTGTTGTTTGTAGATTTTCTGATGATGCCCATTCTAACTGGTGTGAGGTGATACCTTATTGTAGATTTGATTAGCATTGCTCTATTAATTAGTGATGTTGAGCAGCTTTTCAAGTGTTCCTTGGCCATTTGTATGTCTTCTTTGGAGAAATGTCTATTTAGGTGTTCTGCCCATTTTTGGATTAGGTTGTTTGTTTTTTTTTAATATTGAGGTGCATGAGCTGTTTATATATTTTGGAGATTAATCCTTTGTCCTTTGATTCATTTGCAAATATTTTCTCCCTTTCTCAGTGTTGTCTTCTAGTCTTGTTTATGTTTTCATTTGCTGTGCAAAAGCTTTGAAGTTTCATTAGGTCCCATGTGTTTATTTTTGCTTTTATTTCCATTACTCTAGGAGGTGGATCAAAAAAGATCTTGCTGTGATTTATGTCAAAGAGTGTTCTTCCTGTGTTTTCCCCTAAGAATTTTATAGTGTCTGGTCTTACATTTAGGTCTCTAATCTATTTTGAGTTTATTTTTGTGTATGGTGTTAGGGAGTGTTTGAATTTCATTCTTTTACATGTAGCTGTCCAGTTTTCCCAGCACCACTTATTGAAGAGGCTGTCTTTTCTCCATTGTATATCCTTACCTCCTTTGTCATAGATTAGTTCACCATAGGTGTGTGAGATTATCTCTGGGCTTTCTTTCTTGTTCCATTGTTTCTGTTTTTGTGCCAGTACCATATTGTCTTGATTACTGTAGCTTTGTAGTATAGTCAGTCTGAAGTCAGAGAGTCTGATTCCTCCAGCTCCGTTTTTTTCCCTCAACACTGTTTTGGCTATTTGGGGTCTTTTGTGTCTCCATATAGATTTTAAGGTTTTTTGTTCTAGTTCTCTAACAATTGCCATTGGTAATTTGATAGAGATTGCATTGAACCTGTATATTGCTTTGGGTAGTATAGTCATTTTCACGACATTGATTCTTCCAATCGAAGAACATGATATATCTCTCCAACTGTTGGTATCATCTTTAATTTCCTTCATCAGTGTCTTATAGTTTTCTGCATACAGGTCTTTTGTCTCCCTAGGTAGGTTTATTCCTAGGTATTTTATTCTTTTTGTTACAATGGTAAAGAGGAGTGTTTCCTTAATTTCTCTTTCAGATTTTTCAGCATTAGTGTAAAGGAATGCAAGAAATTTCTGTGCAATAATTTTGTATACTGCAAATTTACCAAATTCATTGATTAGCTCTAGTAGTTTTCTGGTGGTATCTTTAGGATTCTCTATGAATAGTATCATGTCATCTGCAAAGAGTGACAGTTTTACTTCTTCTTTTCCAATCTGTATTCTTTTATTTCTTTTCCTTCTCTGATTGCCATGGCTAGGATGTCTAAACTATGTTGAATAATAATGGTGAGAGTGCACATCCTTTTTTTTTCCTGATCTTAGAGAAAATGCTTTCAGTTTTTCACCATTGAGAATGAGATTTGCTGTGGGCTTGTTGTATATGGCCTTTATTATGCTGAAGTAGGTTCCCTCTAGGCCCACTTTCTGGAGAGTTTTTATCATAAATCGTGTTGAATTTTGTGAAAAGCTTTTTCTGCACCTATTGAGATGATTATATGATTTTTATCCTTCATTATGTTAATATGGTGTATCACATTGATTGATTTGTGTATATGAAGAATCCTTGCATCTTTGGAATAAATCTCAATTGATCATGGTTTATGATTCTTTAAAGTTGTTGTTGGATTCTGTTTGCTAGTATTTTGTTGAGGATGTTTGCACTTATATTCATCAGTGATATTGGTCTGTAATTTTCTTTTCTTGTAGAATCTTTGTCTGGTTTTGGTATCAGGGTGATTGTGGCCTCATAGAATGAGTTTGGGAGTTTTCCTTCCTCTGCAATTTTTTGGAAGAGTTTGAGAAGGATGGGTGCTAGCTCTTCTCTAAATGTCTGAGAGAATTAACCTATGAACCCAACTGGTCCTGGACTTTTGTTTGTTGGAAGATTTTTAATCACAGTTTCATTTCATTACTTGTGATTGATCTGTTCATATTTTCTATTTCTTCTTGGTTCAGTGTCAGAAAGTTATACCTTTCTAAGAATTTGTCCCTTTCTTCCAGGTTGTCCAATTTTTTGGCGTAGAGTTGCTTGTAGTAGTGTCTTAGGATGCTTTGTGTTTCTGCTGTGTCTGTTTTAACTTCTCTTTTTTCGTTTCTAATTTTATAGATTTGACTCCTCTCCGTCTTTTTCCTGATGAGTCTGGCTAATGGTCTAGCAATTTTGTTTATCTTCTCAAAGAACCAGCTTTTAGTTTTATTGATCTTTGCTATCGTTTCCTTCATTTCTTTTTCATTTATTTCTGATCTGAGCTTTATGGTTTCTTTCCGTCTGCTAACTTTGGGGATTTTTTTGTTCTTCTTTCTCTAATTGCTTTAGGTGCAAGGTTAAGTTGTTTATTAGAGATGTTTCCTGTTTATTAAGGTAAGATTGCATTGCTGTAAACTTCCCTCTTAGAACTGCTTTTGCTTCATCCCATAAGTTTTAGTTCATCGTGTCTCCATTGTCATTCGTTTCTAGGTATTTTTTTATTTCCTCTTTGATTTCTTCAGTGATCACTTCTTTATTAAGTAGTGTATTGTTTAACTTCCATGTGTTTCTATTTTTTACAGACCTTTTCCTGTAATTGATAACTAGTCCCATAGCATTGTGTTCAGAAAAGATACTTGATACAATTTCAATTTTCTTAAATTTACCAAGGCTTGATTTGTGACCCAAGATACGATCTATCCTGGAGAAAGTTCCATGAGCACTTGAGAAAAATATGTATTCTGTTGTTTTTGGATGGAATTTCCTATAAATATCAATTAAGTCCATCTTGTTTAATGTATCATTTAAACCTTGTGTTTCCTTATTTATTTTCATTTTGGATGATCTGTCCATTGGTGAAAGTGGGGTGTTAAAGTCCCCGACTATGAATGTGCTACTGTCAATTTCCTCTTTTATGGCTATTAGTATTTGCCTTATGTGTTGATGTGCTCCTACGTTGGATGCATAAATATTTACAATTGTTATATCTTCGTCTTGGATCGATCCCTTGATCATTATGTAGTGTCCTTCTTTGTTTCTTCTAATAGTCTTTATTTTAAAGTCTATTTTGTCTGATATGAGAATTGCTACTCCAGCTTTCTTTTGGTTTCCAAATGCATGGAATATCTTTTTCCATACCCTCACTTTCAGTCTGTATGTGTCTCTAGGTCTGAAGTGGATCTCTTGTAGACAACATATATATGGGTCTTGTTTTTGTATCCATTCAGCCAGTCTGTGTCTTTTGGTGGGAGCATTTAATCCATTTACATTTAAGGTAATTATCGATATGTATGTTCCTATTTCCATATTCTTAATTGTTTTGGGATTGTTATTGTAGGTCTTTTCCTTCTCTTGTGTTTCTTGCCTAGAGAAGATCCTTTAGCATTTGTTGTAAAGCTGGCTTGGTGGTGCTGAACTGTCAGGTTTTGCCTGTCTGTAAAGGTTTTAATTTCTCCATCAAATCTGAATGAGATCCTTGCTGGGTAGAGTAATCTTGTTTGTAGGTTTTTCTGCTTCATCAATTTAAGTATGTCTTGCCAGTCCCTTCTGGCATGCAGACATTCTTCTAAAAGATCAGCTGTTAACCTTATGGGGACTCCCTTGTGTGTTATATTTTGTTTTTTCCCTTCCTGCTTTTAATATGTTTTCTTTGTATTTAATTTTTGACAGTTTGATTAATATGTGTCTTGGCATGTTTATCCTTGGATTTATCCTGTATGGGACTCTCTGTGCTTCCTGGACTTGATTAACTCTTTCCTTTCCCATATTAGGGAAGTTTTCAACTATAATCTCTTCAAATATTTTCTCAGTCCCTTTCTTTTTCTCTTCTTCTTCTGGAACCCCTATAATTCAAGTGTTGGTGCATTTAATGTTGTCCCAGAGGTCTCTGAGACTGGCCTCAGTTCTCTTCACCCTTTTTTCTTTATTCTGCTCTGCAGTAGTTATTTCCACTATTTTATCTTCCAGGTCATTTATCTGTTCTTCTGTCTCAGTTATTCTGCTATTGATCCCTTTTAGATTGTTTTTAATTTCATTTATTGTGTTGTTCATCATTGCTTATTTCATGTTTAGTTCTTCTAGGTCCTTGTTAAATGTTTCATGCATTTTCTCTATTCTATTTCCAAGATTTTGGATCATCTTTACTATCATTATTCTGAATTCTTTTTCAGGTAGACTGCCTATTTCCTCTTCATTTGTTAGGTCTGGTGGGTTTTTATCTTGCTCCTTCATTTTCTGTGTGTTTTTTTGTCTTCTCATTTTGCTTTTCTTACTGTGTTTGGGGTCTCCTTTTTGCAGGCTGCAGGTTCCTAGTTCCCGTTGTTTTTGGTGTCTATCCCCAGTGGCTGATGTTGGTTCAGTGGGTTGTGTAAGTTTCCTGGTGGAGGGGACTAGTGCCTGTGTTCTGGTGGATGAGGCTGGATCTTCTCTTTCTGGTGGGCAGGTCCACGTCTGGTGGTGTGTTTTGTTCTGTCTGTGTACTTATTATGATTTTAGGCAGCCTCTCTGCTAATGGGTGGAGTTGTGTTCCTGTTTTGCTAGTTGTTTGGCATAGGGTGTCCAGCACTGTATCTTGCTGGTCGTTGAGTGAAGCTGGGTGTTGGTATTGAGATGGAGCTCTCTGGGAGATTTTCACCATTTGATATTACATGGAAGTGGGACGTCTCTTGTGGATCAGTGTCCTGAAGTGGGCTCTCCCACCTCAGAGGCACAGCACTGACTCCTGGCTGCAGCACCAAGAGTCTTTCATCCACATGGCTCAGAATAAAAGGGAGAAAAAGTAGAAAGAAAGAAAGAAAGAAAGAAAGAGGATAAAATAAAATAAATTAAGGTAAAATTAAAAAGTTATTAAAGTAAAAAATAATTATTAAGAAAAAATTTTTTAAGTAAACAAACAAACAAAAAAAAAAACAGACGGGGGCTTCCCTGGTGGCACAGTGGTTGAGAGTCTGCCTACCAATGCAGGGGACACGGGTTCGTGCTCAGGTCCGGGAAGATCCCACATGCCATGGAGCGGCTGGGCCTGTGATCCATGGCCACTGAGCCTGCGTGTCTGGAGCCTGTGCTCAGCAATGGGAGAGACCACAACAGTGAGAGGCCCGCGTAATGTAAAAAAACAAACAAACAAAAATAAACGGACGGATAGAACCCTAGGACAAATGGTGAAAGCAAAGCTATACAGACAAAATCTCACACAGAACCATAAACATATACACTCACAAAAATAGAAAAAGAGGAAAAAGTAATTAATCTTGCTCTCAAAGTCCACTTCCTCAATTTGGGATGATTCGTTGTCTATTCAGTTATTTCACAGATGCAATGTACATCAAGTTGATTTTTGAGATTTAATCCACTGCTACTGAGGCTGCTGGGAGAGATTTCCCTTTCTCTTCTTTTTTCCCACAGCTCCCAGGGCTCAGCTTTGGATTTGGCCCTGCCTTTGCGTGTTGGTCGCCAGAGAACATTTGTTCTTTGCTCAGACAGGACGGGTTTAAAGAGTCACTGATTCGGGGGCTCTGGCTCACTCAGGCCGGGGTGAGTGAGGGGTACAATGCGGGGTGAGCCTGTGGTGGCAGAGGCCGGCATGACATTGCACCAGCCTGAGGCACACCATGCGTTCTCTCGGGGAAGTTGTCCCTGGATCACGGGGCCCTGGCAGTGGTGGGCTGCACAGGTTCCCCAGAAGGGTGGTGTGGATAGTGACCTGTGCTCGCACACAGGATTCTTGGTGGTGGCAGCAGCAGCCTTAGCATCTCATGCCCGTGTCTGGGGTCCGCCCTCTTAGCCGCGGCTTGCGTCTCTCTCTGGAGCTCCTTTAAGCATCGTTCTTAATCCCCTCTCATTGTGCACCAGGAAACAAGAGGGAAGAAAAAGTCTCTTGCCTCTTAGGCAGGTCCAGATTTTCCCTGGACTCCCTCCCAGCTAGCTGCAGTGCACTAACCCCTTCAAGCTGTGTTCTCACAGCCAGTCCTCTCCCTGCACTCCGACCGAAGGCGAACTTCAGCTCCCAGCACCGCCCACCCCAGCAGGTGAGCAGACAAGCCTCTCGGGCTAGTGAGTGCCAGTCGGCACCGATCATCTGTGCAGGAATCTCTCCACTTTGCCCTCTGCACCCCTGTTGTTGTGCTCTCCTCCACAGCTCTGAAGCTCCCCCACCTGCCACCCACAGTTTCCACCTGTGAAGGGGCTTCCCAGTGTGTGGAAACCTTTCCTCCTTCACATCTCCCTCCCACTGGTGCAGGTCCCATCCCTATTTTTTGTCTCTGTTTTTTCTTTTTTCTTTTGCCCTACCCAGGTACGTGGGGAGTTTCTTGCCTTTTGGGAGGTCTGAGGTCTTCTGCCAGTGTTCAGTAGGTGTTCTGTAAGAGTTGTTCCACCTGTAGATGTATTTCTGGTGTATCTGTGGGAAGGAAGGTGATCTCCGTGTATTACTATTCTGCCATCTTCCCCCTCTCCTCCAGTTATTGTACTGTTAATCTTTGTTTGTTTGTTCTTTAATTCTTCTATGTCTTTGTTAAACATTTCTTGCATCTTCTTGAAATTTGCCTCCATTCTTTTTCCGAGGTCCTGGAATATCTTCACTCTCATTATTCTGAATTCTTTTTCTAGAAGGTTGCCTATCTCCACTTCATTTAGTTATTTTTCTGGGGTTTTATCTTCTTCCTTCATCTGGTACATAGCCCTCAGCCTTTTCATCTTGTCTATATTTCTGTGAATGTGGTTTTTGTTCCACAGGCTGCAGGATTGTAGTTCTTCTTCTTTCTGCTGTCTGCCCTCTGGTGGCCGAGGCTATCTAAGAGGCTTTTGCATGTCTCCTGATGGGATGGACTGCCGGTGGGTAGAGCTGACTGTTGATCTGGTGGGCAGAGCTCAGTAAAACTTTAATCTGCTTGACTGCTGATGTGTGGGACTGGTTGGTTGCTTTTGGTTGTTTGGCCTGAGGCAACCCAGCACTGGAGCCTACCTGGACTCTTTGTGGGGGGCTAATGGCAGACTCTGGGAGGGCTTACACCAAGGAGTACTTCGCAGAACTTCTGCTGCCAGTGTCCTTGTCCCCACAGTGAGCCACAGCCAACCCCCGCCTCTGCAGAAGACCCTCCAACACTAGCAGGTAGGTCTCATTCAGTCTCCCCTGGGGTTACTTCTCCTTCCCCTGGGTCCCAATGCACACACTACTTTGTGTGTGCCCTCCAAGAGTGGAGTCTCTGTTTCCCCTAGTCCAGTCAAAGTCTTGCAATCAATTCCCACTAGACTTCAAAGTCTGATTCTCTAGGAAATCCTGCTCCCGTTGCCGGACCTGCAGGTTAGGAAGCCTGACTTGGGGCTCAGAACCTTCACTCCAGTGGGTGGACTTTTGTGGTATAAATGTTCTCCAGGCTGTGAGTCACCCACCCAGGAGTTATGGGATTTGATTTTACTGTGATTGTGCCCCTCTACCATCTCATTGTGGCTTCTCCTTTGCCTTTGGATGTGAGGTATCTTTTTTGGTGAGTTCCAGTGTCTTCCTGTTGATGATTGTCCAGCAGCTAGTTGTGATTCCAGTGTTCTCACAGGAGGGAATGAGAGCACATGCTTCTACTCCACTATCTAGGTCTACCATTTTCTCTCATTCTAAGGGTTGTCTTTTCATCTTGTTTATTGTTTCCTTTGCTGTGCAAAAGCTTTTAAATTTCATTAGGTCCCATTTGTTTATTTTTATTTCCATTTCTCTAGGATGTGGGTCAGAAAAGACCTTGCTGTGATTTATGTCAATGATTATACTGCCTATGTTTTCCTCAAGAGTTTTTTACCATCTGACCTTACATTTAGGTCTTTAATTCATTTTAAGTTTATTTTTGTATATGGTGTTCGGGAGTGTTCCAATTTCATTCTTTTACCCATAGCTGTCCAGTTTTCCCAGCACCACTTATCGAAAAGGCTGTCTTTTCTCCTTGTATATTATTGCCTCCTTTATCAAAAATAAGGTGACCATATGTGTGTTGGTTTATCTCTGGGCTTTCTATCCTGCTCCATTGATCTATATTTCTGTTTTTGTGCCAGTACCATAAGCTCTGAGCTTTCTATCCCATTCCTTTGATCTATATTTCTGTTTTTGTGCCAGTATCATTCTGTCTTGATTACTGTAGCTTTGTAGTTTAGTCTGAATTCAGGGAGCCTGATTTCTCCAGCTCCAGTTTTCTTTCTCAACATTGCTTTGGCTATTCAGGGTCTTTTGTGTTTCCATAAAAATTGTGAAATTTTTTGTTCTAGTTCTGTGAAAAAAATGCCTTTGGTAGTTTGATAGGGATTGCATTGAATCTGTATATTGCTTTGGGAAGTATAGTCATGTTCACAATGTTGATTCTTCCAATCCAAGACCATGGTATGTCTCTCCATCTGTTTGTATCATGTTTAATTTCTTTCATCAGTGTCTTATAGTTTTCTTCATACAGGTCTTCTGTCTCCTTAGGTAGGTTTATTCCTAGATATTTTATTCTTTTTGTTGCAATGGTAAATGGTAGTGTTTTCTTAATTTCACTTTCAGATTTTTCATCATTAGTGTATAGGAATGCTAGAGATTTCTATGCATTAATTTTCTATCCTGCTACTTTACCAAATTCATTGATTATTTCTAGTAGTTTTCTGGTAGCATCTTTAGGATTCTCTATGTATAGTATCATGTTGTCTGCAACAGTGACAGCTTTACTTCTTTTCTGATTTGGATTCCTTTTATTTCTTTTTCTTCTCTGATTGTTGTTGCTAAAACTTCCCAAACTATGTTTAATAATGTTTGTGAGAGTGGACAACCTTGTCTTGTTCCTGATCTTAAAGGAAATGGTTGATTTTTTCACCATTGAGAACAATGTTGGCTGTGGGTTCGTCATATATGGCCTTTATTATGTTGAGGTAAGTTCCCTCTATGCCTATTTTATGGAGAGTTTTTATAATAAATAGTTCTTGAATCTTGTTAAAAGATTTTTCTGCATCTATTGAGATGATCATATGCTTTTTCTCCTTAATTTTTTTAATATGGTTTATCACATTGATTGATTTGTGTATACTGAAGAATCCTTGCATTCCTGGGATAAACCCCACTTGATCATGGTGTATGATCCTTTTAATGTGCTGTTGGTTTCTGTTTGCTAGTATTTTGTTGAGGATATTTGCATCTATGTTCATCAGTGATATTGTTCTGTAGGTTTCTTGCTATTTGACATCTTTCTCTGCTTTCAGTATCAGGGTGATTGTGGCCTTGTAGAAGGAGTTTGGGAGTATTTCTCCCTTTGCTACATTTTGGATGAGTTTGAGAAGGATAGGTGTTAGCTCTTTTCTGAATGCTTGATAGAATTTGCCTGTGAAGCCATCTGGGCCTGAGCTTTTGTTTGTTGGAAGATTTTTAATCACAGTCTCAATTTCAGTGCTTGTGATTGCTCCATTTACATTTTCTATTTCTTCCTGGTTCAGTCTTGGAAGGTTGTGCTTTTCTAAGAATGTGTCCATTTCTTCCAGGTTTTCTATTTTATTGGCATACAGTTGACTGTAGTAATCTCTCATGATCCTTTGTATTTCTGCAGTGTCCATTGTTACTTCTCCTTTTTCATTTCTAATTCTATTGATTTGTGTTCTCCCTTTTTTTTCTTGATGAGTCTGGCTAATGGTTTATCAATTTTTTTTTTATCTTCTCAAAAAAACAGCTTTTAGTTTTATTGATCTTTGCCATTGTTTCCTTCATTTCATTTTCATTTATTTCTGATCTGATCTTTATGATTTCTTTCCTTCTGCTAACTTTGGAGGTTTTTTTTGTTCTTCTTTCTTTAATTGTTTTAGGTGCAAGTTTAGGTTGTTTATTTGAGATTTTCCTTGTTTCTACAGGTAGGATTGTATTGCTATAAATGCTCTTCTTAGAACGGCTTTTGCTTCATCCCATAGGTTTTGGGTCGTCATGTTTTAATTGTCATTTGTTTCTAGGTATTTTTTGATTTCTTCTTTTATTTCTTCAGTGATCTCTTTGTTATTTAGTAGTGTATTGTTTAGCCTCCAAGTGTTTGCATTTTTCACAGATTTTTTTCCTGTAATTGATATCTAGTCTCATAGCATTGTTGTTAGAAAAGTTACTTGATATGATGTCCATTTTCTCAAATTTACTGAGGCTGGATTTGTGACCCAAGATATAATCTATCCTGGAGAATGTTCCATGAGCACTTGAGAAGAAAGTGTACTCTGTTGTTTTTGGATGGAATGTCCTATAAATATCCATTAAGTCCATCTTGTTTAATCTGTCATATAATGCTTGTGTTTCCTTATTTATTTTCATTTTGGATGATCTGTCCATTGTTGAAAATGGGGTGTTAAATTCCCCTGATATTTTTTGCTACTGTCGATTTCCCCTTTTATTGTTGTTAGTATTTGCCTTATGTATTGAGGTGCTCCTATGTAGGGTACATAAATATTTACAATTGTTTTATCTTCTTGGATTGATCCCTTGATCATTATGTAGTGTCTTTCTTAGTCTCTTGTAATAGTCTTTATTTTAAGGTCTATTTTGTCTGATATGAGAATTGTCACTTTAGCTTTCTTTTGATTTCCATTTGCATGGAATATCATTTTCCATCCCCTTACTTTCAGTCTGTATGTGTCCCTAGGTTTGAAGTGGGTCTCTTGTAGCCAGCATATATACAGTTCCTGTTTTTACATCCATTCAACCAGTCTATGTCTTTTGGTTGGAACATTTAATCCATTTACATTTTAGGTAGTTATCGATATGTATGTTCCTATTACCATTGTCTTAATTGTTTTAGGTTTGTTATTGTAGGTCTTTTCCTTCTCTTGTGTTTCCTGACCAGAGAAGTTCCTTTAGCATTTGTTGTAAAGCTGATTTGGTGGTTCTGAATTCTCTTAGGTGTTGCTTGTCTGTAAAGGTTTTAATTTCTCCATTGAATCTGAATGAGATCCTTGCTGGGTAGAGTAACCTTGGTTCTGGGTTTTTCCCTTTCATCAGTTTAAATATGTCCTGCCACTCCTTTCTGGTTTGCAGAGTTTCTGCTGAAAGATCAGCTGTTAACCTTATGGGGATTCCCTTGTATGTTATTTGTTCTTTTTCTCTTTCTGCTTTTAATATTTTTACTTTGTATTTAATTTTTGATAGTTTGATTAATATGTGACTTGGCATGTTTCTCCTTGGATTTAACATCTATGGGACTCTCTGTGCTTCCTGCATTTGATTGACTATTTCCTTTCCCATATTAGGGAAGTTTTCAACTATAATCTCTTCAAATATTTTCTCAGTCACTTTCTCTCTTCTTCTTGCACCCCTATAATTCAAATGTTGGTGTGTTTAATGTTGTCCCAGATGTCTCTGATACTGTCCTCAAGTGTTTTTATTCCTTTTTCTTTATTCTGCTCTACGGTAGTTAGTTCCACTATTTTATGTTCAGGTCACTTATCCATTCTTCTCCCTCAATTATTCTGCTATTGGTTCCTTCTAGAGAATTGTCAATTTCATTTAATGTGTTGTTCATCATTGTTTGTTTGCTGTTTAGTTCTTCTATGTCCTTGTTAAGTGTTTCTTGTATTTTCTCTATTCTATTTCCAAGATTTCCCATCATCTTTACTATCATTACTCTGAAATATTTTTCAGTTAGACTGCCTATTTCCTCTTCATTTGTTTGGTCTGGCTGGTTTTTACCTTGCTACTTCATCTGCTGTGTGTTTCTCTGTCTTCTCATATTGCTTAACTTAGTGTGTTTGGGGGTCTCCTTTTTGCAGGTTGCATGTTCGTAGTTATTGTTGTTTTTTTGTGTCTGCTCCCAGTGGCTAAGGTTGGTTCAGTGGGTTTTGTAGGCTTTCTGGTGGAGGGAACTAGTGTCTGTGTTCTGGTGGATGAGGCTGGATCTTGTCTTTCTGTTGGGCAGAACCACGCCCGTGGTGTGTTTTGGGGTGCCTGTGACCTTATTATGATTTTAGGCATCCTCTCTACTAATGAGTGGGGTTGTGTTCCTGTCTTGGTAGTTGTTTGGCATAGGGTGTCCAGCACTGTAGCTTGCTTGTGGTTTACTGGAGCTGGGCCTTATTGTTGAGATGGCGATCTCTGGGAGATTTTCACCATTTTATATTACGTGGAGCTGGGAAGTCTCTGGTAGACCAATGTCCTGAACTTGGCTCTCCCACCTCAGAGGCACAGGCCTGTCACCTGGCCAGAGCAGCAAGACCCTGTCAGCCACACGGCTCTAAGAAAATATAGCCAAGTTGCTCATCTAGACTTTCAAAAATATTGAGATTACAGCTCCCAGGGTGAAGTTACTTAGGAAGAAATTCTATGCCTGAGAGGGACAGCCAGAAGGAAATGGCATCTAGATACCTGTTCTTGATGAAAAGTTAGGACAGACATGTAGATTGATATCAAACATAATAATGAGATCATTTTGCATAGAATAATACTGGTGACAGTATTTTTTTTCTGAGAAAAAGATAAACCTGATTTTAATTTACTACTGATTTTTACCAAGCCTTTTAAACTTTAATTTATTAAAGAAAGTCACATTTCCTTCCCCCACTTACTAACACTCACACTGTTTCAAATTCCCAAAAGGGCAGTCCACAATTCCATGCTGGATAATTTCTTATGTGTCAGCTTCTGCAGTGTTTCTCAGCAAAGGAGCCACATCACCCCAACATTCCTCTCCTCACTCTCAGAAGTATACAAACTATGTTTCTCAATATATTCCTGAACAAGGTCTCGTTCCAAGTAGTGAATTCTCTGGCCCTTCTGATCGTTCGCTGGATCTTCATGGATGAGATGTCATTGGTGATCCATTCACTCACGAGGTGAATATTGTTCTGGTGTTTCCTCAGCACGTTGTATTCATAGATGAATTTCTGAGCACCATTTCCAGCCCGAGTAATAATATAAGCCCATAGGCTCCCGTGATTTTGGTGATATCCTTGCCCTTCCACAGACTGAGCACACCAAAGGACTCCAAGAAATCTGCTCCTCACAGCAACTTCACCTTTGGCACATCCTTTGGTTTTTTGTTTGCTCTAGGGATTTCTTTTCTTTGTTTAAAAACAAGGCATGCTTGTGATGACTCTGTAACAGACTAATTTGGGTTGTTGAAGCTGTTCCCAGCTTCCACTCTGGTGAGTAATCTGGGATATCTAGTTTTTTTTTTTTCTTTTCCTTTTTTTTTAGACAGTGTGTATGTGTGGGATTTGTTTTTATTTAGTCATGTTTGTTTGTTTTTTTTTAAATTCATTAACCATTGGACAGCCCGTAAAGGAGGATGGATTGATTTCACATTCCTCTTCCTAGATCTAGTTTAGAAAATGTATTCCCCACCTCTTGCTCTTAGGAAGGAGTATAGTAAATGTGTCATTTAATAATATACTCCTTTTTGAAAGTTGCATTTTCTCTCCACCTTTGAATAGATCCAGTATTTGATAAAACTCATGAGAGTGGGTGGAACGTCTCTTGCCCCTCCTCTTTTCTAGGATCCACTATATATATATATGACTGTGGCTCTCAAATAAATTTTTTTGCCCTTTGCTGATATTTTTGAAGTTAATTTCTAACTTCTTTCACTGATAAATGAAGAAAAGTATTGCACCTTTTGAAATATACCAAATGGACTGAGTACATAATTAAAAAACATTTTTTCCCTGTCAAAAAAAATAATACTAATTTTTAAAAGAAGGATAGAAAATCATGCATCCAATGGAGTATTAATACGTAAGTCTACATAGAGAATATGTAACAGAATGTTAAAAATAGTTATCTAGGACATAGCATAATAATTGCTAGTTATTTCTTTCATTATTATCAACCTATCAAAGTAAAGATTAAAATTAAAATTTATAAAAAAATAATAACTTGTGAAAAGACTTTGAAGATTGATTTGGGCCATAAACAGTTCGACTTTATCTAAGCATATTAGTTCTCAGATTTTTCAGATTAAATAAAATTATTCAAGTTAAGGTCTTCACACATGATATAACCTCAATATATCCTTGTTAACGTCCTATTATGTTCTAGTTGCATACTTAAAAATATAGGTAGTAAAGCACTTCAAAATACTTAAATGATAATTAGACATATTCTTAGAATATTACTCAGTTCTATGGAATTACAAGAGAAAGAAAATTCTCAGGTCACTATCTTCCTTCTTAAAAACTCAGAGTGTTCACCCTAGCACTTCAAAAATATTCTGGAAAACTGGAAAAAAATTAAAATGGCAAATATCTGCTAGAGTCAGGCTGACATTTTTATGTGCTAATGGAAGCTGTATGCAGTTATCAGTTTGGAATTCACATCTATTCGAGACATTATTTAGGTGATTGAAAGAAATTCACTGAAATGTGAAAAACTATGAAATCGACTGGCAAATGGATGAAAGACGAGGAGTATTCCAACCATTTACAGACCAGATCTTTTCTCTTAGACAGTAATATACTCATTATTAAAAGTTTGGACATTACCACTAAATATTTCTCAAGAAGTGTATGTTCTCCCACCAATCCAAAAAATGTCCCACACTAATAAACACATAGGTTTGCTTCCTATATTGAAATTTCTGTGTACTGGTTTATTTTCTGAGTTTTCCTAACAGTGAGGTAGGTAGAATATTAGCAAATATATCAAATATTCACTGAAGTCAGATATTGTGCCCAATGTTGTGAACTGTTTATGATATAGAAGTATAAGACACAATTACTAACCTTGAATCCCTTTTAGTCTAGTTGCAATGATAAAATGATCAATTTAGATAGACTCATGAGGGTAAGAAATGGGAGGGGCCTTTGAGATCATTTTCTAGTCCAACAATTGCCAAAGGTTGGTCTGAAGACATGTATGAAGTTTGGATTATTTCTGCCAGTATCACCTGGGAATCTAACTATAAATACTGATTACTAAACTTACCATGATATTCATTTTTATAAAACAATTCCTGATATTATCATGTGAGACCCTGGAAAGATCCCTAGAACTTTCAACTTAGTAACTTATTAAATTCCCATTTTTATCTAAGCCAGTTTTAGGCAGATTCTTTTAACCAAAAGAGTCCATGATAATTCAAAGTAGCTGTTTCCACCTGAAAAATGGGAATTCCTTTAGGAAGCTTTGTCACCTTTGTGACCTTCCTTTGGTCACCTTTGTGTCTTAATTCAGTGGTCAACATCTAGAAAGTACCAAAATAAAAAAATGTGCAGAACTGTACTGATAATATAAGCAAGTATCAACATCATGACTCAGAATATAAGTGTTAGATGTTCCTACTAGAAAACAGTGATACAGGGTTGCATTGTTTAGAAATAGGGAGCTAACAAGTATTCGTGGAAGTGAAAACAGATGAGCTTTGTAAGCTAATAAAGAGTCTATGACTCTGCACCTTAATATGCAGGCAAAAAATAAATGATGAACAGAAATTGCAATATAATAAAGAGAGTAAGGGGTGTTCCATTCCTGTGCAGTCTTATGGGAGTTGACCCAGTCAGGCACTTGATGGAGCACTGGTGAAAAATGTGGGGTACATGAGGAGGGGGCAAAATATTAAGGGCTATAAAAACTAGAGAGGAATACAGAGAGTGTAAATAAACCCAGAAGACTGCAAAGTTACAGATGATGTCTCTGAAGGACTGGGTTAAAAGACTCAGGAAACAAACAAACAAACAAAAACAGGCCTGGGATATCTTAGAACTCTGGACTTGTGATTAAATTCTTATTAGTAAAAGGTGTTTTTCTGTCTTTTAAAGAAAGTGTTCATCAAGGTTGTAGCGCCCTCTTCTAAGAATATTCTGTAAGAAGTAAAGCTGCCTCAGGCAGCAACCAATCTAGCATAACAAGGATGTTAAAACAATAAATAAATCACAATCTGAACCTTGACCTTTAATTTGGTTATTAAAAATATTTGGATATGCCAACACCTCCTTCTGAATACTGTCATTAATTGAATAAACAAGACCAGAATGAACAAATAAATGCACATGAATATGGTCCTTAATTATCATTGCTGATTCATAAAGTACCAACTACCAAAGAGGGACAAATTGGCCAAATATAAACGTTCTAATATATTTATTGCAGTGACTCAGGCTTCCTCTCACCTATTCATCCTCCACTAAAATATACTGAAGTTTCAGGAAGGGAGTAATAAGAAATAGATCATGGGCATGATAAAGAAAGTAAATATGAGTAGAATCTTGTCAACAAAAGTAAAAAGGAATAAGGAGAAACAGCAGAAGATGAGGTGGTAGCTGAAAAAGGAAGCAAAATTATTTTGAATACTGCTAACAGTGAAAAGATTTGGTGAAACACAGTAAAGTCATTTGTGAGAATCCACAATGTAATTTTGTAAATTACTTGAAGAACCTTGTGTTACTTGTAAGAATAAAAAAATAAATAAGAATTGTTGTTTATTTTGTTTTGTTATTAAAATCACAAACAGTGGTATATACATGTCAGCAGTGGTCTTTCTAGTCTCCTTTCTCTTTCTGAAACTGTTACTGAACTCAGGTCCGGCTGCTTGCCATTCAAAAGCCAATAATTTGAGAAGCAAGTGTCAGTAGAAAAGCTATAAATCTGGGGAGAAAATAGACTCATGTTCTGAGACCAACTCCAAAGATTCCTCTCAGCCGTGAAAGTTTTCAAAGAGAAAAAAAGGGGAAGAATCTCAGTGAATCATCAAGGCAGGAGGTTGGGTTCTGCATCCTTCTCCATTGTATGCAGGCTGGCTGACTATTCAGATGTTATCTTGCCCAAGTGATCTGCCCGCAGGATTGCTAAAGGGGCTGCCGGGGGTGGAAAGCTAGTCATTCTTTAACTACTTCATTCTTCATTCTTACTTCTTTTTATTCAGGAAAAGAATCAACAGGTTAGGTAAGGTATGGTGTGCATTCAGGAGAGCATAAGTCAGGAGCTAGGTTCAATTGCCTAGTGATCTCATTCCTATAATTAGGTTCTTTCAAGGTTAGAGCAGAATGGAAATGGGCAAACAGGAAAGGGGCAGAAGAGCTGTTTTCAGAACTGGACATAAAAGTATAATAGGTTGATAGATTGATGAGAGAGAGAGAGAGGGTTTAAAATAACACCCATCCTAGTTACAATGGAAAGTTGCAGTTAAAAATACTGTATAATCTGGGATTGGCAGCAACTGCAAGAGAAGAACAACAGGAAAAGCGAAGGGGACCCAGTGGTTACAAATTTTAAAACTCATCATTAAAATCTTAAAAGTAGGACTTATAATGAAATACAAAACAGCTCATGTCAGAAATAACTGGAACTAAAGTAGGCATTAGTCATAAGAAATCAATCAGAAACCACAGTGGACAGGATGGGAGAAAGGGAAGAGTACAAGGGCAAAGTGGAGAGTGTTTGGAAGACCTAGAAGCAAGAAGCAGACATCAGAAATTTCAGCAAAAACACACTCTATGAGGCTGGGAGATTTCCTTGAAGTATATTGGCTGTGTTTCTTATTTGAGAGTGACTGGGCTTGTGAGTCCAAGACTGGTGGCAGAGACACTTCAGGACATAGTATGAGATGATGTAAGATGACCTGAACAATCTCACAGGGGAACTCTGTTGAGCAAGAAGCAGTCTGCTTTTTAGAGAGAGACCTTTAGGGGTGTGAAACCTGTATGGGTGCCCAGACCTCCCACAAACCTGAAACTGACTGCAGGTACCTAACAATGGAAAATCCAACTGATTAAAAAAGAAGATTTGAAATAACTTTGTAAAGTATCAAGAATTGAGAATATATGCTATCCCAGAATTAATAACATAGGGTTTTGCTTTGATGATTTCTCCCCAATATTGAGAAGAAAAAACACTGGCATGGTTGAGCATCCGTTATGCACCAGTCTCTATGCTACCTGGTTTCCCATGTGTTATCTTACGTAATCTTCACAGCCAACTTGAAAGTATTATTTTCCCCATATTGCAGATGAGAATATTGAAGATCTAAGGAATGCAATAATGACCCTCCAAAAGCAACAACAAATAAATATGGACAGTATTTTAGCACCAAGGCTTCTGCATTGAGAACAACTCTTTTTTTCCCTCTGTTATCATAAACATGATCCCAAGATTAGAATTGCCCAGCTGTGCTACTTCTCTCTTCTGTTCCTCACTGCTACACATCCGGATGTTTTCCCCCAAAAGTCAAAATCTACTGATGGACAGGAAGATGTCAGCACATTGCTGTAGTATACTGTCCTCAGATAAATATATTAGCACTTTTCTCCTTCTTATTTTATACAAAATTTATTCTGTTCCTGGCCACATTTAGGCTGATGTGAATGGAGCCTTTCATGGGAGGCACCTTTTATTGCTGCTGTATGTCTCCTTCCTTCCTGCTGTGTTTTCCCTCCAGAAATAAATTTTTACTCACTTGGCCATCTGAGTAAATATTTTCTGCCTGACACAATATTTATACATATATGTTTTACAAATAACATCAGAAGTGTGAATTTCAGGTACAGTAATGTATTTTGGGGGCATTATGTCACTCCTCGATGGTGAAACAAGTTTCTAGTGACAAATGAAGAAAAGGACAATCTCAAGAAAATTACTAATAACTTGGAGGTAAGAGTTGTCTTGACAGCAAATCCCTGAAGGAAATGAAACACTTTATTTTGCTTAGTGTGGCTTCTTTATAAAATGTATGAACTTAAACTGATTAGTTAATAATGGGCTTAATGATAGATGTTTAGTTAATCACAGGCACATGAGGAATATTTAGCATCTGAGGAGCCTGTTTTTGGTGGAGATACAGTTTGATCTTTGGAGATCTAAAAACCTTAGTGTGAATCCTGGCAATGAAAGTTACAACCTGTTAGCTTTTGAACAGTTTGCTTAACATTTGTAAAACATACATTCCTCAAATACATATATATATATATATATATATATAAAATTTATGAACATTTCATGGTGATTAAATGGTGATGCATATAGGCCAATTATCATAGTGTATAATATATGGTGTCTTTTTTAATTTGTTATTATTATTGTTATTAATATTGATTCTCATCTTCCCTTTATACTTTTGCTACTTTCCTCACATTATCCCCCAGCATTTGTTTTTCATATATTAATCTCTCATTCAACAAATATTTAGTAAGAACTTGCTAACTGACTGGTATTTAGCTAGGCATCACTGATACTAAATGATTCAGGCACTGTAACATCATGAAACACCCAGAGACAGGTTTACAAAGCATAAGTTATGAAAATATATGATGCAGAAAATTTTTTAAAAAAGAAGCAATTGTCCCATTTTCAAGAGAAATTTACTCTGAATTTTAACCATTCAGCACAATTATCAACAGTTTTGGAAGGAGAAAAACAAATTGCAAATGGTTTCAAAGATAGTATATTTTAATCCAATTATATAAATAACCACTTTAAAAGACAATTGTCTAAACATACCAATTAAAAGACAGAGATCATCAGAGTGGATTAGAAAACAAGATCAACTACCTTTTATAGTTGTTGTCTGTAAGAAATTTTAAATATAAAGACTCAAATAAGGTAAAGTAAAAAAATGACAAGAATATACAGTGTTAATATTAATTGAAAGAATGCTTGAGTAGTTATATTAATTTCACATGAAGCATTAAAGGAAAGTTATAAGAGATAAAGAGATCAATTACATAATAAACATAAATAATTTACTTCTCCAAGACATAAAACGCTAAAAGTGTATACAAGTCACCATACCGTATCAGTATATGTGAGGCAAAACCAGATAGAACTGAAAGGGGAAATAAATAAATCCACCATTATAGTTGGGAACCATAACACATCTCAGTCAGTAATTGACAGATCAACAAATAGAAAATCAGTAAAAGAATATAGATGACCTGAACAACCTTATCAATCCACTGGATCAAATGATATCTATAGAATACTCCATCCAAAACAAGCAGAATATATATCCTTCTCAAGTTCACATGGCACATTCATCAAGATAGACTACATTCTAGGACATAAAGCACATTTTAACAAATGCAAAAGAATAGAAATAATACAAAGTTTGTTTACAGACTATGGTAGAATTAAACTAGAAATCAATAACAGAAAAATAGCTGGAAAATCCCCAAGTATTTGGAAATTAGACGCTATTTTAAATAGTCTGTTAGCCAAAGAGAAGTCTCAGGAGAAATTTAAGTAGTATTACAAATTAGACTAAAATCAAATTTTGTGATATACATATAAAGCAGTGCCTATAGGGAGCTTTATAGAATTAAATTCATATATAAGAAAATAAGAAGATCTAAAATTGAGATCCCAAGTTTTCACCTTAAAAACTAAGGAAAGAAGAGCAAATTAAACTTATAGCAAGCAGAACAAAGGGAATAAAAAATAAAGTATAAATCAATGGAATTAAAAATAATAGAGAAAATAAATGAAACAAAACAACTAGTTCTTTGAAAAAAACAGTAAAATTGATAAACCTCTAACAAGTCTCTCTAAAAAAAAAAGAGAAAAGACATGGCCAGTTGATATTAGCAGATTTGGTCATCTGCTATGCACACATGGCACATTTAGCATATGAAATGAGTGACCAAAGTGGCAGAGATATAGTCTCTGAAGTAAAGACTAACACTTGCCATGGCTCTTCTAGCGGATGCCATCTCTGAATAGCCAATCTGCCTGCACAGAGTCCAGTACTGAGCTCCTAGGATGTTACCATTCCTTGGGGAGACCCAATGACCAATTGGTGGTAAGTTTACTTCAGTGGGCCTCTTCAGTCTGAGATTTATTTTCCCTAGAAGAGAAACTTATCTTTGTTTGAGTTTGCCTTTCTTACCTACCAAACCTCAGTCATCATCACTATTGGTACTGACAATGTTCCTGGTCCACAGGCATTGAAATTGAATACTGTACAACATAGCTACTGATTAGGGGACCTATCTTACAGGGAAGAAGCTGCAAGATTGGGTCCTTTTCCATAGGTTACACAGGTTGTATTGCATTGTGCATTATTCAAATGTAGCCTGATAGAGCATGGAATGGTCACTGAAAGTCATAGCTGATGGGACAGCTTAAAGGCAACACTCTATGAGGATGGGAAAACATCTTCCAGGATTCAATATACTAATGGAATCAGAGTCTTCAACATACTGTGTCCCAGTGGGAAGAATACATGAGTCTAGGAATCAAGTGGCTGGAAGCACTATTTACCATCACTGTCATTGAGCCATTGAGGAGTTTTTGCTTCCCATCTATACAGCTCTGGGTTTTGCAGAGTTAGAGATCCTGGTCCCCAAAGACAGTGTACTCATACCAAGGGACAAAACTAGAGTCTCATAGAACCACAAAGAGCATCTGAAAATGTCTTTGAACCCCTTGTGCCCAAGGGCCAGCAGTCAAGGAGTCACCAACATGAGAGGGTAATTTGCCCTGTTTAGCTAGAGGAGGTAGGACTGCTGATACACAATGGGGCAGGAAGGAATGTGTGGAACTGCGGGCATCCACTTGAGTGTCCCTTGCCATTCTGATGCCCAACTGTGACATAAACTAGTGAGAAATAAATGGTTACCAAGGACTCAGACTTCCCAAAGATGAGGATACAGGTCACACCCCTAGGCAAGCCTCCAAGACCAACAGGCATATGTGAGGGCAAGGGGCATTTAGAGTGCAGTGTAGGAAGGAGTAGAAGAATACTTTCTAAGACCTTGTGACCAACTGCAGTGTTGACAAAATGCCGTTCATCCCACTACCTTTCTTTTCAAAACCTCTGCATATTGGTATGCTGGGTAATGTGCTCCCAAAACAGTATCAGAGATGTGGATTCACACACTATAAGGGTGAATAGCAAAAAGTCAAGAGAGTCCTTCATCCACCTCTCTCTCAAGGAATGGTCTGCTCTTAAGCTGCAAGAATCTTCCACAGCATTAAATCCAAAGAAAAACCCTTCCTGGGCAGTCCTTAAGCAGTGAGAGTACAGAGACACTACCATCTGGCTGTTTCTGTTCTAAGCAGAACTCTTCCACTGCACAGTGAGGTGTTCCCACCAGTTTTTGCTTTCCCACCCCTTCTTTTCTTTCATGGTTATCAGACCTACACAGCATTTTGAAAGCATTCAAATGCTCAATTTTACTTCCTCTCACTACATTTTTTACTGATAAATTTCTTGCACTCTTAATTCTGTATTTGCTTCCCAGGGCATATGGATTAGCACAACCTTTAAATTAAATATCAATAAAATGCATGAAACTATTATTGAAGAGATCAGTAGCGAGCAAAAATTCTCCCTACACTTATATGTGGACTTCACCTTTTTCAAGACCTTCTGAAAAAAATAAAAAGGAGAAATATTCAAATAACTAGGAGAAAAACTAAAAATGTCTGTGAAACAATGACTACCTCATATTATCCAGAAGTGATAAACCTTAAGGTTTATGCCTCAGTGCTTAAAACTGATAACAATATCTGTTAAAATTATATTTTTCTTTGAGGGGAAATAAAGGAAAGCTTTCAATCAAAGATAAATGGTATATGGAGATGGATAGATAGATAGATACATTTTAGAGTCATAAATACACACACATATGTGCATTTTTTGGCTACATGGGATGAGAGAAACAGCAGCTTTAGAATCATGCTCTTTGGGTAGAATTTTATTTAAAAAAAAAAAAAAAAGGAGAAAATGACTTCAAGATGGCAGAGGAGTAAGACATGGAGATCACCTTCCTCCCCACAAATACATCAGAAATATATCTACACGTGGAACAACTCCTACAGAACACCTACTGAACGCTGGCAGAAGACCTCAGACCTCCCAAAAGGCAAGAAACTCCCCACGTACCTGGGTAGGGCAAAAGAAAAAAGCATAAACAGAGACAAAATGATAGGGATGGGATCTGCACCAGTGGGAGGGAGCTGTGAAGGAGGAAAACTTTCCACACACTAAGAAGCCCCTTCACTGGTGGAGACTGCGGGGGTGGCGGAGGGGGGAGCTTCGGAGCCATGAAGGAGAGCACAGCAACAGGGGTGCAGAGGGCAAAGCGTAGAGATTCTTGCAGAGAGGATCACTGCTGACCAGCGCTCACCAGCCTCAGAGGCTTGTCTGCGCACCCACTGGGACGGGCGGGGCCTGGGAGCTGAGGCTCGGGCTTCAGAGGTCAGACCCCAGGGAGAGGACTGGGGTTGGCTGCATGAACACAGCCTGAAGGGATGCCACAGCTAGCCGGGAGGAAGTCCAGGAAAAAGTCTGGACCTGCCTAAGAGGCAAGAGACCGTTTTTTCGGGGTGTGTGAGGAGAGGGGATTCAGAGCACCGTCTAAACGAGCTCCAGAGACGGGCGCAAGCCGCGGCTAACAGCGCGGACCACAGAGACGGGCATGAGTCGCTAAGGCTGCTGCTGCCACCACCAAGAAGCCTGTGAACAAACACAGGTCACTATCCACACCTCCTGTCCCGGGAGCCTGTGCAGCCCACCACTGCCAGGGTCCCGGGATCCAGGGACAACTTCCCAGGGAGAACGCGCTGCACGCCTCAGGCTGGTGCAACGTTGTGCTGGCCTCTGCCACCGCAGGCTCACCCCACATCCTTACCCCTCCCTCCCCCTGGCCTGAGTGAGCCAGAGCCCCCGAATCAGCTGCTCCTTTAACCCTGTCCTGTCTGGGAGGGAACAGATGCCCTCAGGTGACCTACATGCAGAGGCGGGTCCAAATCCAAAGCTGAACCCCAGGAACTGTGAGAACAAAGAAGAGAAAGGAACATTTCTCCCAGCAGCCTCAAGAGCAGCGGATTACATCTCCACAATCAACCTGATGTACCCTGCATTGGTGGAATACATGAAGAGACAACAAATCATCCTAAAATTGAGGTGGTGGTCTTTGGGAGCAACTGTAGACTGGGGGTTTGCTGTATGCGACTGACTGGTTTCTGGTTTTATGTTTATCTTAGTTTAGTACTTAGAGTTTATTATCATTGGTAGATATATATATATATATATTTTCTTTTTTCTCTTTTTGTGAGTGTGTTTGTGTATGCTTCTTTGTGTGATTTTTGTCTGTATAGCTTTGCTTTTACCATTTGTCTGAGGGTTATGCTGTCTTTTTTTTTTTAAATATACTTCTTAGTGCTTGTTATCATCAGTGGATTTGCTTCTTGGTTTGGTGGCTCTCTTCTTTCTTTCTGTTTTTATTACTTTTAATATTTTTTATTTTTAATAATTTTTAAAATTTTCTACTTTAATAACTTTTTTCCAGTAAACTAAGATATAATCCTTTACTGAATATGTAATAAAGTCAAGTAACAGTAATGTTTTTGAATTCAGGAATATTACAGTAAAATCAGTTATTAAGTATGTCCAGTCATTGGATTATCAGAACCAAATCAAGCTTTTTGCAACACCTTTGATTCTAAGCATTATGCAACAGGATGAATGTCTCTGCATGCCTGAACTACATAGAGAAACAGCACAAGGTGGTTTTATGTCTTTTCAAAGGAAGGTGAAGAAAGCACACATAGTAAATGTTTTCAATCTTCATAGGTCCCCAGAGGGAAACAGAAGCTCCCTTTATCCCTAGCCCAAATATAAAATCATCTTCTTCCAGCCAAGTGTAAAGTAAATTACAAGAGGTGCTTGCCTAAGCCAAGTTCAAATAACACCATTTAAGAGAAGCTGCAAGCCAATCTGCCCACCTTCAACAGGTTTAGTCAAGGAAGAGGTATCTTCCAGAAGTCTCAGGAAAGTAATAGAAAAGGCATTTCTCAACAGGTTAATAAATAGCTCTTTGATGATCAACTCATATTTGTGTATGCAACACCATTTCTCTGTGGAGAACATGCTAAATTACCATGAGCATGTGGTGGTTCACAAGGTCTTCTAAGCTGGAAAACATGGATATTTAAACACCATGTTGCCACTGTTGTTGACTTATTCTGATATTTTCCATAATCAGAAAACCCTAGTTTTAATAAGGGTCCAATGGGTGAATACTTTATTTTTATTGTTTTTTTTTAATGTTTATTATTTATTTTTTTTCTCATTAGTCATCAGTTTTATACACATCAGTGTATACATATCAATTCCAATATCCCAATTCCTCACACCACCACCACCACCCCCTGATGCTTTCCCTCCTGGGTGTCCATACATTTTTTCTCTAATTCGATGTCTCAAATTCTGCTCTCCAAACTGGTTCATCTGTACCATTTTCTAGGTTTCACATATATGCGTTATTAAAGAATATTTGTTTTTCTTTCTGACTTACGTCACTATGTATGACAGTCTCTAGATGCATCCACATCTCTACAAATGACCTTACTTTGTTCCTTTTTATGGCTGAGTAATATTCCATTGTATATATGTACCACATCTTCTTTATCAATTTGTCTGTTGATGGGCATTTAGGTTGCTTCCATGACCTGGCTATTGTAAATAGTGCTGCAAGGAACATTGGGGTGCATGTGTCTTCTTGAATTATGGTTATCTCTGGCTATATGCCCAGTAGTGGGATTGCTGTGTCATATGGTAATTTTATTTTTAGTTCTTTAAGGAACCTCCATACTGTTCTCCATAGTGGCTGTATCAATTTACATTTCCACCAACATTGCAAGAGGGTTCCCTTTTCTACACATCCTCTCCAGTATTTGTTGTTTATAGATTTTCTGATGATGCCCATTCTAATTGGTGTGAGGTGATACCTCATTGTAGTTTTGATTTGCATTTCTGTAATAATTAGTGATGTTGAGCAGCTTTTCATGTGCTTCTTGGCAATCTGTATGTCTTCTTTGGAGAAATGTCTATTTAGGTGTTCTGCCCATTTTTGGATTGGGTTGTTTGTTTTTTTTTAATATTGAGGTGCATGAGCCGTTTATATATTTTGGAGATTAATCCTTTGTCCTTTGATTCATTTGCAAATATTTTCTCCCTTTCTCAGTGTTGTCTTCTAGTCTTGTTTATGTTTTCATTTGCTGTGCAAAAGCTTTGAAGTTTCATTAGGTCCCATGTGTTTATTTTTGCTTTTATTTCCATTACTCTAGGAGGTGGATCAAAAAAGATCTTGCTGTGATTTATGTCAAAGAGTGTTCTTCCTGTGTTTTCCCCTAAGAATTTTATAGTGTCTGGTCTTACATTTAGGTCTCTAATCTATTTTGAGTTTATTTTTGTGTATGGTGTTAGGGAGTGTTTGAATTTCATTCTTTTACATGTAGCTGTCCAGTTTTCCCAGCACCACTTATTGAAGAGGCTGTCTTTTCTCCATTGTATATCCTTACCTCCTTTGTCATAGATTAGTTCACCATAGGTGTGTGAGATTATCTCTGGGCTTTCTTTCTTGTTCCATTGTTTCTGTTTTTGTGCCAGTACCATATTGTCTTGATTACTGTACTATAGTCTGAAATAAGGGAGCCTGATTCCTCCAGCTCTGTGTTTTTTCCTAAAGACTACTTTGGCTATTCAGGGTCTTTTGTGTCTCCATACAAATTGTAAGATTTTTTTGTTCTAGTTCTGTAAAAAATGCCATTGATAATTTGATAGGGATTGCATTGAAGCTGTAGATTGCTTTGAGTAATATAGTCATTTTCACAATATTGATTCTTCCAATCCAAGAACATGGTATATCTCTCCATCTGTTGGTATGATCTTTAATTTTTTTCATCAGTGTCTTATAATTTTCTGCATACAGGTCTTTTGTCTCCCTAGGTAGGTTTACTCCTAGGTATTTTATTCTTTTTATTGCAGAGGCAAATGGGAGTGTTTCCTTAATTTCTCTTTCAGGTTTTTCATCATTAGGGTATAGAAATGCAAGAGAATTCTGTGCATTAATTTTGTATTCTGCAACTTTATCACATTCATTGATTAGCTCTGGTAGTTTTCTGGTGGCATCTTTAGTATTCTCTATATGTGGTATCATGTCATATGCAAACGGTGACAGTTTTATTAATTCTTTTCCGATCTGGATTACTTTTATTTATTTTTCTTCTCTGATTGCCATGGCTAAGACTTCCAAAGCTATGTTGAATAATAGTGGTGAGAATGAACATCCTTGTCTTGTTCATTACCTTAGAGGAAATGCTTTCAGGTTTTCACCATTGAGAATGATGTTTACTGTGGGTTTGTCATATATTTCCTATATTATGTTGAGGTAGGTTCCCTCTATGCTCACTTTCTGGAGAGTTTTTAACATAAATGGGTGTTGAATTTTTTCAAAAGCTTTTTCTGCATCTATTGAGATGATGATATGGGATTTATTCTTCAATTTGTTAATATGCTGCATCACATTGATTGATTTGTGTATATTGAAGGATCCTTGCATCTTTGGAATAAATCCCAATTGATCATGGTGTATGATCCTTTAAAGGTGTTGTTGGATGCTGTTTGCTAATATTTTTGCATATATATATATATATATATATATATATATATATATATATATATATATTGCGGTATGTGGGCCTGTCACTGTTGTGGCCTCTTCCATTGCGGAAGAGCGTGTGGCCTCTTCCACATGCTCCAGACACGCAGGCTCAGTGGCCATGGCTCACGGTCCTAGTTTCTCCATGGCATGTGGGATCTTCCAGGACCAGGGCATGAACCCATGTCCCCTGCAACGGCAGGTGGACTCTCAACCACTGCGCCACCAGGGAAGCCCTGCATCTATATTAATGAGTGATACTGGTCTCTAATTTTGCTTTTTTGTAGAATCTTTGTCTGGTTTTGGTATCAGGGTGATTGTGGCCTCATAGCATGAGTTTGAGAGTTTTCCTTCCTCTGCAATTTTTTGGAAGAGTTTGAGAAGGATGGGTGTTAGCTCTTCTCTAAATGTTTGATAGAATTCACCTATGAAGCCATCTGGTCCTGGACTTTTGTTTGTTGGAAGATTTATAATCACAGTTTCAATATCAGTGCTTGTGATTGGTCTGTTCATATTTTCTATTTCTTCCTGGTTCAGTCTTGGAAGGTTATACCTTTCTAAGAATTTGTCCATTTCTTCCGGGTTGTCCATTTTATTAGCATAGAGTTGCTTGTAGTTGTCTCTTAGAATACTTTGTATTCCTGTTGTGTCTGTTGTAACTTCTCCTTTTTCATTTCTAATTTATTGATTTGAGTCCTCTCCCTCTTTTTCTTGATGACTCTGGCTAATGGTTTATCAATTTCGCTTATCTTCTAAAAAACCCAGCTTTTTGTTTTATTGATCTTTGGTATTGTTTTATTTGTTTCTATTTCATTTATTCCTGCTCCTATCTTTATGATTTATTTCCTTCTGCTAACTTTGGGTTTTGTTTGTTCTTCTTTCCCTAGTTCTTTTAGGTGTAATGTTAGATTGTTTATTTGAGATTTTTCATGTTTCTTGAGGTACGCTTGGATAGCTATAAACTTCCCTCTTATAACTGCTTTTGCTGCATCCCATAGGGTTTGGATCATCATGTTTTCTTTTTTATTTTGTGGTACGCGGGCCTCTCACTGTTGTGGCCTCTCCCATTGCAGAGCACAGTCTCCGGATGTGCAGGCTCAGTGGCCAGGGCTCACGGGCCTAGCCACTCCGCGGCATGTGGGATCTTCCTGACCGGGGCACGAACCCGTGTCCCCTGCATTGGTAGGTGGACTCCCAACCACTGCACCACCAGGGAAGGCCTATCATTGTGTTTTCACTATCATTTTTCACTAGGTACTTTTTGATTTCCTCTTTGATTTCTTCAGTGATTTCTTGGTTATTTAGTAACGTATTGTTTAGCCTCCATGTGATTGTGTTTTTTCCTTTTTTTGCCCTCTAATTGATTTCTAATCTCATAGCATTGTGGTCAGAAGAGATGGTTGATATGATTTCAATTTTCTTAAATTTACTGAGGCTTGATTTGTGACCCAGGATGTGATCTAACCTGGAGAATGTTCTGTGCACACTTGAGAAGAAAGTGTAATATGCAGTTATTGGATGGAATGTCCTATAAATATCAATTAAATCTATCTGGTCTATTGTGTCACTTAAAGCTTGTGTTTCCTTTTAAATTTCTGTTTGGCTGATCTGTCCATTGTTGTCAGTGAGGTGTTAAAGTCCCCCACTATTATTGTGTTACTCTCAATTTCCTCTTTTATAGCTTTTAGCAGTTGCCTGATGTATTGAGGTGCTCCTATGATGGGTGAATATATATTTATAATTGTTATATCTTCTCCTTGGATTGATCCCTTGATCATTACACAGTGTCCTTCCTTGTCTCTTATAATATTCTTCATTTTAAAATCTGTTTTATCTGATATGCATATTGCTACTCCAGGTTTCTTTTGATTTCCATTTGCATGGAATATCTTTTTCCATCCCCTCACTTTCAGTCTGTATGTGTCCCGAGGTCTGAAGTGGGTCTCTTGTAGACAACATATATATGGACCTTGTTTTTGTACCCATTCAGCCAGTCTATACCTTTTGGTTGGAGCATTAATCCATACACCTTTAAGGTAATTATCTATATGTATGTTACTATTACCATTTTCTTAATTGTTTAGGGTTTGTTTTCGTAGGTCCTTGTCTTCTCTTCTGTTTTCCACTTAGAGATGATCCTTTAGCATTTTTTTTAGAGCTGGTTTGGTGGTGCTGAATTCTCTTAGCTTTTGCTTGTCTGTAAAGAATTAAACAATTCTAAATTGATTATTGATTTCTCCATTGAATCTGAATGCGATCCTTGCTTGGTAGAGTAATCTTGGTTTATCATGCCACTTGGTTTATCATGCCACTCCCTTCTGGCTTGTAGAGTTCATGCTGAGAAATTAGCTGTTAACCTTATGGGTGTTCCCTTGTGTGTTATTGGTCATTTTTCCCTTGCTGCTTTCAATAATTTTTCTTTGTCTTTAATTTTTGCCAATTTGATTCCTATGTGTCTCGGCATGTTTCTCATTGGGTTTATCCTATGCACTTCCTGGACTTGGGTGGCTATTTCCTTTCCCATGTTAGGGAAATTTTCAACTATAATTTCTTCAAATATTTTCTTGGGTCCTTTCTCTCTCTCTGTTCTCCTTCTGAGACACCTATAATATGAATGTTGTTGTGTTTAATGTTGTCCCAGAGGTCTCTTAGGCTATCTTCATTTCTTTTCTTTCTTTTTTCCTTATTCTGTTCCACAGCAGTGAATTCCACCATTCTGTCTTCCAGGTCTTTTACCCATTCTCCTGCCTCAGTTATTCTGCTATTGATTCCTTGTCATGTATTTTTCTTTTCAGTTATTGTATTGTTCATCTCTGTTTGTTCTTTAATTCTTCTAGATCTTTATTAACCATTTCTTGCATCTTCTTGATCTTTGCCTCCATTCTTTTTCCGAGGTCCTGAATCATCTTCACTATCAATATTCTGATTTCTTTTTCTGGAACATTGCCTTTCTCCATTTCATTTACTTGTTTTTCTGAGGTTTTACCTTGTTCCTTCATTTGGTATATAACCCGCTGCCTTCTCATTTTGTCTCTCTGTGAACATGGATTTTGTTCCACAGCCTGCAGTATTGTAGTTCTTCTTGCTTCTGCTGTCTGCCTTCTACTTTATTTCCTTTTATTTTCCTTTTTTCTTTATTTTTTCTCCCTTTTTTTCTTAGTCATGTGACTTACAGGGTCTTGGTGCTCCAGCCGGGTGTCAGGCCTGTGTCTCTGAGGTGGGAGAGCTGAGTTCAAGGCATTGGTCCATCAGACACCTCCTAGATCCACATAATATCAAATGGCTAAAGGTCTCCCAGAGATCTCCATCTCAATGCTAAGGCCCAGCTCCACTCAACAACCAGCAAGCTACAGTGATTGCACCCTATTCCAAACAACTAACAAGACAGGAACACAACCCCACCCATTAGCAGAGAGGATTCCCAAAATCATAAGGTCACAGACACCCCAAAGCCCACCACTGGATATGGTCTTGCCCACCAGAAAAACAAGAGCCAGCATCATCAACCAGAACACAGGCGCCAGTCCCCTCCACTAGGAACCCTACACAACACACTTCACCAATCTTAGCCACTGGGGGAAGACACCAAAAACAACAGGAACAATGAACCTGCAGCCTGTGAAAAGGAGATGCCAAACACAGAAATTTAAGCAAAATGAGAAGACAGAGAAACACACAGCAGATGAAGGAGGAAAGTAAAAACCCACCAGACCAAACAAATGAAGAGGAAATAGGCAGTCTAACTGAAAAACATTTCAGAGTAATGATAATAAAGATGATCCAAAATCTTGGAAATAGAATGGAGAAAATTCAAGAAAGTTATAACTAGGACCTAGAAGAACTAAAGAGCAAACACACAATGTTGAACAAAACAATAAATGAAATTAAAATTCTCTAGAAGGAAACAATAGCAGAATAACTCCAGCAGAAGGACAGGATTAGTGACCTGGGTGATAAAATACAGGAAATAAGTACTGCAGAGCAGAATAAAAAAAAAAAAAAAAGAATGAAAAGAATTGAGGATAGACTTAGGGACCTCTGGGACAACATTAAATGCACCAACACTCGAACTATAGGGGTGCAAGAATAAGAAGAGAAAAAGAAAGTGACTGAGAAACTATGTGAAGAGATTATAGTTGAAAACTTTCCTAATATGGGAAAGGAAATAGTCAATCAAGTTTAGGAAGTGCAGAGAGTCCCATACAGGATAAATCCAAGGAGAAACATGCCAAGACATATTTTAATCAAACTATCAAAAATTAAATACAAAGAAAAAATATTAAAAGGAGGAATGGAAAAACAACAAATAACATAACAAGGGAATCCCCATAAGATTAACAGCTGATCATTCAGTAGAAACTCTGTAAGCCAGAAGGGAGAGGCAGGACATATTTAAAGTGATGAAAAGGTAAAACCTACAACCAACATTACTGTACCGAACAAGGATCTAATTCAGATTTGATGGAGAAATTAAAATCTTTACAGACAAGCAAAATGTACAAGAATTCAGCACTACAAAACCAACTTTACAACAAATGCTAAAGGAGCATCTCTAGGCAGGAAACACAAGAGAAGGAAAAGACCTACAATAACAAACCAAAAACAATTAAGAAAATGGTAACAGGAATATACATATTGATAATTATCTTACATGTTAATGGATTAAAGGCTCCCACCAAAAGACATAGACTTGCTGAATGGATCCACAAACAAGACCCATATATATGCTGTCCACAACAGACCTACTTCAGACTAGGGACACATGAAGACTAAAATGAGCTGATGGGAAAAGATATTCCATTCAAATGGAAATCAAAAAAAGTTGGAGCAGTAATTCTCATATCAGACAAAATCGTTTTTAAAATAAAGACTATTACAAGAGACAAAGAAGGACACTACATAATGATCAAGGGATCAATCCAAGAAGATATAGCAATTTAAAATATTTATGCACCCAACATAGGAGCACCTAAACACATAAGGCAAATGTTAACAGCCATAAAAGGGGAAATCGACAGTAACACAGTCATACTAGGGGATTTAAACACCACACTTTCACCAATAGACAGATCATCCAAGATGGAAAAAAAAAAAATAAGGAAACACAAGCATTAAATGACAGATTAAAGAAGATGGACTTAATTGATATTTATAGAATATTCCATCCAAAAACAGCAGAATACTCTTTCTTCTCAAGGGCTCATGGAACATTTTCCAGGATAGATTATATCTTGGGTCACAAATCAAGCCTTGGTAAATTTTAGAGAATTGAAATCACATCAAGTATCTTTTCCGACCACAAAGTTATGAGACTATATATCAATTACAGGAAAAAAGCTGTAAAAAATACAAACACATGGAGGCTAAACAGTACACTACTTAATAACCAAGAGATCACTGAAGAAATCAAAAACTACCTAGAAACAAATGACAGTGAAAACACGATGACCCAAAACCTATGGGATGCAGCAAAAGCAGTTCTAAGTGGGAAGTTTATAACAATACCATACTACCTCAAGAAACAAGAAACCTCTCTAATAGACAGCCTAAACTTACACCTAAATCAATTAGAGAAAGATGAACAAAAAACCTCAAAGTTAGCAGAAGGATCAGAAATAAATGAAAAAGAAATGAAGCAAAGATAGCAAAGATCAATAAAACTAAAAGCTGTTTTTTTGAGAAGATAAAGAAAATGATATACCATTAGTCAGACTCATGAAGAAAAAAAGGGAGAAGACTCAAATCAATAGAATTAGAAATGAAAAAGGAGAGGTAATAACTGACCCTGCAGAAATTCAAAGGATCATGAGAGATTACTACAGTCAACTGTATGCCAATAAAATAGACAACCTGGAAGAAATGGACACATTCTTAGAAAAGCACAACCTTCCAAGACTGAACCAGGAAGAAATAGAAAATGTAAATGGAGCAATCACAAGCACTGAAATTGAGACTGTGATTAAAAATCTTCCAACAAACAAAAGCCCAGGCCCAGATGGCTTCACAGGCAAATTCTATCAAACATTCAGAAAAGAGCTAACACCTATCCTTCTCAAACTCATCCAAAATGTAGCAGAGGGAGAAATACTCCCAAACTCCTTCTACAAGGCCACAATCACCATGATACCGAAAGCAGAGAAAGATGTCAGAAAGGTAGAAAACTACTTGCCAATATCACTGATGAACATAGATGCAAATATCCTCAACAAAATACTAGCAAACAGAATCCAACAGCACTTTTAAAGGATGATACAACAAGATCAAGTGGGGTTTATCCCAGGAATGCAAGGATTCTTCAGTATACACAAATCAATCAATATGATAAACTATATTAACCTACTAAAGGATAAAAACCATTTGATTATCTCAATAGAAGCAGAAAAAGCTTTTGACAAAATTCAACACCCATTTATGATAAAAACACTCCAGAAAGTAGGCATACAGGGAACTTACCTCAACATAATAAAGGCCATATATGACAAACTTACAGCCAACATCATTCTCAATGGTGAAAAACTGAACCCTCTTCCTCTAAGATCAGGAGCAAGAGAAGGTTCTCCACTCTTACCACTATTATTCAACATAGTTTTGGTCACAGCAATCAGAGAAGAAAAAGAATTAAAAGGAATCTATAATGGAAAAGAAGAAATAAAACTGTCACTTGCTGCAGTTGATATGATACTATACATAGATAATCCTAAAGGTGCTACCAGAAAAATACTAGAGCTAATCAATGAATTTGGTAAAGCAGCAGGATACAAAATTAATGCACAGGAATCTCTTTCATTCCTATACACTAATGATGAAAACTCTGAAAGAGAAATTAAGGAGACACTCCCATTTACCACTGCAAAAAAACAAATAAAATACCTAGGAATAAACCTACCTAAGGAGAGAAAAACCTGGATGAAGAAAACTATAAGACACTGATGAAAGAAATTAAAGATGAAACAAACAGATGGAGAGATATACCATGTTCTTTTATTGGAAGAATCAACATTGTGAAAATGACTATACTACACAAAGCAATCTACAGATTCAATGCAATCCCTATCAAACTACCAAAGGCACTTTTCACAGAACAAGAACAAAATAATTTCACAATTTGTAAGGAAGTACAAAAGACCCCCAATAGCCAAAGCAATCTTGAGAAAGAAAAATGGAGCTGGAGGGATCAGGCTCCCAGACTTCAGACAATACTACAGTAATCAAGACAGTATGGTACTGGCACAAAAACAAATTGTAGATCAATGGAACAGGGTAGAAAACCCAGAGATAAAGCCACACACACATGATCACCTTATTTTTGATAAAGGAGGCAAGAATATACAATGGAGAAAAGACAGCCTCTTCAATAAGTGGTGCTGGGAAAACTGGACAGCTACATGTATAGGAATGAAATTAGAACACTACGTAAGACCATACACACAAATAAAATCAAAATTGATTAAAGGCTTAAATGTAAGGCCAGACACTATAAAACTCTTAGAGGAAAACATAGGCAGAACACTTTATGACATAAATCACAGCAAGATCCTTTTTGACCCACCTCCTAGAGAAATGGAAAGAAAACCAAAATTAAACAAACATGGCCTAGTGAAACTTAAAAGCTTTTGTACAGCAAAGGAAACCATAAACAAGATGAAAAGACAACCCTCAGAATGGGAGAAAATATTTGCAAATGAAGCAACTGACAGAAGATCATTCTCCAAATTTACAAACAACTCATGCCATTCAATATCAAAAAAAAAAACCACACCCCAATCCAAAAATGGACAGAAGGCCTAAGTAGACATTTCTCCAAAGAAGATATTGCCAACAAATACATGAAAGGATGCTCAACATCACTAATCATTAGAGAAATGCACATCAAAACTACAATGAGGCATCAAGTCAAACCAGCCAGAATGGCTATCATCACAATATCTACAAACAATAAATACTGGAAGGGGTGTGGAGAAAAGGGAACCCTCTTGCACTGTTGGTGGGAATGTAAATTGATACAGCCACTAAGGAGAACAGTGTGGAGGTTCCTTAAAGAACTAAAAGTAGAACTACCATATGACCCAGCAATCCTACTACTGGGCATGTACCCTGAGAAAACCATAATTTGAAAAGAGTCATGTACCACAATGTTCATTTCAGCTCTCTTTACAATAGCCAGGACATGGGAGCAACCTATGTGTCCACTGACAGAAGAATGGATAAAGAAGATGTGGCACATATATACAATGGAATGTTACAGAAAGATAAATACCATATGCTAACAGATATATATGGAATCTAAAAAAGAAAGAAAGAAAGAAAGAAATGGTTCTGAAGAACCTAGGAGCAGGACAGGAGTAAAGACGCAGAGGTAGGGAATGGACTTGAGGACATGGGGATTGGGAATGGTAAGCTGGGACGAAGTGAAAGAGTGACATGGACATATATACACTACCAAATGTAAAATAGATAGGTAGTGGGAAGCAGCCGCATAGCACAGGGTGATCAGCTCGGTGCTTTGTGACCTAGAGGGGTGGTATAGGGAGGGTGGAAGGGAGATGCAAGAGGGAGGAGATATGGGGATATATGTATATGTATAGCTAATTCACTTTGTTATAAAGCAGAAACTAACACACCATTGTAAAGCAATTATACTCCAATAAAGATGTTAAAAAAAAAAAGAACAACAACAACAAAAAACAAGGAAATGATGCTACTGTTTCATTAAATTACTTTCATGTGGAACCTAAATGTTGGCCATGCCATAAACTCTCACCTTCCCACAACAATAAAGATTTCTTATTAATTTATCATTAAGATAAATCTTGAATTTTTTCTTTCTCTCAATCCTACTCAGATTTTCATAGGTCTCACCTGGATCCCTAAAATTGCCTTCTATCTGCTACCCTGCCTCAAATATTGTTCCTTATAAAGAATACATGTAGCAGCAAGGGTGATTTATATGAAACACTAAGGCAGCTGTTTTCTTCAATTGCTGGTAGCCAACACGCCTTTAATGCCTCCAGTTCCATGTATACACAGAGTTGATATTTCCTTATGCTTCCTATGGCAGGTCATATTTCTATTCTCATGCTGTTTCTTCTGTGTGGAATATATCCTTCACAACCACCATACTCTCTTCTCTTCTTTCTTTTCCTGCTAAACATCCCATTCTCTTTTCCTGGATAAATCTTATTAAGTAATCAGGACCCAGCTAAGATTCATTCTCTAGAAGCTCCTGTGACCTCCATTCTGTATTATCTCTCAGGTCTAGGAGTTTACAGACTAAAGTTGCTGACCCGTGAGCACATCATGCTGCTCTTTATCAGAGCATTGCCATGTTATATGGAAACCTTGTTCCTATATGGCCATATCTCCTTCAATTCAACAACGTTCACAGAGGCTTATCTGAGGCTTTGCATGTATAGTGTTTGTCTGGCATAAAGTGGGATTCACTGTGTGTTTGTTGAATTGAGTTGTAACTTTCACTGAACTTCAATGAGTTATCAAGCAGAAAATTCAACATCTGCTTCTTATCAAGATTCTAAAATGTAAAATGCCATTTTAAAGCAATCTTGTCTCCAGAAAATGCTTAACTCTTCCTCCTTCTAATAGAGTGGCTGTCACTCCCTCCTACATTCCCTTTATACCTGTACCTCAGCTATCACAAAAAAATAATATTGCATATTAACTCATATACAATAATAATTGTATTTTAACTCATAATGGGAACTCATATGTTCCCATTACTATATTCATATTGGGTATGATGAGAGGAGCTATTTGTTATCCATTCCTACAGATGCATGATTTAGCACAGTATATTATACACTACTCAAATTGTTTAAATTGCTAGTCATTTTAACTCTGCTAGTAGGAGACATTTCAAGAAGACATGAGGTAGCATAATCCACTGGGTTCTTCACTAGTCTCGGATTTCACATTTAATTTCTGGCTTTCATTAAGTTGATTCCCTAGAAGAATTTGTTTGGAGATTACCTCCCAAATAGAATTATTATAAAATGACATAAGACCATAAATTGAAAATTTGTGTTGCCTGCCAAAAGTTCTATTAAAATGTAAAATTCTGAGTGGTATCACATTAAATTTTATCACCATTATTGCCATCATGGTCAGTATCGTATTCTATTTAAACAGCTGTATTGAGTTGGTTGCCTAGTGCTTCTGTGAAATGTCTTTGAGAATGTGAATAGGAGGTTGTATAGCAACACAAGCAGAAACTGATTGGAACTCCATCATTCGGAAAGATATCTGTTATTTTCCTCCATTGCTTTGCTTTATTCCCTGAGTGCTTGTCTAATTCCCTTTTCAGTCTAGGAGTACAGCTTTTACAGCCTCAGAGATCCCTTTGAATGAGAAACTTGGCTTGGGATAAACTAGACCTGAACCTACACAGTAGGGTGGGGTCAGACCACAAATTAACTGCACTCCAGTGAGTGCTGTGAATTTGAGGAGTTATTTCCCAGGCATCTGAATTAAGGATTAGGCACTAGGTTGGCTGGGACTTTGAATCTCATCTCTGTTACTACATTTCCCTTTTCTCTCATCCTATCAACTTGAAGCTAAAACCTTGAGGTTAAATTTATCATTTTTCACCTCAGAGTAGACACTCCTTGAATTTCTAGTGTGAAGTTTATAAGCCTTTATACAGTTCACTGGTCCCTTACTGTAGATTTTTCTTGCCTCTGTGATTCACCCCATTACAGTTAATATTTCTATCCCCAAACAAAAAAATATAGAAGTGCCACAAAACCTCTCTTGACATTTACAGTTTCCAAATAAACAAATCTATTAAGATTCTCATCATGTTTTTTATTTATAAACATAATTTATCTAGTCTGGATTTTCTCTTGGTTGCTGCTGTATCTTCACTGTTTCCCTATATATATCTATATATATTTTATATATATAGAATATATATGTATATATATAGAATATATATTTAATTATGGTCATATTTCTTTGACCACTTTAAGTTCCTCCCACCTTAGAAATAAAATTTTTTCATTGAGATGCCCATCAGATAAAATATTTCCCCCCAGATATATATTTACTCAAGTTGCTTTAGAAAAGTAAATTTGTGTCATATTGTGGGCTATAAGAAATGCTGGCAGCTGTAAATCCATGTCAAGAAGCTTGCAGTTTTTTTGTGTTAAATGGTAAAATATATGCTAGAGTATCTTCTTCTAATTAGTTAGTGGATAGCCCTTTACAGTAATCCAGAATTATTGTCTTAAGGGAAATGTCACATGCAAAAGCCATGTAGCCTTTGATTGCACCCCTTTTCCAACCTCTTCAGAGCCATGGTGAGCTGGTATTCACCTTGACACTTCCTTCTGGCACCTTTGTTTTTATGCTTCCTCTGACAGGATTAAAATATAAACTATTAAATATTTTTAAATCAATATGACTTCATGATTATTAAATAGTAAGGTAATATTTGTTTTCATTACTTCTTTATGTAATAACATAAATCAGAGAGGTGGAGTCAAGATGGGGGTGTGGGAAGACACCAAGTTAGCATCTCCTCACAACTAGGGCACCTGCTGGCTGCTGATAGGGGATGCTGATGCACAAGGAGATGGGAGAGAACCCCAAGTGAACTGGTAAGATGTGGGGGGACTGAGGGGGGAGGAGAAGTGGAGGCCAGATGAGATCAGGGCCCCTGAGGTCAGGGAGATCAGGAGAGGCAGGCAGGAGGGGCACTCTGGGACGAGTGGGAGAGGAGTGGAGAGTGTTTGCCCCACCCACTCGGGCCCGGTGAGACTGCTGAGTTCCCATGTGAGGTTTCCTGGCTTCTGCGACCAGGGGTGGGGGGCACGCCTGGGCCTCTTCTCTTCCTAGAGCCTGAGCCCCACCCCCCCACAGCACCCAGGACCTTTTCCAGCCCTGTGGGTCCTAAGCATAGGTCCCGCCCCCTGCCCAAACCTTGCCCTTGCTTAGGGCCCACACTCCACAGCCAAGGCATTTTCCCCATTTCTTTTTCTTGTTTTTCTTTTCTTTTCTTTTCCCTCCTCCTCTTTTTCATTATTGTGATACTATTTTACCTTCTGGTTGCTGTTTCATCTATATTTTTATTTTTATATTATTTCTAACATATCCATTAGTTTCCTAGACTAATTTTATTTTTTACTTTGTTATTGTTCTCTCTATCTTTTTTTTTTTTTTTGCTTTGCCACCCTACACAGCTTGTGGGATGTTGGTTCATGAGCTGGGTGTTGGGCCAAAGATCCTGCAATGAGAGCTCTGTGTCTGAACAACTGGACTAACAGAAAACTTCAGACTCCAGGGAATATTCATCAGAGTGAGGTCTCCTGGAGGTCCTCATCTCAACACCAACACCCAGCTCTACCCAACAGCCTACAAACACCAGTGGTGGAAACCTCAGGCTAAACAACTAATAAGACAGGAACACAATCCCACTCATTAAAAAAAAAAAAAAAAGATGGCAAAAAAATATGTCACAGATGAAAGAGCAAGGTAAAAACCTACAAGACCAAATTAATGAAGAGGTAATAGGCAATCTACCTAAAAAAGAATTCAGAGTAATGATAGTAAAGATGGTCCAGAATCTCAAAAATAGAATAGAGGCACGGATTGAGAAAATACAAGAAATGTTTAACAAACATCCAGAAGAACGAAAAAACAAACAAACACAGATGAACAACACAATAACTGAAATTAAAAATACACTAGAAGGAATCAATAACAGAATAAATGAGGCAGAAGAACGAATAAGTAAGTTGGAAGACAAAATGGCAGAAATAATGGCCAAGGAGCAGAATAAAGAAAAAAGGATGAAAAGAATTGAAAATAATTTCAGGGACTTCTGGGACAACACTAAATGAACCAACATTTGAATTTTAGGGGTTCCAGAAGAAGAAGAGAAAAAGAAAGGGTCTGAGAAAATATTTGAACAGATTATACTTGAAAACTTCCCTAACATGGGAAAGGAAATAGTTACACAAGTCCGGGAAGCACAGAGAGTCTCATTCAGGATAAACCCCAGAAAAAACACACCAAGATACATATTAATCAAACTAACAAAAAAAAAATTCAATGAAAACATATTAAAATCAGCAAGGGAAAAACAAAACATAATATACAAAGGAATCCCCATAAGGTTATCAGCTGATTACTCAGCAGAAACTCTGCAGGCCAGAAGTAAGTGGCAGGATATACTAAAGTGATGAAAGAAAATAATTTACAACCAAGATTACTCTACCTACCAAGGATGTCATTCAGATTTGATGGAGATATCAAAAGTTTTCAGACAAGCAAAAGCTAGGAGAATTCAGCACCACCAAACCAGCTTTACAACAAATGTCAAAGAAACTTCTGTAGGTGGGAAACACAAGAAAATAAAAAGACCCACAAAAGCAAATGCAACACAGTTAAAAAAAATGGTAATAGGAACATACATATTGATAATAACCTTGAATGTAAATGGATTAAATGCCCCAACCAAAAGACACAAACTGGCTGAATGCATACAAAAACAAGACCCATATATATGCTGTCTACAAGAGACCCACTTCAGACCTAGGGACACATACAGACTGAAAGTAAAGGGATGGAAAAAGATATTCCATGCAAATGGAAATCAAAAGAAAGCTGGAGTAGCAATATTCATATCAGATAAAATAGACTTTAAAATAAGACTGTTACAAGAGCTAAGGAGGGAAACTATATAATCATCAAGGGATAAATCCAAAAAGAAGATATAACAATCATAAATATTTATGGACTCAATATAGCAGCACCTCAATACATTAGGCAAATGCTAACAATCATGAAAGGAGAAATCAACAGTAACACAAAGATAGTAGGGGATATTAACACCCCACTTACATCAATGAACAGATCATCCAAACAGAAAATAACTAAGGAAACACAAGCTTTAAATGACACAATAGACCAGATAGATTTAATTGGTATTTATAGAACATTCCACCTGAAAGTGGCATAATACACTTTCTTCTCAAGTGCACACAGAATATTCTCCACAATAGATCACATCTTGGGTCACAAATCAAACTTCAGTAAATTTAAGAAGATTGAAATCATATCAAGCAACTTTTCTGACTACAACACTTTGAGATGAGAAATCAATTAGAGGAAAAAACTGTAAAAAAGTTTTGGGGGCTAAATAGTGCACTACTAAATAACCAAGAGATCACTGAAGAAATCAAAGAGGAAATCAAAAAAATACCTAGAAACAAATGACAATGAACACACGAAGACCCAAAACCTATGGGATGCAGCAAAAGCAGTTCTAAGGGGGAAGTTTATAGCAATTCAATCTCCCCTCAAGAAACAAGAAAAATCTCAAATACACAATCTAATCCTATACTTAGAAGGAAGAACAAAGAAAACACAAAGTCAGAAGAAATCATAAAGATGAGAGCAGAAATAAATGAAATAGAAATGAAGAAAACAGTAGCAAAGATCAATAAAACTAAAAGCTGCCTCTTTGAGAAGATAAACAAAATTGATAAACCCTTAGCCAGACTCATCAAGAAAAAAAGTAGAGGACTCAAATTAGAAATGAAAAAAGGAGAAGTCACAAAGGACACCACAGAAATGCAAAGCATCATAAGAGACTACTGCAAACAACTATATGCCAATAAATGTGATAACCATGAAGAAATGGACAAATTCTTGGAAAGGTAAAATTTTCCAAGACTTAACCAGGAAGAATTAGAAAATATAAACAGACCAATCACAAGTAGTGAAATTGAAACCGTAATTAACAATCTTCTAACAGACAAATGTCCAGGACAAGATGGCTTCACAGGCGAATTCTATCAAACATTTAGAGAAGAGCTAACACTTCTCAAACTCTTCTCAAACTCTTCCAAAAAATTGCAGGGGAAGAAACACTCCCAAATTCATTCTACAAAGCCACCAACACCCTGATACCAAAACCAGACAAAGATATAACAAAAAATGAAAATTAGAGACCAATATCATTGATGAACATATATGCAAAAATCCTGAACAAAATACTAGCAAACAGAATGTAACAGCACATTAAAAGTATCATACACCATGATCAAGTGGGGTTTATCCCAGGAATGCAAGGATTCTTCAGTATACGCAAATCAATCAATGTGATAAACCATATTAACAAACTGAAAGATAAAATCTACATGATCATCTCAATAGATGCAGAAAAAACTTTCCACAAAATTCTACACCCATTTATGATAAAAACCTTCCAGAAAGTAGACATAGAGGGAACTTACATCAACATAAGAAAGGCTGTAGATGAAAAACCCACAGCCAACATCGTTCTCAATGGTGAAAAACTGAAAGCATTTCCACTAAGATCAGGAAAAAGACAAGGTTGTCCACTCTCTCCACTCTTATTAAACAAAGTTTTGGAAGTCGTAGCCATGGCAATCAGAGAAAAAGAAATAGAAGGAATACAAATTGGAAAAGAAGAGGTAAAACTGTCACTGTTTGCAGATGACATGATACTATACATAGAAAATCCTATAGATGCCACCAGAAAACTTCTAGAACTAGTCAGTGAATGGTAAGGTTGCAGGATACAAAATTAATGCACAGAAATTTCTGACATTACTATACACTGACAATGAAAAATCAGAAAAAGAATTAAAGAAACAATCCCATTTACCATCGCAACAAGAAGAATAAAATACCTAGGAATAAACCTGCTTAAGGAGGTGAAAGACTTGTACTCTTCAAACTATAAAACACTGATGAAAGGAATCAAAGGTGACATAAACAGATGCAGAAATATACCATGTTCTTGGATTGGAAGTATCAATATTGTGAAAATGACTATACTACTCAAAGTAATCTACAGATTCAATGCAATCACTATCAAACTACCAATTGCATTCTTCACAGAATTAGAATAAAAAATTTTGCAATTCATATGGAAACACAAAAGACCCTGAATAGCCAAAGCAATCTTGAGGGAAAAAAAAATGGAGCTAGAGGAATCAGGCTCCCTGACTTCAAATTATACCACAAACCTACAGTAATCAAGACAGTATGGTACTGGCACAAAAACAGAAATACAGATCAATGGAACAGGATAGAATGCCCAGAGATAAACCCACACACATATGATCACCTAATTTATGACAAAAGAGGCAAGAACTTACAATGAAGAAAACACAGCCTCTTCAATAAGTGGTGCTGGGAAAACTGGAAAGTTACTTGTAAAAGAATGAAATTAGAACACTACGTAACACCATACATAAAAATAAATTACAAAAGGATTAAAGACCTAAAAGTAAGATTGGACACTATAGAACTCTTAGAGGAAACATAGGAAAAACACTCTTTGACATAAACCACAGCAAGTTCTTTTTTTAAACCCACTTCCTAGAGTAACAGAAATAAAAACAAAAATAAACAAATGGGACTTAATTAAACTTGAAAGCTTTTGCACAGCAAAGGAAACCATAAACAAGATGAAAAGACAACTCTCAGAATGGGAGAAAATATTTGCAAATGAAACAACAGACAAAGGATTAATCTCCAAAAGATACAAAGAGCTCATGGAGCTCAATATCAAAAAAGCAAACAATCCAATTAAAAAATGGGCAGAAGACCTAAATAGACATTTAAACAAGGAAGACATATGGATGGCCAAGAGGCACATGAAAAGATGTTCAACATCATTAATTATGAGAAATGCAAATCAAAACTACAATGAGGTATCACCTCACACTACTCAGAATTGTCATTATCAAAAAATTTAGAAACAATAAATGCTAGAAAGAGTGTGGTGAAAAGGAAACCCTCATACACTGTTGGTGGGAGTGTAAACTGATACAACCGCTATGGAATACAGTATGAAGGTTCCCTAAAAAAATGAAAGTAGAACTACCATATGACCCAGCAATCCCAATACTGGGCATATACCCTGAGAAAACCATAATTTAAAAAGAGATGTGTACCACAATTTTCATTACAGCACTATTTACAATAGCCAGGACATGGAACCAACCTAAATGTCCATCGACCGATGAATGGATAAAGAAGATGTGGCACATATATACAATGGAATACTACTCAGCCCTAAAAGGAAATGAAATTGAGTTATTTGTAGTGAGGTGGATGAACATAGAGTCTGTCATACAGAGTGACGTAAGTCAGAAAGAGAAAAACAAATACTGTATGCTAACACATATATATGGAATCTAAACAATAAAAATAAAAATGGTACTGATGAACCTAGTTGCATGGCAGGAGTAAAGATGTAGACATAGAGAATGGATTTGAGGACATGGGGTGGGAGAGGAAAGCTGATAGTAGCATCAGGAAGGAAGTAAAGTGATAGTAGCATCGACATATATACACTACCGAATGTAAAATAGCTAGTGGGAAGCAGCAGCATAGCACAAAGAGATCAGCTCGGTGCTTTGCGATGACCTTGATGGGTGGGATAGGGAGGGTGGGAGGGAGGCTCAAGAGGGAGGGGATATGGGGACATATGTATCCATATGGCTGATTCACTTTGGTGTACAACAGAAACTAACATGGTATTGTGAAGCAATTATACTCCAATAAAGATCTATTAAAAAAATAACATAAATCAATTGACTGTGGTCTTCTTAAACCCATATAAAATTGAACAGTAAATTATGACAATAGACTATGGTTTGTTTGGAAATTGTTGTCAATAAATATAATTTTCTCTGAAATCTCTAGACATTGGATTTCTTTTTTACTTCAAGGGCTGTAATGCCCTGGTGAAAAACATTTTTTTAAAGCAGTTTTATATATATATAATCAAAAGTCTCTGAGCTTTCTGGTTGCCTGGATAGATACTGAGGCATTCTTAACCTTTTCTTGATCACTGTTTGTGAATTTTCTCAGTTGCTATACACACCACATTCAGATCTCCAGATCTACAAGGACGTTTGGAAGCTACTCATTTTCATGAAGACAAGGCTAAGCTGGAAACCCAGTAACACACTTATTGGAAGGCAATGAGAACAATCACTTCCCAAATAATTCACAAAATATAAAAATCAGATAAGTCTATCTACAATGTGATTTAACAAATAAATGTGTTCTGCACAGGCAATCTATATGTTCTTTTTTAGGTAAAATATTTATAGACTGTGTTCTTAGAATGAAGCACATGATAAGGATATGGTATCTCAGCTTCTGAGGGTTTAAAAATCTGTTGAGAAAGACATGATTTCCCTAGACAAATATTTCTTCTGCTTTTCAGAAATAAATTCTTTATAGGTGGAGATAAATCTCACCAATGGGTTTGATAAAGATCTTTTCCACACAGTCAGAATGGGCAAGTAAAACTTTACAGTAGCTGAGGCATGGATTTTATTATTGTCTCCCTCAGCTGCCTGACCCTAAACCTATAGCTCATCTTAGTTACACTCAGTTTTTGAATCTGTATAATGGATACATTGTATGGGTCACAGCTTAAAAGATTAGTTTTTTTGCCTCGATTGTAGTCAATAGGTTTTTCCATCTAGGAATGTCCTATAAAATAGTATCACTTCCAGCAAATAAATATACAATGGCCAAGAAAAGAATTTCATACATACAAGCTTTGCATCCTCAGCACATGAATTTCTAGACGAACCATCTCTCAATCTTTTATCTGTTTACACATGAAATGCTGTCTAGATTGAGGACCCCCTACTATTAATGACATTTGTTCCTGAATGGTGGAATTTGGAGACCATGTATTGATATTTTTTTCCATGTTCTTATTTGAACTTTCCTGTTTTATTTTTTCAGTGGAGGTGGTAAATATATTTTCTCCTTGTAGTGCCAAAAAGGAGGGGGAAATTCTTCCAGATGTCCCAAGAATTGTATTCTTTTTGTTTATTGTTTTTAAAAAGATGTATTCAGAATTCTGTCTCACTCTCTTAATAATCTAGCAGTTATAGAACTCTTGTGTGCTTGTGTATTGAGTTATTGTTGTTGTTTTTTGTTTGTTTGTTTTAATTAAACAAAGAAATAAAAAACCCTGAGTATTTTTGTGGTCCTCAGAAAAAGAACTACTTCTCTGTGTACTGGGTTGATGCTAATTTGTTGCAAAGATCTGATCATGTATGCTACTGCTGTACCCCCCACCCATGGTGGACTTTACAAATTAAGTACAAACAGAGTCAGACTCCATCTTAGCACAGAGCTTCAGGTACAAACTGCAAATCTGACTGATGGCAATCAAGGTAATGCTTACTTATCAACACAAATTTACAAAACCAAAAACAAAACCCCTGGCATGGCACATGAGCCCTCCACAATCGGGCCCCTGCCTACAGTGCTAAGTTCTTCTCTGATCACAGTCCTTCATTTTAACCATGCCGGAAAACTCTACCAAACTACCTTGTTTTCTCACTCTGTACCACTACTGCACATGTTCTTTCCTTTCTGTGCTTTGTCCTTCTGGCAACTTTTGCCCAATAAGTGAATTCGTGTTCATCTTTTTTTCAGCTCTCATGTCAACTCTTTCATAAAACCATAGTGACTTTCCAGGCAGAGTCAAATCCTTTCTTCTTGTTTTATCCCAATGGCTGAGTATGTGCCTCATTTTTAACATCTATCTCTCTGTTATACTTTTGTTTGTTTTCTGCCCCAGATTGTGAATCACTACAGTCATAATTGGGTTATATTCTTCTTGGGGTTCCTAGTGCTTAACAAAATTCCTGGAATCAAATAGATATCATAAATGAATGACTAGGTAAGTTAATGATCAAATTTTACTCTCTGAAATCTAAATATTAAAAACATTCTGGAAAAAGGGAAAGTATCTGAACTAAAACCTGTTAGGATAAGCTAAATAATGCTGCAGTAACAAAGAACTCCAAATCTCAGAGCTTTCCTTTCCACTCCTGTCAAGTCTGCCCTGGGTTGTAGCAGCTCTCTGGATCATTCATCTTCTCAGAGGTCCAGGCAGATAGTAACTCTGTCACCCTGTAACTTCACCATCTGGGACCTGTGGTCTCCTCAGTTGATGTGACATGGGAAAATAGTGTATAAAGATACCTATGGTCTAGAGAATTCTTGCATCTAGAAATGATATAGCACAAGCCCACTCAACCCCATAAGCTGGAATTAGTCACATGGCTACACCAAACTACTAGAAGGAGGGGAAGTGTAATATTTTCTCAGCCCAGAAGGAGAGGATAATCACAAGTGGGTGAGTACTCTTAGCACTTAACATCAGTATAGACATAAAACAATTGTGATTCTCTTAATTTGGGATATGAACACAGATAGATATGAATATAAACAGAAACTACACTGCTATGAATCCATTGTGAGCCAACAGTCTGCCCTGTTGGATACCAACTGTTTTGTGTAAGGGGAAAGATTGTTTGGGGATCTTGTTAAATAATAGGACATCCACATTTGCATAGAATGAGGAAAAAAATGAAGAAATACAGATATTGCCTGTGGAAATGGTTTATTGGGGTGATTTAGCTTAGGGAAAAGGTGAGTGAGTACAACACTTTAACTATCTTCGTATTCCTAATGTTGTTTCATGTGAATGGACTTGGTGCATCTGATAGGAGTAAGCAAAGGCTATGTGAAAGAGTTCATCATTTCTGCAAGTGTTGTACAAGAGAAGATATACAAGAGAAGTTATAACATCTGTTTAGAGATTCATCAATTTTTCTGATTCAGATGTAGTGTAGTATTGTGGAAAGAGTGCTGAGTTAAGTCTTCAAGTTTCTAGACATGGTTCTGTCAGAAAATGCCTGAACCATCTCTTATAAGTTACCCAAGCACTCTGTGCCTCAATTTATTTATCTATAAGAGGCAGGAAAATCAAAGACATGAGTTCTCAGGTGTCTACCAGCTCCAAAAGTTTGTAACTGTTGTAGGTCATGTATTCATTCATAGAATCCTCTTCTTTAGGTCAGGTACAATAGTTTAGTTTCAAATATTCAACAAAATCACTTCCTGGATTTAGTCCAACATCACTTTTCACCTGCTTCCTCTTCTGCGTTTCATGCTGCTTTTTTCCAGTTGTACTTTCTTCCTTTAAAAGATAACCAGGTGTTGAACATGCTTGTTAAAATCATTAGTTCCCAGTTGAAAATTTCTCTTTGGTGCAATCAGAATATATGAAAGGAGATTTAAATAGGAAGAAATTGAATGAGTGCAGCTGTCAAATAATGTGTTTGGGACATGAAATTCTGGCTTATTTATGGAATCTTCCAGAGCTACAGCCAAGGAATAAAAAGGTCTACCTTCAACATGCTTTGATAAAAAAAAATCCAAAAAAAAATAAGATAGAAATTATTTAGCTCTGATTTTATATAATTTTTTCAAAATACCAAATTGATTTATTTCATACAAGGCCACTTGAAATTCAAGTGATAGTAATAGAGCTCTTTTCATATTTTCTAGTAGCCTCTAGTAATTTAACTTATGAAGACAGGACAATTCACATTGCCACGGCAACTTGTAGAGGATTTTCTACTTTCTTATTCCAATTTATAAGGTTTTCTTTAATATCTATATTGGTCCTTGGAAAGAAGACAGAAATCCAGAACTTCAAGAAAACAGTTTAAAGTTTATTTTCACCTAAGGTCCAGAATTTGTCTGTGTAGCTTTGCCTTATACAAGTGTAATTGTTGGAATTGGAACTTATATTTTTTGGAGGATTATCAGGATGTAGGGACAGCCAGGGGCAATGCTTAGAGATCTAAAGGGCCAGGTTAAAGTCCATGGAAAAGTGACACGTGTGCTTCTGAGGACATGGAGTGACCATGTAGCCTTCATTCTGATTGTTCTGGTCATATATTTTAGTCAGGTTGAGCTGCTATTAAAAAAAAAAAAAACACCATAGACTGGGGAGACTTAAAAAACAAACATATATTTCTCACCATTCTGAAACTGGGAAGTCCAAGATCAAGGTGCCAGCAGTTTGGGTTCCTGGTGGGAACCAGCTTCAGGGTTTGCAGATGGTCACCTTTTCACTGCATGCTCATGTGGCTTGTCTTTTCTTATAAGAGCACTAATCCCGCTCATGAAGACTTCACCCTCTAGACCTAATCACCTCCCGAAGGCCCCACCTTCTAATACCATCACATTACGAGTTAGACTTCAACATATGAATCTTGGAGGAACACAATCATTCCGTCTACAGTGTTGTGGTTAGCCACAAAAATGCTCTGTTTTCTCTCAGACAGGCCAGAAACCCAAGGTATCAATTCAAAGGGCTCTTTCAGAGTCTCTCAAGTTTTTACACTTTATAAATCATTTTCACCTTTTTTTTTTTTTTTTTTTTTTTTTTTTTTTTTTTTTTTTTTTTTTTGCTGTCCTGCTGCTCAGAGTTCCCTTTGTTGAAATGCAGTTCACTACTTAGAAGAGGCTACCCATATTTTAGCTCTCTAAAGATGTTGTAAAAGATTGTGTCATACAGCAGAATGTAAAAGAGCTTTGTGAAAAGAAAAATTAGGATTTGGATATCAGTCTTTCCAGTTACAAGTTGTATCACGTTAGATGTTAATTTTTCTGAACTCCCTTTGCTCACTTTGCAAAGTTACTCTAAGGATATGTTGTTTCAGTTTTAGGATGACTGTGTCCAGCTTTGAGGTGAATCATTATTGGTCCAGGCCAATCCTATCAGTCATAATAACAGGCTTAACAGTAAGCATGCAACCCCTTCTGGACAGTGAAGTGTAAGGTGAGTCTGCTGACAAGCTTCAGGGAAAGGATTTTACTCCGGGATAAAAAGGACCTAACAGGACTTGGAAACAATCTTTCCTCAGGCAAAGCTGTTAAGAGAACATGTGAGGCAGGTATTGGCTGCAGCCACCTTGAGGACAAAGACAACCAGCCTAGAAACAAACGGCAGGCACACTGATGGCTGCTCAGGTCGATGGGGCTCCTAGGTTCCTAACGACACTGCTTCTTTGCTGAGCCAGTCCCAGGAGGGCCGACTTTAGAGGTTTTGTTAAGTACACAGACAGGACTTTAAGTGACATCTGGCTCTAATTTGCTGCTTCTTTTTGCCAAATATGCCGTATTAAGGCATCTACTCTTCCCAGTTTTTACCTCACTCCTTCAGTCTATCAGTGACTTGTATAGTTATGCTCAGATCTGGAGCCCGTGGCTCTTGAGATTAAAGTAGTAGCTCAGTCTTCTATCTCTCTGTCTCCCTTCTCTGATAAGGAATTATTCAAATTCAACAGAGAGTCTGTGCTGTATTTAATTAAGTCACAAATCAAAAGGTATTCCAAACAGAGCCATCATATCCACAAGGTGATTTTTCAAAACCTCTTATATATCTTCATCTAATTATTAATCTAAGTAATATCAGTCAATCTCTAAACCGATGGTGGTATAAGAGCAACATATTCCATCTGGCCGAACCAGATGGGCAAATGGGATGAAAGTTATGCAGATGGAAATTATGAGTTGTAGGAAAAAAAAATCCTGACTTTAATTTCTTTTTTCTTAAATGATAGCATAACCACTCATCAAGGATGATATCTGTCTTCTAGTATAAGAACATTACAGTAGGGAAACCTAGTTCCCACCACTAAATTTGTTCCCAATTTTAGAGTTGTAAGACTTAAATACTACTATTGCTACTACTAATACAACTACTACTACTATTACTGTTACTAAAATTTTGGGATTATAGTTATCAGTATAAGTTAGATATATAAATATTTATTTAAGTTTAAGGGTATAAACATCTATGTGATTTGAGAAGTGTAAACAACTTAAATTAGATATGTTAATATCTATATATTTAAGAGCATTGAGATCCATTTAAGTAGGGATCATAGCTCTCTACATAAATTTATGAGTGTAGATATCTATATAAATTTAGGATTGTGTACTGTTATATAAATTAGAGATGTAGACAGCTATATAATTAAAGGTATAAATATCTATGTAGGTTTGAGGTATAAACTTCTGTACAAGCTTAGGGAAATAGCTGCCTAAGTGAGGACATGGATATTTATATAAGTGTTGGAATGTAGAGGTCTACGTAAATTTAGAGGCATAGATATCTATATAAGCTTATGGGTACAGATATCTACTTAAATTAGATGTGTCAATATCTGTTTAAGCTACAATGTAGATGTCTACATAATTCCTGTTCTATTCATATAATTTATGAATCACATATTTGAGCACCAACTAATAAGATATGCTATATATTTTTTAACTTTTATTACCTAACTGTACTAGGAGTCCTGATAAATCAGATTTTTTATGAGCAGTGTACTCATTATTATTTCTTAGAAACTAAGGAAGTTTGTCTTTCCTGCACAAATCTAATTTAGCGATAGATCTAGTCTGTTACTATAGAACTTGTAATCAGAGGAATCTACGTTCAAGTCTTTTGTCTGCATTATATTAGGTAAGTAACTTGTTTTACTAAATTTTAAAGTAATAATTGGTTAATTGTAAATCTGAAAAGAGTATGATAGGTGAGGATTTCTAGCAGATTTTGTCATGTATGCATTTTTCCCATAGACCCTTAAATTGATCAGGGTAAATATAGCCCTTGTGGAGCCTATGAGGCTCTTAATTTCTCTTGTGAAAGTCACGTATATATTTTGCAGATGGGGAGACACCTAGATGCCACAAGAGACAGAAGACAGAGAATTCCCAATAAATAAGAACAAATAGAAGTCCCTCCAACTCTTAGAAGGAAGGGGGCTAACATGGCAAAATGAGTGGACCAAAATTAGAACCAAAAGTCATTCTTGTTATAAATTCAAACTCCATTTGTAAATTCAAGTAATGCCCCTATGATTTAGCTACATCATCTAAAAGGTGATGATAAATATACTAAAGTACTGAGTTAAGACTCTACTAGACTTCTGCAAGAAACTCAACCCAATATCACAGCAGGAGGAGGCATTCTTTAGCTAGACATTGGGTGTGTTGGTCTTGAGGTGAGCTGGGGGAAACAGGACACAAATACTGATGTATACTGTGTGCCACCAGTGTAAATGCTGAATCCTATATACACCATTTTATTTTGTCTTTAAAATAATGAGACATAGTAGATATTAAGTTGCCCATTTTGCAAATGAGAAAGAAAGAGTCATAGAGATTAAGTAACCAACCTAGTTTATACAGCTGGTAAGGAGAAAAAGCAGAGAGATAAAGCTAGCCAGTCTGCCTCTAATTAAGTTCGTGTATAATACTTCAAAATCTGCACAGCAGTGTGCTTGTCCCCATGAAAAACTGTTCAGATATTTTCTTGACTACATGGATCATTTTATTCTTTGCCGAATATCTCTATTTGGAGCCAACTTCACCCAGATGTCCTAACACAAAGGCTAAACTTTCAGAGACTTGCTTTCTCATGAGGTTTCTTCCTGTTTGCTAGATATATAACTCTGTAGTCTACCTGAATAGATGCAGCAGACCTGTGACTCTCAGACTCATAATCCCAAACAGGATGCTGTGGCCTAGTAAAACAAGCTCTCACTTTCCTATCATTAAGTCCACTTATCCAACTCTCTGCTTTATGCACCAGGCTCCAGTCTTCATTTTCATCATTGTTATGATTTAGCATCTATATTACACTTTATATATATATATATATATATATATATATATATATATATA